>NC_091955.1:576975-924475 GCF_031021105.1 Erythrolamprus reginae | reverse complement strand
AGGAAGGAAAGAAGGGAGATGTAGAGGAAGGAAGGGAGGGGGGAGGAAGGAAGAGGAAAGAAGGAACAGGAAAGGGAGAAGGAAGGAAGGGTGGGAGGGAGAAAGAAAAGGAAGGAAGGAAGGAAGGAAGGAAGGGAAGGAAGGAAGGAAGGACAGGCCAGTACCACAAGGACATTCACCATCAGTTGATAACCCCTTTTATTTAATTTTTAAAAAAAACCTTCCAGGCACTTTCTGTTAAATAATCAAGATAAATCCATTTCTCCAAAAGCCTGGACATTTTGCTCTATTAGATGCAAGCTTCAGCCCCAAACAGTTCCGTGAATGGTTCTTAAGGGACACTTTAGTCTTGATTTCACGTATTGTGTTCTTGTCGGTCAATGGCTGAAGTGTCTGCAGGGCAGAGTTTCGGCCCCTGCAAATGAGAAATGATGGGCTGCCCATTGGGGGAGAGCGGCACCAGAGCAGAGAGCAGGAGGTTGTGAAATATGGGCAGAGGGAACAAAAACATTTCATTTTAAGTCTAAAATGCATCCAGTGCAATGTCCATTTTCTGCCATGGCCTTCAGGCCACAACACCAGAGACCGAGCCTCAATTGTCTCCCAAGCCCACTTGGTCAGGGCTGAGCCAACAGGCTGAAGCTAGTGGTGACTGAGTGGCACTTCGGACAATCGCAAAAGCAGGCAGGCAGATGGCAACGCAGAGGCCTCCTGTTCCAGGGTCCCCGGGGAGGGAAGGGGAGGGGCAAAGCGGACCCCATGGCAAGACGCTAGATTCAGACAAGATGGAAACATAGAAACATGGAAGATTGAGGGCAGAAAACGACCCCCTGGTCCATCCAGCCTGCCCTTATACTATTTCCTGTATTTTATCTTAGGATGGATCTATGTTTATCCCAGGCATGTTTACATTCAGTGACTGTAGATTGACCAACCACGTCTGCTGGAAGTTTGTTCCAAGCATCTACTCCTCTTTCAGTCATGTTACTTCTGATCTTTCCCCCAACTCACCTCAGATTGTGCCCCCTTGTTCACTTTCCTATTAAAAACACTTCCCTCCTGAACCCTATTTAACCCTTTAACATATTTAAATGTTTTGATCATGTCCCCCCTTTCCCTTCTCTCCTCCAGGCTATACAGATGGAGTCCATGAAGTCTTTCCTGATACGTTTTATGCTTAAGACCTTCCACCATTCTTGTAGCCCGTCTTTGGACCCGTTCAATTTAATCCATCTCTTTTTGTGGGTGAGGTCTCCAGAACTGGACACAGTATTATTCCAAATGTGGTCTCACCAGCGCTCTATACAGTGGGATCACAATCTCCCTCTTCCTGCTTGTTATGCCTCTAGCTATGCAGCCAAGCATCCTACTTGCTTTTCCTACCGCCCGACCAACTGCTCACCCATTTGGAGACTGTCAGAAATCACGACCCCTAAATCCTTCTCTTCTGAAGTTTTTGCTAACACAGAACTAAAAATACAATACTCAGATGGAGGATTCTTTTCCCCAAGTGCATCTGGAGCCTTGGCAAAACGGAGACCAGTGTCCCCACCGCCAGTAGGTCCTACAAACCACCCCAAATTCATTTCCTTCTTTATTATTTGCTTGTTTATTGATCTAATTTATATGCTGCCCAACTCCTCAAGGGCTCTGGGGGGCTGACAAGAAATAGAAACCACATTTAAAAGAACAATGTAAAAGATAATTACAAAACCTTAGTAAAAGCCATAGATCTCTCTCAATATCTCTCATGGGCGGATCTAGATGGTATCTCATTCGGTCAACAGGTTTGTGGGAGGCCAGTAGGGTGGTGAGGGTACAGATCTCCGGGGGAAGCTGGTTTCAGAAAACTGGAGCCACCACAGAGAAGGCCCTTCCCTGTGGCCCCGTAGGTTGGCATTGTCGGATTGATGGCACCCGAAGAAGGCCAGCCCCGTAGGCCCTTATCAGTCTGCACTGCAGAGCAGAGAGAAGAATAATGAAGAATAGAAGAGGAGAGAAGAGATGAGAAGAGAAGAGAATGTATAGGAATGAAGAAGAGAAGAGATGAGAAGAATAATGAAGAAGAGAAGAGAATGTATAGGAATGAAGAAGAGAAGAGAGAGTAGAGAAGAGAAGAGAAGAGAATTCTTTATTGGTCAAGTGTGTGATTGGACACACAATGAATTTATCTCTGGTGCAGAAGCTCTCAGTGTACATCCAAACAACACAGGTGATATGTCATGGATAATAAATCGTACGGTATGAACCACAATTGATAAATCCTAATATACCAAGAGGAGAAAGTAGTTGGAAAGAGGAGAGGGGCCTAGCTAAGGAGTCCCTGCGGTGGGAAGCCTCCCATGGCCTCTACAGAAGGTTTCGTGGTTCCATCCCTCAGTTTTGATGTATCATCACCCTTCGGAGCAGGACACGTCTCACCTGTCTTGGGCTTCACCTTCCTTTTCACACTTCAGACATCACTTGTCAGGGGGGAAAGTTTCATATACGTCATTAAAAACACTGGATCGGACAAGTGCCAGAATCATTCTTCGTTCTACCTGACAGGTGAGGATAGGAGCTGTGCAGTAGTTTTAATGTTTAAAAAACCTGCCCGTGTCTGCAGCTTCCTAAACCTCTCGAAATGTCAGGAATGAGGCTCCGTGGTCTCATTTCTTTTTCCTCCCAAGGAATCCTCCGGCGTTTCTGTTTCAGACGACCTTTCGCCCAGTGACTCATTGTGGATATTGACAACAGCTTTACGCTCAAAATGCCACCTCGCTTTATAAATGAATGCAGGGAGAAAAAAGTTGTGAAAACACCAGGCTGGCTAAAATGCCAATCAATGCACAGAGAGGCATCTCTCTGCGGGAGAGGGGTGTGAGGAAGAATAAAGCACATTGATGATGACTGGACACATACAAGTCCAATGAAAATAAAATAAAAGATAAATAAAAATTTACTCCATTCCTTGCTTATGGACACAAGTAAATATGATGCTGTATAGAGCAGTGTTTCCCAACCATGGCAACTTGAAGATATTTGGACTTCAACTCCCAGAATTCCCCAGGCAGCAAATGGAGCACCAATGAGACCCCATTTGGAATAATACTGTGTCCAGTTCTGGAGATCTCACCTACAAAAAGAGATGGAAAAAATGGAACGGGTCCAAAGACGGGCTACAAAAACGGTGGAAGGTCTTAAGCGTCAAACTGATCAGGAAAGACTTCATGAACTCAATCTGTAGAGTCTGGAGGACAGAAGGGAAAGGGGGGACAGGATCAAAACATTTAAAGATGTGAAAGGGTTAAATAAGGTCCAGGAGGGAAGTGTTTTTCATAGGAAAGTGAACCAAAGAACAAAGGGGCCCAATCTGAGTTGAGTTGGGGGAAAGATCAGAAGCAATATGAGAAAATATTATTTGACTGAAAGAGTAGTAGATGCTTGGAACAAACTTCAGCAGACGTGGTTGGTAAATCCGCAGTGACATGTCTGGGACGAACATAGATCCATCCTAAGAGAAAATACAGGAAATAGTACAAGGGCAGACTAGATGGACCATGAGGCCTTTTTCTGCCGTCAATCTTCTATGTTTCGGTGTTTCTATTATAGTTAAATACTTGAAGGTTTTACTATAGTATTCGTACAGTAGAAGAATCTTAAAGTTCCTCCTTTCTGCCTCTAATATTTACTGACAGTTTGTGGATCTGATGTACTTCCAATTTCCATCTCTTTACCATATTGGTGGATGGTCGTCCTTGGAAGAGATGTTGGACTTGAACCTTCAGTGTTGAGGGGCTTTCTCCTTCCTCCCCTCTCAAACCTTCATTTTAATCCACCCAAACATCTGTTTTTGACCATTTCTGCAGATGTTTCTGACTTCCAAAGCAAGATGTTCACCCATAAGGATAAATTATGTGCCTACTTTTCTTTGCTTGTCTAAAAGCTGAAAAGTTTCCATTGACCTTGGACTTAGGTTGCTCGTAAATAGTCTCTCGGTGGCAGGATGACTTCTTTCTCCTCTGAAGATACAAATCTCAATTAATTTAGACTTTCCCCCCACAATTACTTTGCTTAACAGTGACCCAAACCTTGTTCTCAGTTAAATTTATAACAGTGATTTAAGACACAAATGGCTATATTTTTTCTTATCCCAGAGAACAATATTTTCATATTAAAGAAAAATTAGTGGGAACGACATCCCAGAAAAGTCCTGTCAATTAAGGTTCTAAGGCTCCAACCTTTGCTGAAGATGAACTAAATTGCAGCTGTGTCAGAAGATTGAAACCAAAAGCAGCATAAATAGAAGCAACCTATCCTTTCATTTTTAATCACCTCCATTGCACCCAATGATCTATTTTCATATCTCTGCCTCTCTCTCCCTTTCTCTTTCTCTCTCCCTTTCTCTCTTTTTTTCTCTTTCTCTCTCTCTCTTTCTCTCTTTTTCTCTTTCTCTCTCTTTCTTTTTCTCTTTCTCTCTCTCTTTCTCTCTTTTCTCTCTCTCTCTCTTTTTGTCTTTTTTTCTCTCTCTCTCTTTCTCTCTCTCTCTCTTTCTTTCTCTTTCTCTCTTTCTTTCTTTCTCTCTCTCTCTCTTTCTTTCTCTCTCCCTCTTTCTTTCTCTCTCCCTCCCTCTCCTGATTATTGTCTGTGTCTGCTGATACCGAACTGAATGGTAATAGGTTCCAGCACTGTTAAATATACATATATAAATACCCAGTTTTCTTCATGCTGTTCATAAAATTTTATAAATCTATCTACTCGACTCAAAAGCTCAAAATGCAATATTTTACAAGCCAATTTGAACTTTGCCAACAGGGTTTAATTTCATTCTTTCCCACAACAGTTTTGAACGAGAGAATCCCCAAATGTTGGATAGGAGCCTTCGAAAGTTCAAAGGAGACAGAGAATTGTTAATCAGTGGAAGGGCTTCAATTGGACCTTATTCAACATCTAGCAGTTTCAGGTGACAGATACATACAGAGAGAGAGAGTGTGTGTGTGTTCTGAATATACTATGGTATTTCAAAAGGATATATATATATATATATATATATATATATATATATATATATATATATATATCTTTTTATATATACTACGGTATTTCAAAGGGATATATATATCCTTTTGAAATAACATAGTATATCCAGAACACTCTCTGTCTCTCTGTGTCTATCTGTCATCTAAAACTGCTATATATATATGTCATATGTTTTTGCTGAGTTTTTAAAATTAATATACCAGTGTGATCGTAGATTTTGTAGAGAGAGAGAGAATGAATGCCTTTTGAAATAGTATATCCAGAAGTGTACATAATATTTTGAGGCAGCCACCATTTTTTTTTTAAAGGCATTGGGAAAAAAAATCATTGTGGTTTATTTCCTTTCCAAACAATTTAACTGGGTTTGACATTTTCATTAGGAGCGTACACTGTTCCAATTTTACATATGTTTTATATGTTTTCCAAATTATTTGGGCTTGGTATTGTTGATATTTGATTTCAGGGCCCTTAGCTCATCAGAACGCCATTATCCACAAACGTTACGAAGGGAGGGAAGCTGAGTTGGAAACATGAAATCCATTTCTTACTGAAATCAAAAGAGTTTCCAAACGGGACACTCTGGCTTGATTGCTCATCCTAGGAGCGGTCAAATGGTTTTCCTTGGGTCTGTATTTTGAAATCCGTGGTTGCTGTCCATGGTGCTACTTCGTACTGAAGGGACTAGGAGGAGTTGTTAATTGCGGACTTTTTAAATAACTTTTTTAGTTCTTAAAGATGTGAAGCTAAGGCTGAAAGAAATAAAAAAATGTCTATTATTTCTATCTGTCTGTTTGGTTTGACTCCTCCTGTAGTTCTTTTCCTCTGGGGCCCCACTGAATCACCCAGTGGGCACTGACGTTGATTGAAACAAACCTTTGTAAAGCTGCCACCTGCTTCTTGCCTTGAGGGGAATCTATTTGTATGCAGTGGCTTCTATATGGAATTGGAGAATCATAGGGCTGGAAAGGAGATTTTCTGGTCCAACCTTCTGCCCAAGACAGGAGTCTTCACAGCATCTGGGATTCAGGAAGACTACTTCCACAGGCTCCCTTAGGAAACCAGCTTCGGACTCTTCAGCCTTGAAAGACGGCGTTGAAGGGGGGACTTGATCGAAGGGTATAAAATCCTGCATGGGATAGAAAAGGTGTGATAGAGAAAATATACTTTTCTTTATCACACAATACTAGGACGAGGGGCCCCTCCCTAACGCTCACAGGTAAGAAAGTGAGGACAAATAAAGGGAAATATTTCTTCCCCCAGAGGGGCCTTGGTTGATGGAATTCCCTCCCAGAAGAGGTCGTGACAGCTGTCAGCCTGGAGAGCTTCAAGGCAGGATGAGACAGATTCATGGAGGCCAAGTGTATCTATGGTGGTTATTGAAACGGATGTCCAAGTGCCGCCTCTATGTTGGTTGAGACAGGCAGGGTTCCCTTGAGTACCATTTGTTAGGGGTCAAGGGAAAGGGAGGGTCTTGCCTTCGCTTTCTGCTCAAGATCCCTCTGGACAATTGGGGGGCCACTGGGGGACACAGAATGCTGGACTTGATTGGCTTTGGCCCTATTCAACAGGGATCTTGTTAGGTTCTTAGGTTCCCAATGAGTGTACATTTTCAACAGTTGCTCATAGCCATAGTTACTAGTTGCTCATAAGCATGTGATGATTCCATTATTTATATTTAACATCAAAGACGAATGGCCAAAGCTGTTCAGAAATGCAACAGATGAAATAACAGAATACAGAATTATATAGTTGGAAGGGACCTTGGAGGTCTTCTAGTCCAACCTACCGGCTCAAGCAAGAGACCTTATACCATTCTGGACCAGTGGAAGCCCAGTCTCTTCTTCAGAACCCCCAGTGTTGGAGGAATCACAACTTCTGGAGGCAGGTAGTTCCACTGGATTATTGTTCTCAAACGAAGTCATGGCAGGCAAATTCAGAGAATCAAATTCAGACCTCTCTCTCTCTCTCTTTCTCTCTCCCACATTCTCCAAAACTCACATCTATTTTAAAACAGGCCTGTGATTGTGAGGAAGCTGATTTTGCGTTATCACTGTACCTATTGTTGCCTTGGATTGAAGAATTCCCAATGTTTTTCCCCCCTTATAGTTGAGATCGAGACAATGGGATCAATAGGACAATCTGCACGATGGGAACTCTATTACAGGCAGGAAAAATGAATACATTTGGAAAATCAATCTGACCTTGTTGGGATTTGGATTTGGAAGTCAAATAAAGTCAGACAGGATTAATAGTGAAATAGAATAAATCTTGATTCTATAAACATGGAGAAGTGTTTTAAAAATCCTTATGAGTTTGCGGAGAGGGGCGGCATATAAATCCAATAAATCTAATCTAATCTAATCTAATCTAATCTAATCTAATCTTACTAACAGACCACATCTGTAGTGTTTCCACAAAATTGCATATACATATCCAAATAATTGTCAGGTTTGGAAAATATATATAAATATATATATATATATATATATATATATATATATATATATATATATATATATATATGTCACATGTTTTTTTTTGCTGAATTTTAAAATTAAGGGAGACTAGGATAGCGCTATTTCGGCCTTGTTCTGGCCTCATCAGCTAGCCATACCCTTACTGGGATTTCATCCTTGTAAGGCAGAGAATTAACCTCTAGGCCACCAGATCTGATCCCTTCAGCTTTGTACCACAAGAACCAAATGGAACATTGACATTAATAAATGCATATTAGATATTTTTTTTCTGTACAGTGGGCAAATTCTTTGGTGGAGAATCCATTCCTTCACGTTTTAATATCTGATTGTTGCTTTTAAAAAAAACATGCAAAGAAAATTTAATAAAATCTGAGCTCTTCCACAGCTTAGTTAATTAGGAGTAGAACTGCGAAATAAAACCTGCTCCAATGTTATTGTGGCCACTGGGTGGCAACCTTAGGCTGCTTCAATTGTACATAAAATCCAGCTGTATTCTTCCCAGGGTAGAAGAGCATGAATAGAGAAATGTTCCCCCTCTTTCACATGTCCCTGGAGTCCTTGAACACAGAAGCCAGGATTCCCTTCCATCCTCATCCTCTGATGGTTCATATCTTGGAGGGTCTTTTTCTCAAACCAGAAGGTTATTCATCAGTGGAACTACTTGCCTCCAGAGGCTGTGGGTGCTTCAACTCTGGAAGTTTTCAAGAAGCGATCAGACAGCTGTTTGTAGGGAATGGTGTGTAGGGTTCCCTGCTTGGACTAGAAGACCTCTGAGGAACCTTCCAACTCTGCTATTCTGTTATTCTCTAATATTGAGATTTCAGGGCTCAGGGCCCTGGATAGACCTCCATTAATTTTTAATGCCAGCCAAGTTAATATGGTATGGTCACCTAACATCAAAAACATCATCAAAAAAGCACAACAAAGAATGTTCTTTCTGCGCCAGCTCAGGAAGCTCCAACTGCCCAAGGAGCTGCTGATCCAGTTCTGCAGAGGAATCATTGAGTCTGTCATCTGCACCTCTATCACTGTCTGGTTTGGTGCTGCAACCCAACAGGACCGACACAGACTTCAGAGGAGACTCAGAACTGCAGAATAAACAACGGCTGCCAACCTGCCTTTCATTGAGGACCTGTAGACTGCACAAGTCAAAAAGAGGGCGGGGGAAATATTGACTGACCCCTCACATCCTGGACACAAACTGTTTCAACTCCTACCCTCAAAACGTCGCTACAGAGCACTGCACACCAAGACAACTAGGCACAAGAACAGGTTTTTTTCAAACGCCATCACTCTGCTAAACAAAAAATTCCCTTAACACTGTCAGACTTTTTACTAAATCTGCACTTCTATTCTACTAGTTTTTCTCATCATTCCTATCATCCTTTTCCTCCCACTTATGACTGTCACTTGTTGCTTGTATCCTAAGATTTTTATTAATATTGATTGCTTCTTCATTGCTTATTTGACCCCTATGACAATCATTAAGTGTCGTACCACATGATTCTTGACAAATGTCTCTTTTTCTTTTATGTCCACTGAGAGCATCTGCACCAAGACAAATTCCTTGTGTGTCCAATCACACTTGGCCAATAAAATTCTATTCTATTCTATTCTATTCTATTCTATTCTCTCCCTGCATCTTGGAATGAAGTGTTCCAGAAACCAGCCATGGTCTGTGTGCTATCTTTTATCTGCCCCACTACAAGGAGAGAAACCAGAACCTAGAAAGAAAAACATTTGAAGAACTATTACACTCACTGGATATCCCAGGGTTATCCGGAAAGGAAGGTTACAAGGCACGTAATAGTAGTAGTAGTAGTAGTAGTAGTAGTAGTAGTAGTAGTAATAATAATAATAATAATAATAATAATAATAATAATATTTGTATTCTGTCCCTCTCCGAGGACTCGGAGCAACGTAGCTCATGTGGGGAATGTTCATGGGGGAAGTCGGTATGACTATCGTGTGTCAGGAAGCCAGCAGAAGAGAACGACCAGTGCCAGTGGTCAGTAGGTCATCAACAGGCGTTGTGGTGAAGGTGAAAGATGAGGAGCCTCCTCATTCCGTTTCCCTCCAAGTTCGAAGTGTGCACTGTCATGCGCTCCCTGAATGCTGAAGGGCATGAATGCCCAAGATGCTTCATGAAGCGCACAGAATCGACAGAGTCAATGCCACCCGAGAATTTCTCGAACGTTTTGAGATTGGAGGCTTTTCTCAACTGTAGAGTGATAGGAGATGAAACTTGGGCTCATCACCAGACTCCAGAGAGTAAAGTTCAATCAGTGCAGTGGAGCCACTCCCATTCTCCTTTGGCCCAAAAATTCAGAACTCAGCAATATGCAAGAAAGATCTCGAGCCCCCACCACACACAAATCTTGAGCCTCCATCGCAGCAGCGTTCATGCCCTTCGAATTTAGGTAGCGCATTACAGCACACACTTTGCCCTTGGAGGGAAACGGAATGAGGACACTCATCTCTAACCTTCCCCACAACGCCAGTCGATGACCTACTGACCACTGGTACTGCTCGTTCTCTCCTGCTGGATTCCCGCTACACGATAGTTACACCAACTTCCCCCACGAACATTCCCCGCGAGAGCTACGGGCCTTGTAACCTGACTTTCCAGATAACTCTTGTAGATTGTCATAGCTGGACTCGGCATGTCTTATAAGATTATGTAACCTGTTGCAAGCCATCATCTAGAACAATGGTTCTCAATCAGGGGTTGCTTAAGACTCTGGGGGAAACATATTTTTACAATCTGACTAATCAGGCGTTGACAGGGAGGGTGTCCCTCTGACCTTCCTGCCAATCAGCTTCAAGCTCTGTTGGGGGAATTGGGGCTAGACTTATAGTTGGGGGTCACCACAACTTGAGGAACTACTTTAAGGGGTCGTGGCATTAGAAAGGTTCCGATCTAGAAAAATGTTCCTGTAACTCATTAGCTGGAGAATTCTGGCCACACATCTTAAAGTTCCAGTAACGTTTAAGTGAAATAAAGTTCAAATAACACTTTAAGTCCAAATAAATAAGTAAAGTTGCCAGGTCTGAGATCTATCATAATAATAAGTAGCGCATGTTGTAGAAGTTCAATATCCTCACATCTGCTAACTTTTTTTCTGATACCAAGCAGGAGAGCCAAATCTCTTTTTAGCTTCTTAATTGCACAGGGGAGACATTATGAACCCCGTGGCCGACCACCAACTCCATGTCAACCCTAACTCTTAGTACGTGTTTTGTAGAAAGGCGCATTCAAAGACCCCTTGGCAGCCGTGAAGCGACTGACTCTTAATTGTCTGCTAGAGGCCAATTAGGCCCTTTCCACACATCATCTATGTGAGACTTGAGCATGCAAGCTTCCATATGCTCCTATTTATAGACTGAGATTCTATATGTTGATAGTGTGGGAACATGTGGCTTCCAGAGAGAGTGAGAGAGACAAGAGTTGGTCTGGTTGCACTCTTTCCAAAATGTGGGTCGTGTCTTTCTGTCTCTCTCTTTGCCTCCGAATTTAGCAAGGTCAGAAATAAAGTTACTTTATGTTTTTCCTAAATGCAAACATTCCTGAAAATGAAATATATGGTATATCATATCATATTTTTCGGCGCATAAGACGCACCTGAGTATAAGACACACCTTAGTTTTTGGGAAGTAAAATAGGGAAAAGAATCTGCTTACCAGGTATTCATCTGGCTAGTGTCCTTAGTCCGGTCAGCTTCAACGCATTATTTTGGCCCCTGGTTAGGGCGTTAAAAATACAGTGATACCTCATCTCACGAACCCCTCGTCCTACGAACTTTTCGAGATATGAACCTGGGGTTTAAGATTTTTTTGCCTCTTCTTCCGAACTATTTTCACTTTACACACCCGCTGCCACCACTGGGATGCCCCACCTCCGGACTTCCGTTGCCAGGCGAAGGCTCCCCTCATTGGGAAACCCCACATCCAGACTTCCGTGTCTTTGTGATGCTGCAATTTTGCTGAGGCTTCCCTCCCTGGGAAACCCCACCTCTGGACTTCCATTGCTAGCAAAGTGCCCAGTTTTGCACTGCTGGGATTCCTCTGCAGCATCGCAAAAACAAGGAAGTCGAGAGGTGGGGGTTCCCATGGAGGGGAGCTTCAGGGGAATACCAGCAGTGCAAAAACGGGCGCTTCGGCTGGCAAAACGGGTGAATTTTGGGCTTGCACGCATTAATCGCTTTTCCATTGATTCCTATGGGAAACATTGTTTCATCTTATGAACTTTTCACATTATGAACCTTGTCCTGGAACCAATTAAGTTCGTAATACGAGGTATCCCTGTACTTTGTTCTGAGAGAGGTGGAAACAGTCCAATGAAGCCATCGTCTCGTTGCATCTGCTGGGCAGGACCGGAGTTGCTCCCCTTCTCCATCTGGTTTCCTCTGGTCGACTTAATTGCCAACGACTCCCCAAGGCAACGTGACATCGCTTAACTGGAGACACCAGGACGGCTGATGTCGGTCTGAAATAAAATGTTAGGCAACAAATATCACACCTTGTTTCCTTCTGGAAACCAGGCAGATGAAACGGCTTCCTCTCATTGATGAAAACGTTCTGGGAAGAAGAAGAAAAAAACCGAGGCTCCATCCCACATCCTCAGATTTCATGCCAAGTGCCCTGGATGAATGGAAGCTCTGACTGTGGTTTTTCTTTCTTTTTAATATCTCTGTGAAATATTCAGTCCCTGGTATTGTTTTTCAGACAAACTGGGTTTTATGTCTCCGACTTAGAAGCTGCTGGCAGGAATAGTATTTTAGGGGGTTTGTTGATGATGGTGATATTGTCACTGAGTTTAAGGTGTGATAAGATGGATACGGAGGCACAGATTGGATGGAGTAGCTTTTCTCTTGAAGGAAAACATGTTTCCATGTTTGTCTTACGAAACTTTCTACTTATGAACCTGGTCACGGAACGAATGAAGTTCGTAAGAAGAGGTATCACGGTACTATTTACTTAGGCAAATAGCTCAGTCAAGAGCAATCCTAGTCATACACAATTATATCAGTCAATAACTCTCAATACATATGCAATGCTACAAGCTTACTCGTTTAGCTTACAAATACATTAAACCATCATTTGAACACACAGTTCTAGACACAGCAGTCACACAGACAAACCAGAAATAGCAATGAGTAGCCGAGAGTAGAGGAGAGAATGAATCCCACTTCTGGCTCCCTCTTATGTCAATTCGTAACACTAGCTCCTAAAGCAATAGTATTTTATGACATGTAAGCAGACATTGTTGGTTTGTGTTATATGTTGCCAAACCCAACTAGTTTTGTACTGACAAGAACCATTAATGGATTGATACGTCCAGTGGCCACACCAGTGATTAAAGCACACATTAAAATGAAGTTTTCCCAGAGTCTGGTTGGGAATTTGGGAACTTGTCTGGATATTTTACACCTTCATGACTTTGGGTGGAACTGATTGTAGCCAGAAGAAGTTTTGGTTTTCATTCATCCTTCTTCCAACCCGCCCACACTCCCTCCCAGAGGAGGCTGGGCTGGGGGAAGTTCCACTTTCTTTATAAGCTTTCAAAGTTGGCTAAGAAATGCCTTCTCCCTTTTCATGTTTAGAAAATCCAAACGGTGCCAAGCCTTTAAATGCAAGAAGAGGGTTTGGCATTTTCTGGAATCGTGGTGGAAACTACCCTTAAAATCTGGAAGGAGCCACTTGTTGGCCTCCTCAAACGCTTCTTCTGTAACTCCAACCTCTTTCCCTGGTAACTTTTCTTTACAAACTTTCTGGATTAGAATTCTGCCTATAAAGGTAGACGGAGGAATCGAATACACTCAAATCCCTTGGCCATGTTGAGAATATATCATTTCCCACCTACTGTATGTCCTTCCCTCCTTCCTTCCTCCCCTT
This sequence comes from Erythrolamprus reginae, assembly GCF_031021105.1. Lineage (NCBI taxonomy): Eukaryota > Metazoa > Chordata > Lepidosauria > Squamata > Dipsadidae > Erythrolamprus > Erythrolamprus reginae. The sequence goes on along the minus strand of NC_091955.1, from coordinate 911,084 downwards.
CCTCCTTCCTTCCTTCCTTCCTACTACTTCTCCTCCCTTCCTCTTTCCTTCCTTCCTTCCTTCCTTCCTTCTTCCCCTTCGTCCCTTCCTACTTTTCCTCCCTTCCTCTCCGTTCCCCTTCCTTCCTTCCCTCCCTCCTTCCTTCCTTCTTCCCCTTCCTCCTTCCTTCCTTCCTACTACTTCTCCTCCCTTCCTCTTTCCTTTCTTCTTCCCTTCCTTCCTTCTTCCCCTTCGTTCCTTCCTACTTTTCCTCCCTTCCTCTCCATTCCCCTTCCTTCCTTCCCTCGCTCCCTCCTTCCTTCTTCCCCTTTCTTCCAACTACTTCTCCCTTCCTCTTTACTTCCTTCTTTCCTTCCTTCCACCCGTCCTTCCTTCTTCCCCTTCGTTCCTTCCTACTACTCTTCCTCCCTTCCTCTCCCTTCCCCTTCCTTCCTTTCTTCTTTCCTTCCCTTTCTCTTCCTTCTTTCTATCCTTCTATCCTTTCCCTCCTCCCTCCCTCCCTCCCTTCCTTCCTTCTCTTCCTCCTCTTCCATCATTATGAGAAGGTAAATGTATAAGAGTTGTAAGTACCGTAACTAAAATTAATAATACCATAACATTTATTAATTCCTCAGTGCAGCAAAACGCAAGCTACATTTTTAATCCTACCTTTACCATAAGGTCATCGTCTTGGATGTATAAGATTATTTTCTTAATTTTCTCCCCCTGCCCAATAGCCACTGAGAATATATTAAAGCATAGTAGAACCAACACTCCTGGAATTTGAAGATGGTTATTTGATTTAAATTTCTTTTTCACCTATAACAAGACTTTGCGAAACTGAACCTAGTTTTTAATGGACCTCTGCTCTGCTCCCCATCCTGTTCCCCTTCCCATGTGTCTGCTTTCGCAGTTTCAGTTACTCAAAGTGATAAAATTAATTGAACTTTCATTGGAGAAGATTTAGCACCAGAGAAGCCCTAATTCAGGGGCAGCTAATTATTTTGGTGGCTCAGGAAGAGAAGACGGGAACCACAATGTAAATCACGAAGGCAGAGGGAGTTTTTCAGGGATTGAGAAATTGGCAGAAGGTGAAGGCTTTTTTTTGTTTTGAAAAAGTTGATCTGTCTGTCAGCATTTAGCATCCAAAAGACATTTCAGCTTGGTCATTTGGCAAAGGCTGCTGTCACTCTTGTAATTTTTGGGAAACACAGAAAAATCATATCTGAAGTAGGCGTGGGGCACTTTGGGGACCTTGAAGCCCACACAAAACAAAGATGGCTAAACGAGTGAAATTCTTCCACTTCAAGGGATTTGCCTACTCCCAAAAACCCTTGACTTTGTGTCTGAATGGTCCAACATCTGGCAACTCCAAATCTCAGCCAACAAATGCTCTGTCCTACCCATTGGCAAAAAGAATCGGAACACCAAATACAAGCTCAACGAACAAGACCTTACAGACAACCTTCACTCCATAAAAGACCTTGGAAGACTCCTATCCAATGACCTAAGTGCCAAAGTTGCCCCCTGCAACAACATCGCCAAAAAGGCTGCAAGAGTTGTTGACCTAATAATCCTATGTAGCTTCTGCTCCGGTAAACTCACACTACTAACCAGAACATACAAAACTTTCGCCAGACCAATCCTTGAATACAGCTCATCTGTCTGGAACCCTCACCGCATTTTGGACATAAATGCGTTAGAAAGTGTCCAGAGATGCTTTACCAGAAGAGCCCTCCACTCCTCCACTCACAACAGAATCCCCTACGCAACTAGACTTACAATCCGAGGTTTAGAAAGCTTAGAACTACGTCGCTTTAAACACGACCTAAGCATAGCCCACAAAATCATCTCCTACAACGTCCTTCCTGTCAACGAGTACTTCAGCTTCATCCAAAACAACACACAAGCACACAACAGATACAAACTTAAAGTAAACCACTCCAAACTCAACTGCAGGAAATACGACTAGTAACCGAGTAGTTGATGCATGGAACTCACTAGCAGACTTTGTAGTATCCTCACCTAACCCTCCAGACTTTACCCTTAGACTGTCCACAGTTGACCTCTCCCAATTCCTAAGAGGTCAGTGAGGAGCATAAGTGCACCAGCCTCCCTAGACCTCACGTTTCTCTCTTACTAGTATCATGCATATAAACATTGTTATATCTTTGTATACCACCAATGTGTGCTTGACAAAACAAATAATAAATAATAAATAAATAAATAAAAATGTTGACATTAATGCTTTATAAACGCCATCGTTCAGTAAATAAAATAGAACACCTCAAAGTTTGGGATAGTGGCCAATATATTTTTGAACCACAAGATGGCAAGATTTAGTTAAACTTTAAAGTTCCAACTCAGTCTTCAATGTTCCTGTTTCATTTCTTAGCACATTTTTTTAAACAAGGCCTGGTGAAGTTTATATTTCCCAAAAAATTGTTTCTTGACCAAAAGAAAAGTAACGGGGACTTTTTTCCTTCTTCTTTCCATATGAAACAACAATTCTAAGAATTAAATGTTATATGATGATCCTGCCTGTGGATCACAGAGAGGTGAGAAGAGGGAAAATGACAACTTAGTTTTATCATTTTCCTTCTTAAACATTTGAAAATTACAGGAATGGGTCAGAAAGCTCTGATTATACCTCACTTTGATGAAAACAGGATTTAACGTCTTTGCAAAAAGATACAAATACATCTGTTTCATGAAAGGGATGATGCAGTAACGCCCTTCAATCAGTCCCTAATATTTTTGTTTATTTTATTTATTTATTAGTTTTGTCCAATACGCAATAATACATAATGAGGGTTATAGAGGATATAATCAGGTAGAATGTATGAAAGGGGGAATAGAGGAGAAAATAAAGGAGTGAAATATAAGTATGAGAGAATAGCAGGAAAAGATATAGGGATAGAAGAGAAGATATAGGAGATATAGGAGAGACAATAGGACAGGGGATGGTAGGCACTCTGGTGCACTTATGCACGCCCCTTACTGACCTCTTAGGAACTTGGTGAGGTCAACCGTGGATAGTCTAAAGGTAAAGTGTTGGGGGTTAGGGGATGATACTACAGAGTCCAGTAGTGAATTCCATGCTTCGTATTTTTTACAGTCAAGTTTTGGAGTGGTTCATATTAAGCTTGTACCTGTTGTGGGCTCTTGTGTTGTTGTGGTTGAAGCTGAAGTAGTCTTTGACAGGCAGGACATTGCAGCGCAGGACCTTGTGGGCAATACTTAGATCTTGTTTGAGGCGTCTTTTCTTTTGTTAGTAAATGCTGTTAATAAATTGCCCTTCGTTCTCTCCAGCCTGGCTCTTCCTCCCGTTTCTCAGCCTAAAGTGTTTACAGGAGCCCAGTGTGGCTGTGTAGGGCACTCTCTCACACACGTTTCATAGCAATAAATAAGCCTGGGATGAATGTTCCTTGCCACTGAGCTGACGCAACGCATCATTTGGTTTAGTTTGAAGATGCCACACAGGGTGCTGTGGAGATGCCTTCCCATTAACCATCGGCTCCTCTCGGGAATGTTTGGGGTACAGAGGGCATTCCGGGAGTCTGCCTTTGGCAAGGGAGGTTGAGTGGGGCTACACAGAGATTTGTTTATTTTATTTTATTTATTAGATTTGTCTGCTGCCCCTCTCCGAAGACTCTGAGGGGAGATCCTGAGGGGCATTTTGAACAAGGGTCTTTTCTCCTGCAAAGAGACCCATAGAAGACCCAGCCCAGGTAGAAGGAGAGGACACCAACAGGTAATTGGGAAAGGCGATTGATCTGGGCAGTGCAGGAGGAAAGTAAGAACAGTCTGGTGCCTTGTTAGCCAACCCCAAAGCAAGACTCAACCCTGGCACTGAGAGTTCAACTCCATTTAAGATTTAGTTTAATGTTTCTAAATGTAAAATAATGCACTTGGGGAAAAGGAATCCTCCATCTGAGTCTTGTATTGGCAGTTCTCTGCTAGCAAAAACTTCAGAAGGGAAGGATTGAGGGGTCGTGATGTCTCAAAATGGGTGAACAGTGCAGTCAGGCAGTAGGGATGCTTGGCTGCATAGCTAGAGGTATCACAAGCAGGAAGAAGGAGATTGTGATCCCGCTATATCGAGCGCTGGTGAGACCCCATTTGGAATAATACTGTGTCCAGTTCTGGAGGCCTCATCTACAAAAAGAGATGGATGAAATTGAACGGGTCCAAAGACGGGCTACAAAAACGGTGGAAGGTCTGAAGCATAAAACGTATCAGGAAAGACTTCATGGACTCCATCTGTCGAGTCTGGAGGACAGAAGGAAAAGGGGGGACATGATCGAAGCATTTAAATATGTGAAAGGGTTAAATATGTTTCAGGAGGGAAGTGTTTTTAATAGGAAAGTGAACACAAGGACAATCTGAGGTTAGTTGGAGGAAAGATCAGAAGCAACGTGAGAAAATATGATTTGCTGGCTGGAAAATTCTGGGAGTTTATTTATTTATTTATTTATTATTTAGATTTGTATGCCGCCCCTCTCCGCAGACTCAGGGTGGCTCACAACAAAATAAAACAATTCATGACAAATCTAAATTATAGTTTAAAATATTTTAAAAAACCCATTTACTAAGCAAACATACATACAAACATACCATGCATAAATTGTATATGCCCGGGGGAGATGTCTCAGTTCCCCCATGCCTGACGACAAAGGTGGGTTTTAAGGAGCTTGCGAAGGGCAAGGAGAGTAGGGGCAGTTCTAATCTCTGGGGGGAGTTGGTTCCAGAGAGTCGGGGCCGCCACAGAGAAGGCTTTTCCCCTGGGGCCCGCCAACCGACATTGTTTAGTTGACGGGACCCAGAGAAGGCCCACTCTGTGGGACCTAATCGGTCGCTGGGATTCGTGCGGCAGAAGGCGGTCTCGGAGATATTCTGGTCCAGTGCCATGAAGGGCTTTAAAGGTCATAACCAACACTTTGAATTGTGACCGGAAGTTGATCGGCAACCAATGCAGACTGCGGAGTGATGGTGAAACATGGGCATACCTAGGTAAGCCCATGACTGCTCTCGCAGCTGCATTCTGCACGATCTGAAGTTTCCGAACACTTTTCAAAGGTAGCCCCATGTAGAGAGCATTACAGTAGTCGAACCTCGAGGTGATGAGGGCATGAGTGACTGTGAGCAATGAGTCCCGGTCCAGATAGGGCCACAACTGGTGCACCAGGCGAACCTGGGCAAATGCCCCCCTCGCCACAGCTGAGAGATGGTTTTCTAATGTGAGCTGTGGATCGAGGAGGACGCCCAAGTTGCGGACCCTCTCCGAGGGGGTCAGTGATTCTTCCCCCAGGGTAATGGAAGGACAGATGGAATTGTCCTTGGGAGGCAGAACCCACAGCCACTCCGTCTTATCCGGGTTGAGTTTGAGTCTGTTGACACCCATCCAGGCCCCAACAGCCTCCAGGCACCGGCACATCACTTCCACTGCTTTGCTGACTGGACAAGGGGTGGAGATGTAAAGCTGGGTATCATCTGCGTACTGATGATACCTCACCCCATGCCCTTGGATGATCCCACCCAGCGGTTTCATGTAGATATTAAATAGCAGGGGGGAGAGGACCGACCCCTGAGGCACCCCACAAGGGAGAGACCTCGGGGTCGACCTCTGACCCCCCACTAACACCGACTGCGACCGACCGGAGAAGTAGGAGGAGAACCACTGGAGAACAGTGCCTCCCACTCCCAACCCCTCCAGCCGGTGCAGAAGGACACCATGGTTGAAGTCTGCAAGTCTTAAAGATGCCAAGTTTGAAGACCTCTGTATCTTAATTCATCACATTTTTATTGGGAATATCTTTTTGTTTCCAGTGTTGTATATACATATCCTAACTGCGGTTAAAATATGCACTGTTATATAAGTAGCCATGATTGGTCGTAGCTGGTTGTATTGACCTACATGGGATCAGTTTCCTAGTCTGATCTATCTTGAAGGGCCGACAATTTTGGTTCTGAGTGAAAGGAGGCCCTCAAGCAAAATGAAAATTAGGAAATGGAAAAGAATACTGTGTAATACATTTATTTTGTTTTCATTAATTTAATTTAACTTCTAAGCCACCCAATTCCTAGTGGACTCTAGTCACAGGCAATATAAAACAATAAAAATATATAACATTAAATAACACAAGAAAACCCCCAAACATTCATTCAATAACATTGAATTTAGTTCTTATCAAGGCTGTTTTCCTGTGTGATTGAGATGGAAGCATTTCAGATTCAAATGCAATTTAAAAAACATCTTTTAGTCATCTACGCACAAGGATTCTTCAAATACTTGTTCACATTTACTCACTGCTGCTATCAAGCTGTTTCACCCTTGATGGAAAGATAAACATCTCCAATAATGCTGCTAATACTCCTTTTGCTTTAAATCTTTTAGGGTATTTCAAGAAACCCAAGGAAATTTTGATCTTGGTGGCATCTCTGAGGGGCTGACAGATGATTTCAAAGTGACATAAATTAGGAAGCACAATGTCCATGGGTGACTAGACGATGCTTCATCCTGATAGGTTTCCATCTATTTTGCACACGAAGGCAGCATTGATAAGTACAAAACATATCACACATTATTGGGTTTTTTTTGCCATTGACTGAGATTGGCTAATTTATACCCCCATGCAAGCTTCAATGACAGTTGAGAATATATGAAAGAACTTTTATGCTCATGCTGTTATCAGCCACACTATTTGAACTCTGAGTTGTGCTTAAATAGCAAAACAAGTAAACGTATAATTGCCTCTTTCCCTCCTGATGTTATAAACCGAGTCCACGCTCCATTTGACTGCTGCTACAGATTATGTGAACCCACATTTTACATTCTGGGTATTGTTTCTTCCTTGTCTGTGTTCTGCATTATACTCTTCTTTATGGGAAACATAAAAAGTGAGAAAAAACGAAACAAATCAAAGTTAATTAGATTTCCCAGCCTCTTGTTTCTTTCCATGGGAATCCATGCCCTGCCAATATGCGGAAAGATACACTTCAAATTAAATGCTAGATGTTTGTATGTCATTAAAATAATTATCATTGAATGTGTGTGTCCCTTGTCTTTATTTCATTTTTTATCTAATTTTGTTTTGTTTTTAACGCTTTGGGTGGACTAAAGAACTCAAACTGAAACAGAGAGTCCTTCGGGAGTTGGGTGGCATGTAAATTTAATTAATAAATAATTTAATTAATTTAATTAATAAAACCTCTTTGGAACTCTTCCAGCCCATCCTAAATTCTTGCTCGCTGTTGTCATCTTAAGTGACATTTAGAGAACAGACACAACTACTTGAAGAAAAGGAGCCAGAACTTAACAAGAGTCCCGGTGGCGCAGTGCTTAGGATGCAACATTGAGGGCTGGCTCTGCCGACTGCCAGCAGTTCAATCCTGATCAGCTCAAGGTTGACTCAGCCTTGAGCATTCCTTCCTTCCTTCCTTCCTTCCTTCCTTCCTTCCTTCCTTCCTTCCTTCCTTCTATAAAATTTATTGGCCACCCATCTCTTTCTCGCCCTTCCTTCTCCTTCTTTCTCTCTTTCTTTCTTTTCTTTCTTTCTTTTTTTCTTTCTTTCCCCCCCGTTCTTTCTCTTTCTTTCTTTCTTTCTTTCTTATATAAACTTCATTGGCCACTAATCTCTGTCTCTCTGTCTCTCTCTCTCTCTCTCACACACACACACATTTTCTTTCTTTCTTATATGAAATTTATTGGCCACCCATCTTACTCACTTTCTTGCTTCCTTGCTTCCTTGCTTCCTTGCTTCCTTCCTTCCTTCTTTCCTTATATAAAATTTATTGGTCACCCATCTCTTTCTCTCCCTTCTTTTTTTCTCCTTCTCTCTCTCTCTCTCTTTCTTTTCTTTCTTTTTCTTTCTTATATAAACTTGATTGGCCACCAATCTCTCTCTCTCCTTCCTTCCTTCCTTCTTCCCTATTTTCCTTCCTTCCTTCCTCCCTTCCTTCCTCTAAGCCCTGTCAACAATGTACAGTCAATTGTCTTCCCTGGGGCTGGCTCTGTTGTCTTTTTCTGCTTTAAAAGGAAAGAGAGCAAGCCAAACATTTCCTCCTAGCTGTGAAAAAAATATGATGTTGTCCAGGTGAAACTTTTGCAGACTGAATATCATCCCCTCTTGGTTTGGTCCATTCATCTCGTGCCAAAGAATGAAGCAGCTGTGAAGCCTTTTGATGGCTTCCGGTCTTAGACTAACTTTTGCTCTCTCTCCACCGAAATCTCAACCTTTGACTCCAATTGCGTGACCAGCAATTGTCTCAGCACCGAAGTCAGCTCCAGAACGTCAATGGGATTCCTCCTTGTTGAATTAAAAAGAGACACTTTGTGAAGGTTGTCTCACAGAGCAACACACAATCTCCTAAGCCCCTCTCGTTCTTTCCCATCAACCCACCTCCCAGAGTTGTAAGGGGCAACAAAGGCGGTGCAGAGCCTTCGGTGCGTAGGCCACCTTGAGTTGAAGAAAAATAAGCACAGGAGAAAAACCGTGCTTCAGAAATGGGCAGGCATGGGATATAATACAGAATAACAGAGTTGGAAGGGAACTTGGAGGCTATCTAGTCTCCCCGAGTCTTCAGAGAAGGGCGATATGTAAATCCAATAAATAAACAAATCTAGTCCAACCCCTTCTCAAGCGAGAGATGCCATCATATTTCAGGCAAGTGGCTGCCCAAATCTCTTCTGCAAAACCTTCAGGGATGGAGCCCTCACAAGTTCTGAATGGCAAGTTGTTCCACTGATTGATTGTTCTCACGTTCAAGAAATTTCTTTTTGGTTCTAGGGTTGCTTCTCAACCTGATTAGTTTCCATCCATGGTTTCTTGTCCTGCCTTCTGGTGCTTCGGAAGGTGGGAAAATAAAATATCTCTGTAGTCTAATATTTCTGCTCTCAACTTCCATTTGTGTAGATGTGCAAACCTTTCAATATTCAGGACAATGGTCATTTTTCTTTGTTCTGCTTGATCAACCAGAATTCTGGTGACCATCTGACCAACCAATAGATGCAGAGTTACTATTATTAGGTATTTTTAATAAGGCTTATAAAAAGGAAATTCAGGAAAGGAAAGGAACTTATTTAATTATACATATCTTGACAGCGGTGATGATGGTTTATGTGCAACAATTAAAAAGCGAAGAGTCACTAAGGAAGAATAATTTTTAAAATTATGGATTGAGCAGAAATGGACTTGCTCACAAGGAAATTGAAAAGGAAAGAGGATTCGGATCATTATAAAACATGGGACAAATTTTATAATTGGTCAAAAGAAAGAAATGACAAATGAAGTAAACCAGATACAGAGATTGGTTAAAGAATCTAATAAATAAAAGTGAATTTTATTTCAAGTTCAAATAAAAATGTAAAAGCATAACATTTTAACAAAGCAATGTAAAAAATGTTTATATCTCCGATAAGAACTTCTGATAGAAATGGGGTTGTAAATAATCCAATTGTTTGTTGTCGTTTGTTTGTGTACTAAAATAATAATAATAACCATAACCATAACCATAACCACAACCACAACCACAATAATAATAATAATAATTTAAAAAGAGGACAACTGGAGGTGATTAGCTTCATTCTCTAGCGCTTGCAGATCAAGATGTGGAAAAAAACTTTCAACCTTGGAGATATCTAAAATTTCACAGTGGACAAATCCAGACAAGATCTCGCTCCATACAAACCAGCTTCACATGGTCCTAGATTGGTGCATCCTGCAACCTATCGGTGCTACAACAGGTGAGCAAGAGGAACGCTGCACTTAATGATGAGCAAATGTGTAGTAGTAGGAAATTCAATGCTCCAGACAAGTTTGATTATTTTTTTTGTTGCTGGCAAAACCTTGCTTCCCTGCAGAAGGACATGTTTGCCACCACACAGCCATTAAAGACGTCTGCTGCAACACACAAAGAGTTGCCTTGTGTTTTATCAGCCCTTCTTCTGGTTTGCATTTGTGTCCACGGATTCAAAATATTTCTTCTAGGTTTCTCAGCAAAAGGCGGCAGCTGGCAGAGGGTCTGGGGAAGGGGCTCCTCATGTTAAACTCATTAAAGAGGGGGAGCCATTAATTCAATATTGCTTAGCAAAAAGCTGCTTGGCGTGAGTTGCAACTTTTCAAGCAAAATCACAACACAATGCAACTGAACCTCACAATAAAAAAAGAGCAACACATTCCTTAAAAAATACGCCAGTGTATTGATCTGCAGATGTTAATATTCCTAGTTAGAGTCATCTGCAGATTTTGCCCTGCAGAAAACACGGAGATATTTTCCAGGCAAGATGAAATTGTGAGATTTAACATTCTTGGTGCAGTGTTTGTTAAACTGTACAACCTGAGCAGGAAACAATGGCCCCGCTGTTCTAATATGGTTCAAATATAACAATATTTCTTCCTCTTGGTCTCCTTTCAACTCTCATTCGGTCGAAAGCCCTAAAATAGTCAGGGATCAGCCAAAAAAAGGGGTAGAACTGTATTAGCTGAGCAGAGCAGCTGCCCCGGGACATTGCGAAGGAGAATTATTGAGAGATGAGTCAGCTAAGCACTGTCCTTGTTATTTCTGCTACCATGTGAAGTGAGCAAACATCTCCACAACTATTTGGACAATTATGTTGGCAGCAGAGACACAGAAACTTTAAACACTTAGCAGACGAGAGCAAAAAACAAGGCCAAGGAAATTAAAAAGAATCCAAATTCAAGGAGTTTGTGCCATCTGTTTTATTGCTGCTGGGTGGTTTATTTTTTCTTCTTCAACCCCAGCAGTTCAGGAGAAGTGGTGGAGCTTTGCCATGAGGACAGGCTGTAAAACAGGTCCTTGGGTTTTTTGAGTAGATAAGTGTTGGCAAGCTTCACAAGGGTAACATACAGGGTGCGTTCCAAAAGTAATGCAATTATTATTTTTTAAAGTCATTTATTCAACAGATTTGCACAAACACTTAAAATTCTTCACAGTCTTGTCCTTGGGCCTCTACACATTTTTTCCAGTGACTCTGCCATGACCAGTACGTGCCCTGGAAGGCATCTTCAGGGACCTCTCACGAGGTCTTCGTCACGGCTGATTGGATCTCTTCTGTGGAAGAAAAACGGAAAAAGTTCACTTGAAATTTCCATCCCATTTTTTTCGTGACACGGTCGACGCGCAGAGGTTTACAGTAACTGACGTTCTGCTGCCTCTACAGCTTGGAGAGCACCGAGACTGGTTTTGCGGCAAAGCTTAGCGTCTCCCCCACCTACTACAAGTGCTTCAGTCCCACTCCAACCAATAGGAGCGGCGCAGGAAATTCAATTGCATTACTTTTGGAACGCACCCTGTACGAGAGCCCGGGTGGCGCAGTGGTTAAAATGCAGCATTGCAGGCTAATTCTGCCCACTGCCAGCAGTTTGATCCTGACTGTTTCAAGGTTGACTCAGCCTTCGGTCCTTCCAACCTACCTACCTACCTATCTTCTCTATCTCTCTATTGATCATCTCTCTCTCTCTCTGTGCATGTGTGTGTGTATGTAACATATTTTTGCTAAATCCAAAATGAAGGGAGACTAGCATAGATCTATTTTGTGATTCTTTCATCAGCTAGCTGTAACCTCACTGCTCACTGGGATTTGAACCTGTAGCCTCTGCTAAGGCAGAGAATTAACTTCTAGGCCACAAGATCTCTTCCTTTCAGCTTTGTATCTCTTTCTCTCTCTCTCTCTCTCTCAGCCTTCCATCCTTCCGAGGTGGGTCAAATGAGGACCCAGATTGTTGGGGGCAAGAGGCTGACTCTGTAAAATGTCTAGAGAGGGCTGTAAATGCACTACAAAGCAGTATAGAAGTCTAAGTGCTATTGTTACATGAAAGACAACACAGTATCGGCAACGATCAGTGCATAAATCTCCAATTTTATTCCTTCATTTTCTTAACTTAGACTTCTGGGCCATGGCTTAATAATGAAGTAAGAGATGTAGATTTTCCAGTTCTATCCCTTCCTTCCTGCCTGCTACTGTTTCTTTTGGGTTAGTGATTTTGTCATTTCTGATGTGTGTGTGTGTATACAATCTAAGGAAGAAGATGAAGACTCATGCTCTTGGGTAACAACTACACTATATCCTCATGCGTTTATCTGATAACAGATTGACATGAATGATTCACAAATCATCCGTGCAGAAGTGATGTGGTATATTTATTGGATTATTGCGAGGTCACAATTATCCCCCCATTGTCCCATGCTGGACATACAATTATCCCCCCGTTGTCCCATGCTGGACTACTGCTCATCTGTCTGGAACCCATACCCCATCACAGACATCAACATCCTTGAAAATGTCCAAAGATATTTCACCAGAAGAGCCCTTCACTCCTCCACTCGAAACAGAATATCCTACGAAAATAGACTAACAATCCTGGGCCTAGAAAGCTTAGAACTAAGACGCCTTAAATAAGATCTAAGTATTGCCCACAAGATCATATGCTGCAATGTCCTACCGGTCAATGACTACTTCAGCTTCAACCGCAAGAACACAATAGCATGCAACAGATTCAAACTTAATACGAACCGCTCCAAACTTGACTGTAAAAAATATGACTTTAACAATTGAGTTGTCGAAGCGTGGAACTCATTACCAGACTCAATAGTGTCAACCCCTAAATCCCTACATTTCTCCCTTAGACTCTCCACGATTGACCTCTCCAGGTTCCTAAGAGGCCAGTAAGGGGCGTATATTAGTGCACTGGTGTGCCTTTCGTCCCCTGTCCAATTGTCTTTCCTTTCTCTCACTTATCATATATATTCTCTTCCTTTCATATATCCTCTCCTCTAAGTTCACTTTCACCCTCTTTTATATTATCACATGTCTATTTTTCTTCCTATGTATTTGTGTATTGGACAAATGAATATATAAATAAATAAATAAAATATAGACTGATTTTCTTTCCTAAAGAAAACAACAAAAGAGTGGAACACCATTAACGAAAAGGTCAGTGAAGGAAGGCAAAATAAAATGTTGTTGACTTTAAAGTTCTCCTTGAACGTCGTCGTACAGAGAGTTGTCAAAGGGGGCTGGATTTTAGCCTCTAGTAAACCTCGTGCTAGAATTCTTGGCATCTGTTTCTTTCAAAGGCCACGATCGAAATTCAGGGAACCATCCCAGCAGTTTTGGAAACGGATCAAGCACATTACACAGTACAGGTTGTAACGTTCTCGTGTTCTGGGTCAATGGTTTCTGAGGGCCTTAATCAGAAATTATTGTTCCTACGCCCAGCAAAATATTTTCATTCCCTCTTCTCTGTAAACCTGGTGGAAGCTTCTTAGCTATGATTTTCTTCTTTTTGTCTTTTTTAAGATAAATTTTGGCCGGGGAGCTATTAGCCTCTCCTGGGAGACCCGTGTTGCCAAGAATAAGGAGCCAAGTTTGCAGTTGTGTGTCAACTCCAGTGAAAGAAATAGGGGAGGCGGTGCCCACTCATCGTAGACCATCAATTTTACTTCTTAACAGCGTCAAGTTTAGAACAGCACTCGCATGGATGACTCGATGTCTCAAATCCCCAACGCAACCAGCAAAGCCTTTTCATCAAAGATCACCCCCGAAGGTGTGAATTCCATTTTGCAGAAGAAAGAGTGTCTGCATTGTGTTTCTCCAATATGGTTTTGCTCTCACACAATCCCTTGGTTTGCATGGGACCGATACCCTTGACAGAAACAACAACCAAAGTGCTTTAAGAACGGTGCTGATGGAAATCATGACGGTTTAATTTTATGTAATCGCTTTTTCCAGCCAAACATTCCATAAAACAATGTTGTTGGTTTTCTGCAAAGCAAAGAAAAGCAGAGCCGAAACGTATCGGCCGAAGGTAGGATAGCAAGACAAACAAAGTAAAACGGTTCTGGAATCGTTTGTGGTCTTGCTATGAAATCTAGATGGAAGCCACTGAATTGGAGCCTCTCTTCAAACCTTTTTCTTTTCTCCTTTCAAGAAGAAAATGGGTCCAATTTTTATTACACGGTTAACATGAGAAGTAGCAATTCAAGATTGGGAGGACAAAAGACCAGGGGTGTTACCACAAAACACAAAAATGGAAAATCATTTCATACAAATGCTTCCCTGCCGTGGCTTCCTTTGTGCACCTGTTAGACAGGAGGGAAAACCAAAGGTATCAGGGATGGGAAACCAGAAATCTGAAATAGCAATGGTATTAGCGTTTAGACTTATATACCGCTTCCCAGTACTTTGCAGCCCTCTGTAAGCGGTTTACAGAGAGTCAGCCTCTTGCCCCCAACAATCTGGGTCCTCCTTTTACCATCCTTGGAAGGACGGAAGCCTGAGTCAACCTTGAGCCTACTGAGATTCGATCTGCCAAACTGCTGGCAGCCGGGGATCAGCAGAAGTAGCTTGCAGTCCGGCACTCTAGCCACTGCGCCACCGAGGAAAGGAGGTTTCCTACTCTGAAGAATCCCAGCAAAAAGGCCCTGAGATCTCACCTTCACAACCACTTGCCCTGCTGACCAGTGACTTCCCTGGGACCAAGTCTACCACTGTTGCCACACAGCAAGCAGTTGATTACCCGTGATCCAATCAGCTGGAATCAGCCTTTCTGGACATTTGACCAGCTATCACTCTTCGGTTTGGCTTCCTACTAATAGGAAAAAAAAATGTTTTGAAAGGGAGATCCCAATCAAATTCAATGCAACCTCAGTCTGAATTTGGGAAGGTTTATGTTTTAGTATTTTGTACATACCAATTAGGTTTGGCAATACAGTGGTACCTCGACATACGAGTTTAATTCGTGCCAGACCAGAGCTCGTATGTCGATCAATTCGTATCTCGAACGAATGCCTTTAGACTTGGTGTTTTCCGCGCTGAGATAACTGGAAACATGGAATTCTTGCGCCACCTAGTGGACGCTCGGCTCGTATCCCGAATTTGAGCTCGGGTGTCGAACAGAAATTTTGCTTGTGTCTCAGCTCGTAACTTGGAATACTCGCATGTGGAGCAGCTCGTATCTCGAGGTACTACTGTATATAAACAAGCTAACAATGAATGCTTGTAAGTATTGAAACACTATGGCTTTAAGAGTTGGTGTTGGGAATTGCCACAAGAGGGAGCCAGAAGTGTGATTCTCTGATTCTTTCTGTGTTTTTCTGCTCATTTTGTGCTGATTCATTGTGACTGCTGTAGTAAGAACTGTGTGTTTGATGATAGTTTATGTATTTGTAAGCTGTACAAGTAAGGCTTGTAGTATCATTAATGTATTGAGAGTTATTGCCTGATTTGGCTGTGTATGACTGGACTGTTTAACTTGACCCCTCAGATCCTGCACAAAACTGTTTCAACTCCTACCCTCAAAACGTCACTACAGAGCACCGCACACCAAAACAACTAGACACGAGAACAGGTTTTTCCCGAATGCCCTCACTCTGCTAAACAAATAATTCCCTCAATACTGTCAAACTTTTTACTAAGTCTGCACCACTATTACTACTAGTTTTTCCCCCATCATTCGTATCATCCTTTTCCTCCCACTTAGGACTGTATGATTGTAACTTGTTGCTTGTGTCCTCAGATTTTTATTAATATTGCTTGTTTCTTTGTTGCTTATTTGACCCCTATGACAATCATTAAGTGTTGTACCACATGATTCTTGACAAATGTCTCTTTTCTTTTATGGACACTGAGAGCATCTGCACCAAAGACAAATTCCTTGTGTGTCCAATCACACTTGGCCAATAAAGAATTCTATTCTATTCTATTGACTACAATATTTGCTAAAGTAAATACTATTGTATACATACAATACTATTGTATGACTGAACCATTATTCATATCTACCGGCTATCTGCTAGAGTATAAACCTTTAGTTAGACTACACTCAGAGTACTTCCTCCAGTTTTGGTCACCACCAAAAGTGGTGAAGTGCAGAAGAGAGCAACCAAGATGATTAGGGGCCTGGGAATTAAAATATATGAAGAAAAGTTGCAGGAACTGGGCATGGATAGTCTAGCGAGGAGAAGGACCAGGGGAGACATCATGGCAGTCTGGAAGATTTTGTTGAAAAGCTAAAAGTAACCTGAAAATCCATGTCTTGTGTTCCTAATTCTACTGTGTTTTCCATACTGATTGGTGAAGAATTTGTCTGCTCTTCTGTTTGTTTGGACATCAATGCATGATTGATTAAGTAAGACTTGTGCAATTGGGAAGGAAGTCTATACGCCATATGGTGATTTTTTTGTTGTTGGATCTACTGCAACATCAGAACGGCTCTTTACAAACAGCGCATCAAGAGACCCAATCGCGCTGTCAGAAGTGATTGCATTTCAAGAGGAAGATTCTGGCTTCTGTTAACACGAATCAGGAAAGAATTTGGCTGACTACAATTCATATAAGACGTTTCTGTTACCCCAAGGACCACGAAGGTTGAAAGCCAACATCCAACTGGCTTGGAAGAGAGGGAGGAGGTCATTAGCCCCATAGAAGATTGCTGAGGATGGAATGAAAAATATGCTTTATTTATGGAGTGAAGCTGAGTAGAAGTGCTGATCGCATAATTCTCTTCTCTGGGCTTATCGTGCGATGTCTATGTGGCCGGCCGCTATATCGCTTGAATAAAAGGCTGACTTTCTCTAAACCCACGCAATATGAGTTTATGAATAATTATTGCCACTAATATAAACAGGATAACCTAATCCTTGGAAACTGTAGCCATGAATCCCATTGATTAAACCCCAACTTTATGGGAGTTCGCTATTTTAACGTTTTAATGGTAAGGTTTCAAATCCTTCCATTTTATTTATGGCGTGATACAGTCAGATTAGGAAAACAATGTCGGGTAAGACAATAGTCCTTCATTCATTGCAGAAGTCTGAAGTTGCTTCTCCTGCCCTCACTGTGTCTCAGTGGGAACCAGGGGATGGTTTACGTGAAATGGTGGCTCCTACTATGTTGCTGCTCAGGACTCGGGCCTCCTTGATCTGCCCTGTCTTGGTTAGCAGCCCTCCTTCCTCTCCCTCAAGGCCATTTCCTCTCCAGATTTACCTTGTAAATAAACAAATAAAAATAGAAAGTTAAATATAAAGATGTCCCCTATCCAGTTGTGTTCGACTTTAGGGGAAAGTTCCCGTCTGTATTTGAAACACTGTGACCTTCCCACGAAAGGGGGGTTCTGTCTCCCACAGCAAATGAGCAGCAATTAACTTCCAATTAAGGCTCGGATGCAAGGTGTGGAAATGAAATCGTCTATTGTACAATCAGGTTTGTTGCAAAACACAAATTAGAACAAAGGAATGTCCTTCAGTTGCCAAAGTTCAAACCGGGTGGCAGAACTGATAAGCCAGGTTTCCAAAACAACATTTTCAAAGCAAAACTATTCACAGGCTTCTTAATACTGTCCAGAACTGCAGAAATATATGTTTGTACAAAAGGCAAAAACTCTTAACGTGCTCTTTTCCTTAGAAGGATCAAATGTTGATTTTCTGCAACCTCCCAATCTCCTCTCCTTTTTTACACCTTGGGATTATAGCCTGCGCACAGTCTATGTAACTGCTCTTGCCTCCCCCGTATCCTTCTCACTCTTGCATCCAGGATAGGGTCCCTCACATCCTCTTCCTCATCAGACTCAGGCAAAGCCCCATTTGGGGGTTCTATAGTCTCTGCAGGACCCTCACACTCCATCTCTCCCTCCTCCCCACTGTCCAGCTCCTCCAACAGCCACACAGGTCCACCATGCCCAGACGGACTCGGTTCATCTGGCTCGAAGTCTGTTGTCAAAGGACCTGGTTGTGACCCAACCACAACAAGTGGTACCTATTTATCTACTCACATTTGCATGCCTTTGAACTACTAGGTGGGCAGGAGCTGTGGCAAGGGAGAGGAGTGTTAAGAATTCAAACTCTCAATATAAAAGTTAAAAAAGAAACAGTTTTTTAATCAAAGGCAAACCGATAAAATACACATTATCTTTCTGGTTCAACACCAAACTAACTGTGCAAAGAATCCATAAGAAAAAAAGACTCAATATTTAACAATACATATAGTAACTGCAGCTCGGATCTGTTATGCAGAGTTTTGGAAAAATAAACTTGATGGCCAAGTTGGGATATGAATCTAAATGGATCTGATAGGATTTTTTTCTTACGACTGTCTTGAAATGGTTGTTGACCTAGTTGGTTCCACTGACTGATAGGTTAGCTCAGAGATAAGCAAAGTTCTATGACTTGTGGACTTCAACTCCCAGAATTCCTGAGCCAATCATGCTAGCTCAGGAATTCTGGGAGTTGAAGTCCACATGTCATAGAAGAGCCAACTTTGCCTACCCCTGGGTTAGCTGGAGAGTCAATTTTGTTTTTCTGAAACATTTTTTCTTACTTCAGGTCCATCAATGAAGACATGAAAGACATCTTTTTAAAAAAAAAAAAGATTATAAGATAAAGGTATGTGCATGTTTCAGTTTACAAGCCAGAAAAATCCTGCTTCTGTGATAAAATCAGAACTTTTCTACATTCTTGTGTTATTTGTAGAGAGAAATGGGGAGGGTTTTTAAAGAAACAATAACTGGAATGGACAATAAATACTTTATTGTAGAAATAAACTGGACACTTCTTTGAAAACTGGAAGCACGCCCACCTAAATAATTTTGAAAATATTATCTTTGCAAACTGTACCTTAAGACCATAAATACTCTATGTGTGGATAGCATATATATATATATTAAAATTTATTATAAACAACGTTCTCTCCAACAGGCGGTTCCTTGCAACAGTATTAAACCTTAAAATATCTCCGTCCAATCAACTTGTTTGTATCACGTTTTTGATAGTCCATCTTTTTTCCTTAAAATACTTGGCGGAGGTAAATGGTGGAATAGTTTTAAAGTTTGCAACACAATACTAAGGAAGCGTGGTTCAGCTTTCAGTTTTTAGCTAAGGTAAAGAGATTTGTGTTAAATCTCATTTTGTTAAATGGGTGCAACTACTATTAGGTTGAGCTTTGTTCTGTTTTCCTGAAATCTGCCTTCGTTGGGACCACAATCTCCTGCTTTTTCTCTGGGTGTTTAAGATTATTTTCTAAGGCTTAACATAATGATTATGTTCTAACTTACAAGGTAGGAGAGGGTGCTATTAACCATGTAATTGGGAGCCATTATGATTCCTGAAAAAAATCTGGCTTAAAAAAAATCCCCACTCACAGAGCAGATTCCTTGGAACCGAAAGGTTTTGATGTATGAGTCCAGTTGCCTTTTTTGGGAAAGCTCTTTTGGGACAACCTTAATAAGGTTAAGTTAAGGTTAAGCCGATTGAGAATCTCCATAGACCCTGAGCCATTGAGCAGCCCTAAAGCTTTCATACCTGTTCACCAGTCACAAATATTAAGTTCAGTAGATGGGGTGAAGGATAAAATAAAACAAAAATTGTGATTTATGTTTGTGTGGTTTTTTAAAAATCTCTTTTTACAACTCTGGAGATTGGATGGAGCTGAACATAGACTGTTAGGTTAGCTCTGCAATTTCTCTGTACTGTAGTTATGTATATCAGCTAAAATGTGCTCGATATCTTTGTTTACTGATTATGACAAAGAAGACTGATAGGAAAAACTATACTTAATAACATTTGGATTGTTATTCTGACTTATTATCTGCATGACTTTAGACTGTTTATCTGAATATGTTATTTCTGAAAGTAAACTTTAATTCAAGTTAGTATATCTCTGTGTGGCTGAGTAGTTATTCACAACTTATCTCAATATAAGTGTTTTCTTGGTAAACAAGGATCACTCTACTCATACATGAACACAGTGTTTCCCAACCTTGGCAACTTGAAGATATTTGGACTTCAACTCCCAGAATTCCCCAGCCAGCATTCACTGGCTGGGGAATTCTGGGAGTTGAAGTCCAAATATCTTCAAGTTGCCAAGGTTGGGAAACACTGCATTAACACAGGGTCATAAAAAGGCAGGGCTTTTTTTAAACACCAGGATATAAGTGTTACGTCCTTGTGTAAATGTACATAATTTTAATATTTGCACAATGGTGTCATCACGTTAGTTTCACCATGGTGATGTCGTCATGACTGTTATCAATGACATCAACCATTCAATGAGATATCAAAAGATGTCCCCTAGATGCAACATTTTGCAGCACAGGGACAAACTACCAATGGATCAAAGAACGTTCTCTGGTCCAGGCCCCCTCCTTGGTTTAGATTATGCATTTTTGAAGAAAGTGGCATGGCCCCCATTTAAAACAAAGGGAGGCAAAAATCCACCGAACAATGGGGGGGGGAAAAACACAGAAACAGCACAGTTGTGTTGCTTTGAACGATTTTTCAATGGGATGCCCCCCCCCCCCAAGACATTCATCAAATTATGCGTCCCTCTGCGTGGAGAGAACTTCAGAAATCGGAGCTTCAGGGGCATCTGTTTCCTCTAAAACACGCCTGGGCTGCCCCTCTAAAACCCAGAGAAATCAGAGACCCCCTTCTGTAGGCAGATTTGATCTGTGACTCAGTGCCTGGTTTGGAGAGAGGCCATTGTAAAAACCGTGAGGGCTGGTGAGCATCGCCTGTTCTTGTGCCAGGGCGACTGTTCCCTAGGCAGCCCATGGAGAACGTGGCCCTCGTTTAAACCGATGGTGGTTTGCTGTGGTTGGACTGAAGCGAAAGCCGCTCAACAGTTGTGAAACCTGTAATTTGGCTTAAGTGTTTGCATACAGAAAGGATGTTAAAGCCCAGGCCAAAAAGATGAGTTACAGCCCAGGCAAACTGCCATCTATGTGCGTGCGTGCAGCCAAGAATGAAACCAGAAATTGAACTTAGCACGTGGGGCGGAACTCAGACCAGCTAAATGAGATATTTTGAACAGAAGAAGATAAGCTGTGGCGAAAGGAAGGGGGGTCATGAAATCAGCGAGAGCATCTGCGCAGGATAGGGACCAGGGTGAAAGCATCCCTGATGCACAGCTGGGAGACAGTTTGGTTAAGGCTCCGGAGTTGCCTTCCTGAGATTGGGGAGGCCAAAATAAGGCCGAAGCAGATCTATCCTAGTCTCCCTTAATTTTCAAATTCAGCAAAAACATGTGACACACACACACACACACACACACACACACACACACATATATAAAGAGAGAGAGAGAGAGTGTATATATATATATATCACATGTTTTTTTGCTGAATTTGAAAATTCAGGGAGACTAGGATAGATCTATTTTGGCCTTATTTAGGCCTCATCAGCTAGCCATACCCACTGTGGGACTTGAACCTGCAACCTTTGCCTTGTAAGGCAGAGAATTATCCTCTAGGCTACAGTATCCAATCCCTTCAGCTCTGTACCAGGGAAGGGTTACATTTTGTGTCGAATCACCCTGGTGTATTGAAGGAACATCACAGCTCCTTTTTTGCCTCTCGGCCCAACCAGGCAGTTAATTTTATTGATAGCCGACAATTCTATCTGTATGTGTCATATGTTTTTTTTTTGGCTGAATTTGGAAATTAAGGGAGACTAGGATGGACCTGAACTTAAAACAATCTACATACATATACCCGTGAAAATCTATGAAAACATATATATATAGGATATATCTATCTATACCTACATATATATATAGGATATATCTTTCTATACCTATACCTATACCTATATCTGTATATCTAATCTTTTGCCTGTGGATAAAAGAATCCTTTGTGATTTCTCTGGCTGATTTTATCCAGGATACCTTCTAACATCTGTAGTGTAAGAATTATTGAAAGCCATCCGGAAAAAAAAAATCTGTGTAGTTTCATAACTTAATTCTTTTTTTTTTTTTAAGATGATTTCCCTCCCTTTAGATTTGTAACTTGTAAATCAAAGGTGGTTTAAACAGCCAGAGGGACCGAAGAATTGCAAATTGCTTGGCTAGACCATCCAAGGTGCATCTTTTTATATTGGCAACAGATGTGGGAGACAGACCTGTGGAAGGAAAGAAGGGAAAGAAGGAAAGAAAGTGATTGACGTCCTTTTTATTCCCCCAGCTCCCCGAGGATCTAATACTTGGATGTTTTCTGTCTCTGGCCATGAGGTCTCCATTAGGTGAGAGGAGATAATAGTTATTCTTAGACCCGACTTCCCCTTTCTCCGTCTCCGTGGCTCAATTATTCTTTTTTTTTTTTGCAGAATGAAAGGACCCGTACTCCTTCCAGATGGGCTGGTACAAATAGCACCGTTTTCCAAGTATGCGCATACACCCTCCACACTATTCTATCTTGGGATAAATCCCATTATGCAAAAAAAGAAAGAAAGAAAATAATAATTCTAAGAAATACAAAGACCCGAAAAAGATATCAAAGGCGTGCAGGAAGAAAAGCCAAAGAAAATATAGATAAATTTAATTTATAGCAACACAATTCTATCTGCATCTCCATAATGTATTCATCCACCAGGTCATACACTGTATTTTTCTTTCTGAACTTCACAATACCCTCCTTTTGAAGATCTCATCCGTTCCTTTTAGTTCTTTCACCTTCCTTTAGGCATTGCTTTAGCAATTTGAGATCCTTAATTCCTCCCTTCCTTCTTCTTCTCCCCTTACTTCCTCTCCCGTCCATTCCCTTCCTTTAAGGTGGGTTTGAAAGGCATTGTTGCCCACTTTGCATTCATTCTGGATATCAGAAGAATTCGTGTAAGAAAGCTCTCTCCCTCCCTCCCCTCCCCTCCTTCCTTCCTTGTTATTCTGTTATGCTGTTTTCCTTCCTTCCTTCCTTCCTTCCTTCCTTCCTTCCTTCCTTCCTTCCTTCCTTCCTTCCTTCCTTCCTTGTTATTCTGTTATGCTGTTTTCCTTCCTTCCTTCTTTCCTTCCTTCCTTCCTTCCTTTCCCTTCCTTTGCAAGTATCTATTCACTCTGTTTATTGACATACCAAATTCACTCTTATGTCCAAAGAACAAAGGGGCTGAAAGACACTCAAATGCACAGTCATTAAAAAATAAATCTAAATTCATTCTTATGACTGACTGCGTACTGCTCATGATCTTTTTCACTAGCATTTGCACAACTTGAAATTTCACCACCAACAATGCTGCTACCCTTCAAAAAGACCTAGACTATGTGTTAGATTGGTCACACAAGATTGGCAACTATCTCAACCAACAATCGCTCTGTCTTACATATTGGCAAAAAAAAAATAAATCAGACCATATAATACAAACTGGATGGACATGAACTTGTAGGCAACCCTCACTCTGTCAAAGACCTTGGAGGACTCATATCCAACAATCTAAGTCCTAGAGCCCACCGTAACTACATTGCCAAAAAAGCATTAAGAGTTGTCAATCTAATCTTACGTAGCTTCTTCTCCAAAAACACTGAACTTCTAAGGAGAGCTTACAAACCTTCTGTCAGACCAATTCTGGAATACAGCTCACCTGTCTGCCACCTGCACTGCATATCGGACATTAATACAATTGAGAGAGTAACGAAATGGTTCACAAAAGTCCTCCACTCTTCACTCCACTCGCAACAAAATACCCTATGCCACCAGAATTGAAATATTGGGATTAGACAATTCCATCATCTCTGTTCCAACTTAATTGTAGTTCACAAAATCATATGCCAAAATGTCCTTCCTGTTAATGACTATTTCCCTTCAACCGCAGCAATACACAAG
Organism: Erythrolamprus reginae; assembly: GCF_031021105.1. Classification (NCBI taxonomy): domain Eukaryota; kingdom Metazoa; phylum Chordata; class Lepidosauria; order Squamata; family Dipsadidae; genus Erythrolamprus; species Erythrolamprus reginae. The sequence goes on along the minus strand of NC_091955.1, from coordinate 887,502 downwards.
CACGTAATAGATTCAAACTCAATGTAAACCGCTCCAAACTTGACTGCAGAAAAGACAACTTCAGCATCAGAGGGATCAACGCCTGGAATGCCCTGCCTGACTCTGGGGTTTCTTCCCCCAAACCCCCAAAACATTGGACTGCCTACAGTGGACCTCTCCCCTTTTCTAAGAGGCATGTAAGGGGCGTGCATAAGCACACCATTGTGCCTACCATCCCTGTTCTACTGTCCTATTGTTCCTATTCCACGTTACGAAACCATGTCTGTCTACCTTATATGATAGCCACCCGGGTATAGTGACCAGGAGCTATATATGGTGGCCAAACATAGATCGTGACATTATCGAATGGGTGTCTGGGTGTCAGACATATCAAGAAACAAGAGCAAAGCCCCCTAAGGCAAACCCCTCCGAATGGGACAAGTCAAGAGGGTCTTGGTCTTGCCTTCACATAGACCTGGCTGGCCCAGAGCAGGGTCAGATGTTCTTTGTGGAGTAGATGCTTACTCTAAGTGGGTAGAGATGAAGCTGATAGCAATAGTAGTAGCACTTAGACTTATATACCGCTTCATAATGCTTTTAAGCCCTCTCTAAATACAGAATCAGCCTCTTGCCCCCAACAATCTGGGTCCTCATTCGACTGACCTCGGAAGGATGGAGGGCTGAGTCAACTTTGAGCCAGTGGTGAGATTTGAACTGCTGAACTACAGCTAGCAATGTCCTCCACCACCTCTGACACCGTCATCAAGATATTACAGACTTTGCTTGCCACTCACAAACTATCCCAGATGTTGTAGTGTCTAATTTACCTCTGGCCCTTTTGACGTACACCTAGCAGGACTGGGCAGAAGGCACATTCTCACTTTAATGCCTTTCAATATATTGAAGTTGTGCAGTCACCGGTAGAGCTTTTATTTTTTAACACAACCGGCCAGTTGTGGTGTGTCACTCCTCAGCTGGAGGCTGTTCCAGACAGTGAGAGATTTCTCTGCCAGGACCCCAATGCAAAACGGGGGGGGGGGGGGGGGGGTGATTTGTTTAAGGTGTCTTCACACCACAGCCATCCAGTTGCAAATGTTCTCTCAACTTTGTATACATGTCATGGCCACCTCATTACTCTGGAAGCCGTGACGGGTCTCAGTTGATTGAATTGTTCAATCTGCAAGGATTGGAGGTTATTGGCCTCCCCATCTCAGAAAGAGCCCATGTCACCGGGGGGGGGGGGGGGGCTGTAATTTGAACTTCACTCAGTTGTACTCGGTCCAGGCTGTCTTCTTCTCCACTTCTTCTCTGCTTCTTTGAAGTTTAAACTCTTTCCTATGTCAGGCAAACAGTGCGTGAAAGCACCTTCCAAGATCTCTCTACTTTATAAAGTTACAAAGCCATAACGGACTTCAGTAGCTGATGGCCAACATAATTGTTAGTATCTCCGGTCTGTGCTATATTAAAGTGACCAGGTTATAATTTAGCTAAACTGGGACACCATTGCCGGGGCAGAGGGGAGGACAACAGATGAATGTTGTGTGTGTTTGTGTGTGTGTAAAAATACCTTTAGGCTTTAAAGGCATGTGGGGACTTCCAACTTCCGGAGGTCCCCGTAGTACTTTTAGAAAACCTATGAAATTTTAGAAATAACTTTATTGTCACTTTGAATGGGCCTCTCTAGGAATCTCCTGGGAGGAAACAGGGTCCCCACCCTCCCTGTGGTTTCCCCAATCACATGCATTATTTGCTTTTACATTGATTCCTATGGGGAAAATTGCTTCTTCTTGCAAATTTTTCTATTTAAGAACCTGGTCACGGAATGAATGAAGTTCGTAAGTAGAAGCATCACTGTATATAGTGCAATATTACAGCAGTATCAGGGTTTTTCAATTGCAATTGTATAGAGTGTGAAGGATGTGTGTTTATGTTTTATTCTTATAGTTATAATGTACACCAAAAATGGCATTTAATTTCGTTGTACGAGGTGCAATGGCAATAAAGTAAACCGAGTAACTGAAACACCACGAAGCAGTATATGAATCTCAGTGCTAAGTGCTGTTCTACAAGCCTCCCACTTCTTCCTCTGGATCTCGTTCAGGTCCCACAAAATGTCCCGAGGCAACGCAGAAGATAGGCCTTCTAAGAGCTTGTCAAGAGTTTGTCCCTGGCGCCCTTTTAACAGCTCCGAAGTGATTGATAACAGAATTATGGTCAACTTTGTTGCTCAGCTGCAACTGTCAGATTGTTTGGAGGACTAGAGTGGGTCTACATTTCCAGGGCCAAGTGATTTGACCATCCCCATCCAGAATAATCCCGTGCAAGAGATTGTCCTCTCTATTGACAAGGTGAGGATGAGAACACCAAGACTACAGTGGAGCAAAGACATTATTCATCCACAATTTCTTGATATTTGTCCAAGACAAATACATAGCTACCTCCTCAGCTCCATTATGACTTCGGACGGGAAATATTTCAGTAGAGGGGATTAGCAGCCTCTACTGAGGAAGGGAAGGTCGTATTTTTTAGTTGAGAGGGTCAGTAGAGCCTGAGGATTTTTGAAATAATTCTAAATAAATGAACAAGATCTCTGTGAATATAAGAACCTAAGAAGAGCCCTGCTGAATCAGGCCAAAGTCCATCGAGTCCAGCCTTCTGTGTCCCACAGGGGGCCACCAATTGTCCATGGGGGTCTTGAGCAGAAGGAGAAGGCAAGACCCTCCCGTTCCCTCAACCCCCAACAAATGGAACCCAAGGGAACCCTGCATGCCTCAACCAACATAGAGGCGGCACATGGACATCCATTTCAATAACCACCGCTACACTTGGCATCCATGAATCTGTCTCATCCTGCCTTGAAGCTATCCAGGCTGACAGCTGTCATGACCTCTTCTGGAAGGGAATCCCATCAACCAAGGACCCTCTGGGTGAAGAAATAATCCCCTTTATTTGTCCTCACCTTTTTACATATGAGCTTTGGGGAGGGCCCCCTCGTCCTAGTATTGTGTGATAGAGAAAAGGATTGTTCTCTATCCACCTTTTCTATCCTGTGCATGATTTTATTCCCTTCGATCAAGTCCCCCCTTCAAACGCCGCCTTTCAAGGCTGAAGAGACCGAGGTATTGCATCCTGGTTTCATAAGAGAGGGGCTCCATTTCCTTTATTGTGAAAGCATAACCTGTTCATTTCCCTTAGTGTAGCTGGTTTATGAACTCCCCTTCCCAATGTTGTTCCAGAAAAATTAAAATAATCAGAAACATAAAATAAATAGAAGAAGCAGAGCATTGAAAGGCTGGTAAAATGGAGGCTCCTTCGTGGTAACCATCATAATGAAAGAGCCTTGGTGGTGCAGTGGTTAGAGTGCAGCACTGAAAGCTACTTCTGCGGATCACCAGCTGCCAGCAATTTGACAGATCAAATCTCAGTAGGCTCCAGGTTGACTCAGCCTTCCATCCTTCCAAAGTTGGTAAAATGAGGACCCAGATTGTTGGGGTTTGCAAGAGGCTGACTCCCTGTAGACCACTTAGAGAGGGCTGTAAAAGCACTAGGAAGCGGTAGATAAGTCTAAATGATATAGATGGATGGATGGATGGATGGATGGACGAGTGGAGGGGGGGAGGGAGGGAGGGATGGTTGGAGGGAAACACAGTGGGGTAGCAAAAATGGAGCTCCATCCCAGAGCACCCAATTTACACTGAAAGATGTTGAAAGAAAATGCAGGGCATCCTGAAAAAGCGTGGTAGTAAAAAATTTGGTATCCCTTCACTTGATGGATGGAGGGATAGATATAGATAAAATAGAGACCCAGTAGATAGATGATAGATAAATAAAGAAACATTAGATAGACAGATAGCTAGCTAGCTGGATGGATGGATGGATGGATGGATGGATGGATGGATGGATGGATGGATGGATGGATAGAGCAAGCAAACGAGCTTCGGTGGTGCAGTGGTTAGAGTGCAGTACTGCAAGCTACTTCTGCTGATCACCGGCTGCCAGCAATTTGACAGATCGAATCTCAGTAGGCTCCAGGTTGACTCAGCCTCCCATCCTTCTGAGGTGGGTCAAATGAGGACCCAGATTGTGGGGGGCAAGAGGCTGATTCTGTAAACTGCTTGGACAGGGCTGTAAATCACCGTGAAGCGGTATATAGGTCTGAACGCTATTGCTATAATTTAAAAGAGAGCTATGCTGCCCAGGACAGCCAAGGTTTTAGCTAAGCAAAAGCAGGTCCTCCTGCAGGCCAAAAGCCTTGGTGGGATCTTCTGTGCAAGATATACATTTTTGCCTCCCAGAAGTGCAATGTGATGAAGTCATCGATGCAATCTTCCTGGGCTAATCCAATTGGGCTCCCCTTTCATCTGCCACCTCTAACCATAAGCCTCCTGGACCCCTTCCAGGAAATTAGCCACAGCCCTGAGAGTTGGGTCGGCTAATCTCCTCCCCAGGTATCCGTGGAATTGAGTCACGGCTGATTGTATCTGGATTCAGACTATTTTGCAGCAGCCGAGGGAGTTGGAGGGAGAGAATGATAGTGACACACATGTAATTTGGTCGCTTCAATTTTACACACACGTCTTTTGTTTCCTTCAATTTCATTTCAATCCTGGATAATTTCAGTTTAAATTAATGTTTGAAACATGATGAATTTCCCCAATCTATGTATACAGATGATAAACAACTAAAATATTACATACACGTAGGATTTCACCTACATGTATTATATGCACATGCCTATCTTTTTAAAAGCCTAACTCACTATATGGTCTCTCTTTATTTTTTGTTTTTATTTTGCATTTTTGCCTCCGCCCTGGGAGCACTCTGCAATTTAATCCCATTTTATTACAGTCATAGACCAGAGAAAACAAAAGCACTCAGTATATATACAATTAAAAATTGTAAGATAAAATAATAAGTGACAGATAAAATCCATGATAGAATTTAGACTTATAACCCACTTCATGGTACTTTTTCAGCCCTCTCTAAGCAGTTAACAAAGACTCAGGCTCTTGCCCCAAACAATCTGGGTCCTGGTTTGACCCACCTTGGAATGATGGATGGATGGATGGATGGATGGATGGATAGATAGATGGGTGGGTGGGTGGGTGGGTGGGTGGGTGAATGGATAAATAGATGGATGGATGATGGATAGAGATAGATGGATAGATAGATAGCATTTAGACTTAGCATGTAGACTTTTATACCACTTTGTAGTGCTTTTCCAGCCCTCTCTAAGCGGTCTACAGAGAATCAGCCTCTTGCCTCTAACAATCTGGGTCCTCATTTGACCCACCTTAGAAGGATGGAAGGTTGAATCAATTTTGAGCTGAGGGTGAGATTCAAACTGCTGAACTACAGCTAGCTGTTATCTGAAGGTGCCTGCAGTGCTGCACTCTAACCACTGCGCCACCCCGGCTCTAAAATGATAGCATCCAGTCTGTCGATTACACACGGTCAGTACTACTAAAATTACAATCCATAAGCTGTGAGGCCTATAGTAAGTTTAATACTGACAGGGAAAGGAATACACGGGTGTACTAAGCCCCTGGACGCACTCTCCGGGCATCGCAAGCCCTTGGCCCACCCCGTTTTTGCCCCTAAGCGAGTCCACATATTCTGGTGCCCAGCTCCTTCTCTGAGCCAAGGAGGGAGGGAGGGAGGGAGGGAGGGGGGAGCATCATTTTGGAAGACCTGACCTGTTTTTCTTTGGAACCTCTTAATTGTAGTAAATTAAACAGGGCCGACTGCCAGATTCCAAACCACAGGACCTCTCAGGTGTTTCATTCTATATGTATTTAGCAATGCTGTAATTAGGTGGGGACAGCCTCTCCTGAATTATCACATTTTTGACACAGGAGGAATATAAAAGCGGAGGCTTTCCTTTGATGATGGGCTTCTTCCAGTTTTTAAATTAAGGAAGGAAATAAAGGGCTGCACCTCAGCTTGACATTAATTGTTGGGTTCCCACAAGCGATGGCATAAATTTCTCCTGAGGGCCAAAGACAAGAAGGTCAATGCCGTCACTTCACTCCCCTAATCCCACTTCAAGGCCACTTAGAGGCCTCCCACTTAATAAAGGCCACGCAGGCCAGATAGATGAGAGAGAGGGAGAGAGATGATGGGGATGGTGACAGATAGATAGATAAGAGAGATGATAGATATAAATAAATATGGATTGATAGATGATATAGATGGATGGATAGATAGATAGATAGAAGGATAGAAGGATAGATAGATAGATAAATGGATGGATAGCTAAGAGAGAGAGATCATGATGATAGATAAGAGAGATGATAGATATAGATAAATATGGATTGATAGATGATATAGATGGATAGATAGATAGATGGATAGATATATAGATAGATATATAGATAGAAAAATAGATAAATGGATGGATAGCTGAGAGAGAGATGATGGTGATAGATAAGACAGATGATAGATATAGATAAATAAATATAGATTGATAGATGATATAGATAGATGATAGATAGATAATAGAGAAATTGATGGATGGATGGATGGATGGATGACAGAGAGATGATGATGATAGATAAGATAGATGATAGATATAGATAGATAAATAAATATAGATTGATAGATGATATAGATAGATGATATATCTTCCTGCAAAAGTGTTTTAAAAAGGTATTTGGGTGTCCCAGAGCAATTGACACAACACTGAACTACATAAACTTTACCTCCTTTATATGTTTTGTGGGTTTTATAAGCTGACCAGACTCCCCTGGAGTGGGTATCCGTATTGAATTGAGCGAATTATATTAAAATAAAATGGGGCCTGGATGAGGATCGTTGTGTTTGTTCAGGAAAGATTCCATTTCTTTGTTCAGTAGGACACACAACAAAAGATGGGGAGATGCAAATAATATTGTTTTTAGAGAGTTCACCGGGATTAAAATAATTTCCAGGGTCAGAGTGCATTGAAAAAAATGTTATGTTCCAAAATTATACAGCTCTACATTTGTATGTTTATATTCAGAAAGGGAGAAAGCCTTTATCATCTTCCCTTCTTTACCACAACTGTGGTTTCATCCCTTGAAAATGTAGAATTTTCCTGGGGGTTTTTTTCTTCCTGACAACAGATATTTGCAGTTTTAGTTGTGTGGATTTGGATTTATCTCTCTTGGGGGGAGAAAACTCTGGCCTTTGTTTTAAGAAGGGAATGAAAAGCCAGTAGACCCGGGGTTTAAGAGATATCTTTGAACATATTGACTGTTGCTTTGATGCCGACATTTTCCTTCCTTTCTTGTAAACCCTCCTGTAATAAAACATCAAGTTCTGACATCTATAAAGCCATGATCGGGGAAAAAAGTCCCAATTGAGGCTTCCCTTGGAGAGACTAAGAACCAGAAATCTCTGGTGGTTCTTGAAGGCTTCTCAGCCAAGTTCTATTCAGGCTCAACTTTATTTAGGTTCTGTTAGATTGTTTAGGGAAAACACTTTGCAGAATATTAGATCCCCCAGGTTTCTGAAAGAAACACTCAACTCCCTTGCATATGTAAGACAGGAGGAGAACCTGTGGCCTAGAGGTTAAAGGTACTGCCTTGCAGGCAGGCTGTCCAGGTTCAAATCCCAGGAAGGGTAAGGCTAGCTGATGAGAGCTAAATAGATTTATCTATCTATCTATCTATCTATCTATCTATCTATCTATCTATCTATCTATCTATCTATCTATCTATCTATTGGATTTGTAGGCCGCCCCTCTCCGTAGACTCTATATCAGCCCCCTTCCTTTTCATTATCAGCAAAAATATGTCACACATATAAAATATAGCTTGTCCGCTATAAAAATTTAACTGCCTTTAAGTTGCTTTACTTAAAGTTAAAGGCAGACTGCCCAGGTTCAAATCCTGGTAAGGGTAAGGCTAGCTGATGAGAGCAGAATAAGCTTGAAATAGATTTATTCTAATTTCCCTTCCTTTTCATTATCAGCAAGATTATGTGTGTGTGTGTGATTATATATATTATATGTATGTATGCATATAACATATTTTTGTAGATAATGAAAATGAAGGGAGGCTAGTATAGATTTAATTCAAGCTATTTAGTTCTCATCAGCTAGCCGTACCCTTACTGAGATTTGAACCTGGGCAGTCTGCCTGTCTATATTGAATATTGTATACATTGAATATATTCAATGATTAGAAATTGGGAAGCATAAAACATAACTACAGTTAAGTCACTTGAGTTTATCATATGAAATTTATTTCAGAATATTATTGATAAGACTTGCTGTGAATTGATCATTAAGGAATTTGTTGACTATGTAATATTATTTTTTTCAGTTCCAAATTTAAATAAAACTATACAAATTCTAGAAACCATGCAAATTATACTAAAATGTAGGGGGGGGGGAATGGCTCGAGTTCAATTTGGTTTCTAAATGCCTGGAAAATGTTCCCTGCATTGTATTTTGTGATTACATGGACACAATTCTGTGATTTTCTTGGCAGTGGTGTGGAATTTGGAAACCCATTAAGTTCTTCTAGGTGGTTCTTGACGGTCTAATCAATGCAAAAGCCAAACCCAACCCCATTTACAAGGCAAGACGCGGTTGGATAAATTAAACTCCCATTTACATCGGCAACCCACAGATGTATACGCTACAAATGCAATCGGGGGAAAGGGTTGTGTCCACCGTACGTCCTCTCAATCTATTCCCACCACATTTTTAACCCTCATGCAAAACAGATTTTATTCATCGTAAACCACCTCAACGTACATTTTATGTGGGCAGATGAATGGGGTGACTTCATCCTGCAAAGGGATTTATCATACACACAAGGGGAACAATCTTTGCTAGGCTGCTAACACTTCATTCCGTGAAATAAACCTGTTTGTCAAATGAAATATGTGGTTATCTCAGGAGGGAACAAAGGCTCTGCCCCGTGGTGGGTACAGGACTCCAACACTACTAAATTATTATTTTTATCTGCGTCGAATCTTCAGATACTTTTTTTTTTTTGTTGAAAACAGAACATCTGAGGAATGTCAGGTTAAACCGAAAGAGATTTGTGATGGTCATGATGATTTAGGGAGTTTCTCAAGGGAGTTTTGCAATTGCAAAAACACACACTCACATACCAGGTCACCTGATGTTCTCCAGATTTCTCCAACTACAACTCTATCATGATAAACGATAAATATTTTGTGGGAGACACCAGATTACCCAATTTCTCCTTCCCCTCGCGTTCCTGACCCCATCATTAGCTGTCAAGCCAGTTTGGAGCCAAAGCATGAGTAATCCTGAATCGAGTCTGATGGGATTCCAAATAATTTGTGTCTGGGGGCTGTTTCATGGCAAAATTGCTTCGTTAATCCTAATATTCTAGCTTCACATACTCAAGCCCCAGTTAATTAACTTTAATCCTTTCAAACAATTGCAGTGAATAAGGACTATTTAAAATGAAGAATGCCCTAATGAAGAATTTTCTGGTTTAGAAATTGCAGCAATTTCTTTTTCTTTAATTATTAGTATATAAACTTTAAAGAAATAAAAAGAAAGAAAATGCAAATGAAATAGACATTATACAAAGCAAACCAAAACCACAAACAAAACATATATACACACATTAATACCTTTAAGGTTATTTTACGGTAGATAGATAGAATAGATGGACAGAATTCTATTTATTGGCCAAGTGTGATTGGACACACAAGGGATTTGTCCTTGGTGCAGAGGCTCTCAGTGTCCATATAAGAAAAGAGACATTTGTCAAGAATCAGGAGGTCCAATACTTAATGATGATCATAGGGGTCAAATAAGCAATCAGGAAACAATATTAATAAAAATCTTAAGGATACAAGCAACAAGTTACAGTCCTACAGTCATAGGTGGGAGGAGATGGGTGATAGGAATGATGAGAAAAAAATGGTAGTAATAATAGTGCAGACTTAGTAAATAGTTTGACAGTGCTGAGGGGGTTATTTGTTTAATTACTACATGTATCAACTCTTATTTTACGCTTATTTACTATTCTATCTATTTCTACTATCAGTATGATTTCTATATCTCCAAGGAACTTAATTATAGCACCTATGACTAGTATATATATATATATATTTCTAATTATTGATATAATACAGTATTATGTTCATTTGTCCTTGCAATCCTAATATTAATATTAGTACTAATGTTTAACATGTTACCTTATTTTCTTCTGTCAAATAAGATGCAAAAATGAAGCAATTTCTACACGCTCTTGCAGCAATTTTGGGGATTTCGAACGCTGAACAGCATTCACCTCACAACCAAATTTTCTAAATTTCTAAAAATTCTGCTAAAGTTGAACCCAAGTCTGTTCTTCCTCATCCAGGCTCCAAGAACCTACAAGAGTTGAGATGGGAGCTGGAGTGCATGGCTGGGTTGACCTTGCTTAGAGTCCTGGAAGTTCAAAGTGAGGGTCAAGTTCAGGAACACAACTAACTGCACACCATATTTTGTCACTTCCAAGGTGGAGGTAGAATATGTATTGCCCACAAATGACATAATTTTAGAAGATGGGTGGATGGGACCAACCTTTCCAAATCTCTCAGCTCTTTGTGTTTGCTTTAGTGCTGAGCAATTCGGAGGTCTCTGGCATCTAATAGCTTGTGAGGGACCCCCCTCCCTTCCGTCTTATAAAAATACAGACAAATTACAGGAATCTTTCTGTGTTATTGCCCACTTTGTGAACACCATAGGAGACAACACTAGGGACACATCACAACTCCTATGTGAAGACAGACGTCCAAAGGGGAACTTGCAAGAGTTTTGAGAGCATAGAAGATCAAAAGTAGCACACCTCCAAGTCTTCGGAGAGGGGCGGCATACAAATCTAATAAATTATATGATGATGATGATGATTATTATTATTATATAAAAGCATGACGCGTGGATGGTTATTTTTTTTTTAAAGTGATCAATGTGATGTCAGTGGTGTTCGGACACTGGGGAAATGATTTTTCTCCTATCAGAAGAAGAAGGAGGAGGAGGGAAGTCTGTGCTTGGCTGTCTTCCCAACCCAATGGTTAATCGGCCATGCTTGATAAATAGCTGCTCTCTGTCCGATGTGACAGCCCATGTGAGCATTATGCTGATTGCCTTTTAATGGGCTGGGTGAGTTCGCAGCAGCTGTGCTCAGATGAGAGTTCAGCTTTCTTACAGCTCTTCAAATCCCCAATTCCCCCATGAGTCATTGGCATCCAGAGCATTTTCACATTTCATCCTCCTTGAGGTGAACAAGAGCCTCCGCTGCACTTCAGGATCTGTCGGTCTCTTTGAGTGGCTGGGAGGAGACATAGCAAAATAGAAGACTGACAGCAGAAAAAGACCCCCTGGTCCATCTAGTCTGCCCTTATACTACTTCCTGTATTTTATCTTAGGAGGGATCTGTGTTTATCCCAGGTATGGTTTACATTCAGTTCCTGTGGATTGACCAACCACGTCTGCTGGAAGTTTGTGCCAAGCATCTACTACTGTACTTTGGTTGTGCCAAGCAACCAAAATGATTAGGGGACTTATGAAGAGAGATTGCAGGAACTGGGCATGGATAGCTTAGAGAAATGGAGGGCCAGGGGGGACATGATAGCAGTCTACAGGTACTTGAGGGGTTGCCACAGAGAGGAGGGGGTCACTATTTTACAGGGCACCAGAGGGCCAGACAAGGAAGAACGGATGGTAGCTGACCAAGGAGAGATTCAACTTGGAAATAAGGAAGAACTTCCTGACGGTCAGAGCGATCAACCAGTGGAACGGCCTGCCAGCAGAGGTTGTGAACGCCCCAACTCTGGACATCTTCAAGAGGAGATTGAATTGGGGTGCTGTAGGATTTCCTGCTTAAGCAGGGGGTTGGACCTGATGACCTGCAAGGTCCCTTTCAACTCTAATAAATAAATAAATAGATAGATAGATAGATAGATAGATAAATAAATAAATAAATATTATTTCAGTAAAATAATATTTTCTCACGTTGCTTCTGATCTTTTCCCCAACTCAACTCAGATTGTGTCCCCTTGTTCTTGTGTCCACTTTCCTATTGAAAACACTTCCCTCCTGACCCTTATTGAACCCTTGAACCTATTTAAATGTTTCGATCCTGTCCCCCCTTTCCCTTCTGTCCTCCAAACTCTGCAGATGGAGTCCATGAAGTCTTTCCTGGTAAGTTTGATGCTTGAGACCTTCCACCCTTTTTGTAGCCCGTCTTTGGACCCGTTCCATTTGATCCATCTCTTTTTGTAGGTGAGGTCTCCAGAACTGGACACAGGATTATTCCAACTGGGGTCTCACCAGCACTTGATACAAGGGATACAAGCGATCACCTTTGGTGGGAACCAGGGCAGGGGGACTTTCTAAGCCACAGTTCTTAACCTGGATGTGACTGGGATCAATACTGGGTTGCTACTGGTACGGAAGGGGATGAAACACCGGTAGCGGCCACCAGATGGTGAAATTTGCACATGGCCACTAGGGTGCCAGTCCTATTTGGCGTCACCCTCTTTTTTCTTCAGTTTTCTGTATTTTGGGTTGGTGTGCATGCACAGAAACAAAATCTTGCAAGGGGACGAGTGCACGAGAACCTGGTGAGATTCAAACTGCCAAATTGCAGGCAGCCGGCAGCCAGCAGAAGTTGCCTGCAGTACCGTGTTCTCGCCACTGCACCATCACAGCTCTTGATGATATGATAACAAAAGTAGCACTTTCCAATGACCCTGATTCTTCAGCACCTCCTGACTTCCCTCGTGATAAACGCCCAGACCAAGTCCTTTCCCGTAATTTCTTCCAAGATTCCATTGGGTTGGAAAGAAGAGAAATGAAAACTGGAACCAGATGTCCATTTCTTCTGCTGTCACTTGGAGGTTGGACTATTTTATGTCCACCGGGAACAAAACTTCACTGACGAAACCACAGATCATGCTGGAAGTGGCTTGATTTAGGAATTCCTGGTTGAAAGCTGAATCAACGGGGAAATTTAAACACGTTTCATGGATCCCTGATTAGAAATGTCCCTCGGCCAATTACGGCTGTGTCCCATTGGAAGAAAAATCAGACTGTGAAGATGTGAATCGCCTTCTGCACATTTTGAAATCCTGGAGTAATCCAAATTTAAATTAATTTATTTGATTTATATGCCACTCAACCCCCATCAGGTCCAGCCGTGTCCTGAGACTTAGAATTAAACCAGAGAATCAAACAATCCCTTTACGGTTAGTAATACGTGAAATCTTCGACCAAGAAGTTTAATTGAATTGGAACCAAGACAATTTCCACAAGCGCCATTAAATTATTTTATGACACCTATGTGCAATTTCTGCTGATCTCTGATATTCAATAAAAGTTGTGTTTGCATTGATTATTTAGCATGTGGCTTATCGTACATGGACTAGTAGTATATATTATTAACATTTCATCTAGACTAGTAGAACCCAATAAAACATAAATGTTCAAATATCTATGTTCAAATCCCAATGTCTAAGCCATCTAACCACTCAATCACAGGCATCATTTATATATATATTTTAAAAATCAGATATTGGGTTGATAGACACCTTCAACTTTCAGCTGGCCAAAGAAAGAAGGATGTTTCTTCTACACTCCCTATTTCTCCACGTCATCTCCGTCCCGTTCTGTGGCCTTCCTCCAGAGAGACTCAAGGGCATGTAGGCCCTGTCGGTACCACTCCTGGTTCTGGTCTTGAAGCCATTTCGGCCCTGTGCAATTCATACCTTCATCATCCTCAAAATGTCTTCCGTGACTAACCGTACTTCTGTTGACTGCAGATTCTCCATAAACTGCACACAAACGTTTGTGAATGTTCCCAACAGTTTCTTTCTCCCCAGTGAGAAATTCAAGGACACACTACTTGTAACGTCCATCACTTACAGACGCCATTTCGAAACACGGCTGCAGCTACGCAAACTGTTTGAAGAAGCGCAAAATTTACACACGCCCTCCTGACAATTCAAATAATGTATATCTAAAGTTTTGCCTTTGTACCATTACTGCAGGCTGAGAAAAAATATATATGGTGCATTACTTTCTGGGCAACCCTCGTATATAGAGACATATAGATGAATGTATACAACAGACGCTCTTAAAAAGCTTTTTCCTCTCCACTGAAACAATGCAGGCAACTAATCCAGTCAACCTCAGTTACAGTCCTCCAGATGCATCTATCAGGGTTAGAATTTGACACGGTCCGCCATGGTTGCAGCTGGTCAACCGGTCCTATTGCAATAACTCACCACGGATAGTAAAGAGGTCGTCCTTGATGGAGAGATGGAATTTTGTTATCTGCAAAGAGATAAGCGCTGCAGAAGGGAAGATGAGGAGGGAAGGTTAGGAAAATATATCCTGCGGATTCCCTCGTAATTCAGTTGGAATAGAGAAACAGGGGGAGTGAGAAACGCACTCAGGCCGGCAAGGGTCGGTTGTTATAGCCAGTTTTGATAGAAACTGGGCAACATGTGTTTCTTGATCTGTCCTACCTTGGAGGGCTCATTATGGCAAAGGGCCCAACCCTGCCATGAATCAGGGGAAGAGAATAGGTTGGACCCAGGTCACGGAATCCATCCACTGGGGTCATCGTACATAGATGATAGCAAATTAATTCACAAAAGGTTTCTTGGATTAGAACAAGTAGCACAAATGTCCTGCCAGGAAACATCTGGATCCTCAGCAGCTCTGGGGCTAAACAGAGGGGAAGCGTTAAATCTTTGCACGAAGGAAGAATTCAATGTCACTCAACGGCTGCGTGAATCAGGAGTCCAATCAGAGGTGCAGACACCCGCATTCCGGCAAAACCCCTCCCTGCTACTCAAGGGGAGACTCTCTGAGTGGCGTGATTGATCCATGGATGCCTTGCAGATGAGGTGCTTCAAGAGTTCCCTCCTAGCTCAGATCCAGTCCCGTCTCACGCCTTATTTCTACCAAGAACGAGCCGGAAGGAAGATAGGAAAGACAACCCTATGACCACCATTAAGTGTTGCACCTCATGATTCTTGATGGATTTATCTTTTTCTTTTATGGACAGTGAGAGCATCTGCACCAAAGACAAATCCCTTGTGTGTCCAAGGAACACTTGGCCAATAAGGAATTTTCTTCTCTTCTCTTCTCCTCTCTTCTCCTCTCTTCTTCTCTCCTCATTCTGTTATGTTCTATTCTATTCTTCATTCTTCTTCTCTTCTCCTCTTTTCCTCTCCTCTCTTTTCCTCTCCTCTCCTCTATTCTATTCTAACCTTCCCTCCTTGCATCTCAACTCTTCTGATAGCTTTAGGCCTATGGATGAAGTTTTCAGGCATCCAGGCCATGAATGTCCCAAATGTGTTTTTACAAATGGACTCCCAGTTTGCTCTTTGTGCTGTTTTTTTGCACAATGGATTCAAGACACTTCCATGAACCTTCCAGAGTGCAAAGAAACCCAACCCAATGGGCAAACTGGAAGTGTGTTTTCTGAACTTCCTGTTTGCCCATTGTGCAGTATATTTGGGATGTTCAGTCATAGTAAACAGAGAGGGAGATTGCATCTCTTGGAGGCCAGGAGAGGCCAGGCACCCTAACCCAAACCCTGGATGGGAGTGACGTCAAATTGGCCACCTTTAAGCCGGCCACATGATTGTCAAGCCACTCCCACCTGGTCACACAACTGGCATAATCAGCATAGATTTGTATGCCGCCCCTCTCCGAAGACTCGGGGCGGAATAAAATAAGCCACACCCACAGTGTGCAGTAAATCTTTTTGCAGCCCTTCATTGCACATGAAGTTCCAAATTAAACTGATGTATCCCTACCAATGCCTACGAATCTACTCAGCTAACAGTGAGCACTATTTTGGCACCAGATAAGAATTCCAGAGGGGTTGCACTTCGTCCATTGGTGACTATGGAGCGACTCTAGGCTGATTCCTCGTTTGACTCCACCCCCAGGTTCTGCCACTCCTTCTCTTCCAGGAACATAACTAGCGCCCCTTATCTGCCACGTTTTTAAGGGATCTTTACAAGCAATATGGAGAAATATAGTCAATACTTCTTTTAGGCTGCTGCTCTAATCATGTTCACACTTTGTTCAGGGAAATTTATATGATTGGCCGAAAACAGCGCTTCCTGAGGAAACCATTGCATAGATCGTTCAAACCACCATCTTAATTAATTAAAAATCTCTCAGATTTTACAAGTCAAGAGACTTGGAAAATGTTCAATACAAGTGACAATATGCCGTATTTTTCAGAGTATAAGACGCACCTTAATTTTGGGGAGGAAAATAGGGAAAAGAATCTGCTTACCAGGTATTCATCTGGCCAGCGTCCTTAGTCTGGTCAGTTTCAGCATATTATTTTATCCCCTGGTTAGGGCTTTAAAAAACTTCATACAGAGAGAGTAACAATGAAAGAGCTTGCAAGGTGGTAAGAGCTGGGAACAGCATTAGCACCTGGAAAGAAACATTTGGAGCAAGAAGAGCAATGGAAAAAACCCTGCAAAGACTTAGGGCTTGGAAAACATTCTTCTTTGCAGAGAGTAACAATGAAAGAGCTTGCAAGCCAGTAAGAGCTGGGATCATGGTTAGCACCTGATTAGGGCTGGAAAGAAACTTATTTGGAGCAAGTTAGAGGAATGAAAAAAAACCCTGCAAAGACTTAGGGCTTGGAAAACATTCTTTGCCGAGAGTAACAATGAAAGAGCCTGCAAGCAGGTAAGAGCTGGGAAGATCTGGTATGTATGTATGTATGTTTGGTTTTTATATTAATGGATTTTTAATCATTTTTAATACCAAATTACTATTGTACACTGTTTTATTGTTGCTGTTAGCTGCCCCGAGTCTCCGGAGAGGGGCGGCATACAAATCCAATCAATCAATCAATCAATCAATCAACCAACAAATAAATAAATAAATAAATAAATAAGATCGTTAGCAGCTAATTAGGGCTGGGGAAAAAGCTACACTAAGAGTATAAGACACACCCAAATTATCAGCCTCTTTTAGGGAGGAAATACTCCAAAAATATGGTAATTAATTAAAAATCTCCCAGATTATACAAGTCAGAGACTTGGAAAACGTTTAATACACGTGACAATATAGCTGTAGGGCGCAGGTTGTGAACAAGTTCGAGTGTGTCATTCCAAGGCAACGTCCCTTGCTGTGTCTAATCCGAAAGTCTCCAGGAAAGCAAAAAGAAATGAGTTCAACCCCTGAAAGCTTTTTCGCTTGCCGTCAGCCTGATATCCAGCCAACATTTAACACTTGCAATAATGTTGTTTTTGGCAACCCTCATCTAGTGAGATGGGTGGGACTGACCATCTCGAAGAACGCCAAATGTTATCTCACTATTATCCTTGTTATTTAAGCATTTTGAAGAGGGTTGGGAGTGTTCAATTAGAAAAAGTTTGCCTTGACTTTTGACCACAGCTTCTCTAACATAATAAAAAGCAACAGGAATTTTATTTTCACCCATCCTCATTTCCACACCGTTGTGTTGATAAGATGAGATTTGGATCTGTGCTAAAGTCATTCTGTTGACAACAAGGAGGTTATTTCCCATGGAATCTAAGAGAGGTAGAAAGGGACTTTCACCGTAGCTCATCCTCCTCGGCTGCAGAAGTGGGCTACTCTCAATCATGTGAACCTCTGTCCCATGGCATTGGACCCCTGGGCCTACGTCTTCAGTCCACATTTCACTGAAAAGTAATTTTGGACAACCAGGATGACATAAGGACTCCTGGCTTGGGCAGGAGGTTGGGTTATAATACCACCTATAGAATAGAGTAGAGTAGAGTATAACAGAACAAAGTAGAATAGAGTAGAACAGAACAAAGTAGAGTAGAATGTATTAGATTAGAGTAGAACAGAAGAGAACAAAGTAGAGTAGAGTAGAGTAGATATAGAACAGAACAGAATAGAAACTCTACTCTAGTGGTAAAGGAGGCTGCTATTGATATCGTCAGATCGTTCTGCCGTTGTGTTGGAGTAGTGACATTTATATTGCAACACTTCACATGTATATTGTCTACCACTACTACTAGTACTTGTTATTATTGTCTTCTCGTCACTTTTTGTTCCTGGGGTGGATTCCACCTAGTTGGGTCCTGATTCCTGCCATTGTAAGAGGATCCGGTTCCATGAAAATAAATATCCGAAAAGATACTGGAATAAATTTAGATATAGAAAATTAAACCTCCATCTGTAACTGTTGGTTGAATTAAATGAAAAATCAGATTTTTCCAACGTGACCTTTAAACATCGCACTAAATTTCTCGAAAGTATCTTTTAGGAATATGTAAAGGATTATTGTGTAGGATATGAATTATCCATTGCAAGACATTCATTGCTAAACTACGAATTTCCCCCCAGATATTCAATTTAATAGGAGCCCATATATCCAAGTTTAATAACAATATGTTTAAATTCAGTTTAATCATCTAAGATACATCTCTGGGAACTCTGAAGTTGAGATACGTTATTGCCTCTGGACACCAACTCTACTAGCTGGGAAAAGCCAATCTAAATGATAGAAGAGGCCCCAAAGACACCCATTCAGATTTAAGATAATTTATATTACACCCAGAAGAGGCTCCAAACATCATCAATTAATTTTATTCTTTTCAGTGTGGAAGATTCAGATTTATTCATCAATAACAATATATCAACTGCAAACAGGACTATGCTATAGGAATTGCCTATCTATATCATTCTCACTCCATATTTGCACTTGCTAAAAATCCCAGATTTGAATCAAATAGCAAGGTAGAAACACAGCTCTTGCCATTAAGTTGGTAGAACTTTAGAATTGCTTTATTGTCATTTTGAATGTACACTAATCAACATGCATTCAATTCTTGTTAGGTATCATTTGCATTTTTGGAAAATAATTGATTAGAATGTGGTACATTTTTAAAATGCTTCAAACAGAGGGGAGAAAGCTGGGATGAGTAGAAAATAAATCACATCCATCATTTTTATCCATCTTTTCTCTCTGTCCAGTGAAATAATTTTAGCAGAATCTATCTTCATATCCAACAAAGCTACAAGACTTACTAAAAATTTAAATTGGTCATTTTTTGTCATAAATGAATATATACTTTGTTACCTGCATTTTTTTTAAAAAAATGTATTTCCAGGTGTTATATTCATGGTATCCTTAATTAAAGTGTTAACGTTTATCTAGTTGTTCTGGATAAAATTCTAAAAGTTACCTAGAGTCCTAAAAGCTTAAGGATGTACAAAAAGCAATTTATTCAATGTTGTTAGTATTATGTACAAAACAGTTGGGTTTGCAACATATAAACAAGCTACAAATGAACGGTTGTTTGTATTGAAGTACTATAGCTTTAAGAGGTAGTGTTGCAACTTGCCACAAGAGGGAGCCAGAAAGCATGATTCTCTCTCTCTGTTCTTTCTGCTGAGTCACTGAGACTGATGTAATAAGATCTGTGTGTTCTAAGATAGTTTGATGTATTTGTAAGCTGTAATATATGTCTGACATGTAAGACAAAGACAGTCTTGTAATATTATTATTGTATTGAGAGATATTGACAGTTTAATTTGACTGTTTCATACACTTTAATGTACAGGGGTGGGCAAAAAAATGGAAACACTTGACTTTTTGGCATCATAATGTTCGAACATGTTCAAATCAATCAAAACTTGACATATTTTAATGTTTTTTTAGTCCTGTTATTTGATATGGTTTTTTTTAAAAAAACTACCTTTCTTTTTTTACAGAAATTTAAGGAAATTGGTGATAACCTTCTAGAAATGGCAGACCTCTCAGACTTTCAAAGAGGCCAAATTGTTGGTGCTCGAATGGCAGGCGCTGGTGTAACAGAAAGTGCCTGAATGTTTGGCGTTTCAAGAGGTCATGTCTCAAAAGTCATGGCTGTTTTTGAAAGAGAAAACGTCCTCAGCCAAGCACAGGTCTGGTCAAAAGTCGAAGTTGTCTGAGAGAGACCATTCAGACTCTAAAGCGAATGGTTAGAGAGGATTGCAAGACCTAAAGCTCCTGAAATCACTGCAGAGCTCAATAGACACGTACAGAACCCAGTTGCCACAAAAACTGTTCGGAGGGAGCTCCACAAATCTGGATTCCAAATCTGGATTTTCAAGGTGTTTCCATTCTTTTGTCCACCCCCGTATCTGTCTTGTTTGACTGAATAATTACTCATATCTCCTGGATCTCTGCTGGAATCCCACGTTTTCCTCTGTCCTTGATAGCTCAAGGGTTCTGCACACCCCATAACAAATGGGTCTTTAGCACTTTGCAGCTCCATAAAAATACCTTTCGTTATATACAGTAGATGATAGTTAAGTAGAAAAGCAAGATAACAACAGTTCAACCTTTCCATTTAGATTTTCTTCCTGTAATGCTGTTTCCCCCACATTTTCTCCCATGCAGCCCACTCCCCGTGGCAAAGTCTCTTTTATTCTTAAATATTCATAAAGCCTGATAGCCAGTTACATTTCAAAATCTGGTTATCAGCCAGGAAGCATCCAAACATTTAGTCTATTTTGTTTTAGGAGAAATTCCTCATTTGCAAAGAAACTGGCCACGGTGCAGTTTTGCAAGTGTACTTATATGGCAATTTATTTCATTCTGGAGCAAAATAAAGCAAAACAAAACTATCCTGTATTTTGGCCAACACTGATTGAGTTGATCATTAGCCTAAAGTGGGTGGAAGCATCGAAGTCGTTCTCCTCTCATCGTTTCCCAGCGCCAACGGGCCTTGTCAAAGCAAATCTAACTATTAAACAGGCTTATGTTTTAATCACCAAACTTCTCAAGCAAGAATCCTTTATTGATACTGCTGGAAATTAGCCTGGAAACTGGGGAATGTTTTGGGCTGATTCCTAAAGTCTGGCCTGGTTCATGGCTGATGGCATTTAAGGAACATGATGTAACATGCATTTTGTCTCTCTTTGATAGCACCTAGCTCTTGAGTCAGTCTGCAGAAGGGAAAACTGGGCAGATGGATCATTTGTCATGAAGAAGGACAGTTCTGGATTATTTGCCAATCTGTGGGTGATTAATTTCCCCTTTTTTTCCAGGCTGGTTTTGAGGAGGGGGGGGGGGTGTTAAGGGATTTGTCATGGCTGCCACTGGAGAATACCCCAGTCCGTCAACGGTTCTATGGAGAATCCAGACGAGATGTTAACCAAGCCCACCATTCTTTATCATTCTAATTCTTAGATCATTTCGAGTTCCTGTAAATCTGTTTTTAAATAGCAGCATATGCTTCTTTGGAGCATATGGAAACTATTGCATTTGCAATTGCGAGAGAGCAGGTTTTTAAAAAGTTATTTAAAAGCAAGCTGACAGGACCGATCCGGCCCCAACCTCCTGTATCCAATGAAACCTCCTGCCTTCGCCTGGAAAAATATTCTAAGCCCCCTTTGAAGTATTTGTATTGGAAATGTGGAATCTGCCCTTGGGTGTAAACGCAGCAAAGGACCAATTCTAAGCACTGCAAAGACCAGGTCCAGAAGTGATGAGAGGCGCTGGAATTACTCTGAAATATCAGATTTGGGGGTGAATGTGTTTGGATTAGCAAACACATTTGCCTGTTTCCAGGCAAAACTTAATGAAAGCTTAAACGTGTTTTGATCTGAATAAATTTTTCTACGATTTAATAATTTGTATCTGCGATTAAGTCGAATCCATGCGGTAGTTATAATGCCTTTCAGTTCTTTTTGAACAGGTCAGCCACCAGAACTAGACACATAACCAGTGTGTAAGTGGACATGTCTAGGTGGGTTACACATTCAACACTTTGCAAATATTAGACACACACATTCGTTAGCTTTCACCAATTGTCTTTTGCTTTGGGATCTAATCCACAAAAAACAGATTTTTCAAGAAAGCCAAAATTTAGAAGTTTCCTTGTAAAGTTTTTTGGAGAAAATTGTCTTTTGCTTTGGGATCTAATCCACAAAAAACAGATTTTTCAAGAAAGCCAAAATTTAGAAGTTTCCTTGTAAAGTTTTTTGGAGAAATTACTCAGGTCCTGCTTAGCCTCATCGAGCTCTTTACCAAACTCCATCGTGTCACAAAAATGAGTGTGGAATATCGGGATGACTGTCCCAACTAAACCATCACTTGAGCAAATTTTGTTTGCAAGAAAATCTCACAATTGAATCGATAGCGAATGGACCCAGTCCAGTTTGTCCGGAAAGGAGGAGAGAGATTTACCTGGACAGTCCACCACTGTGAAGTATCTCAGAAATGGGCAGCTTTTCCAAACATGCTATCCCTGATTGCTAGGATCAATGTTGTCCCCTCTGGTTTCAGCAAATAAGAATAGTATATACAGTGGTACCTCTACCTAAGAACGCCTCTACTTACGAACTTTTCTAGATAATAACCGGCTGCCTTTTCTCAAGAACCATTTTCCACTTACAAACCCGAGCCTCCAAAACTGAAACCGGAAAAGGCAGGCTGAAGCCTCCGTGGGGCCTAAGAATCTCCTGGGAGGAAACAGGGCCGGAAAAGTCAGGGAGAAGCCTCCGTGGGGCCTCTCTAGGAATCTCCTGGGAGGAAACAGGGCCGGAAAAGGCGGGGAAAAGCCTCCGTGGGGCTTCTCTAGGAATCTCCTGGGGGGAAACAGGGCCTCCACCCTCCCTGTGGTTTCCCCAATCGCACGCATTATTTGCTTTTACATTGATTCCTATGGGAAAAATGGCTTCTTCTTACAAACTTTTCTACTTAAGAACCTGGTCACAGAATGAATTAAATTCATAAGTAGAGGTCCCACTGTAGTTACTTTTGCTAGGATGGGCTGATTTTCAGGTCCCATTTGTTGGGGGTCCAGGGAAAGGGAGGGTTTTGCCTTCTCTTTCTGCTCAAGATCTCAAGATCCCCATGGCCAATTGGGGGGCCACTGGGTGACACAGAATGTTGGACTCGATGGGCTTTGGCCTGATTCAGCAGGGCTCTTCTTAGGTTGTCCCGTTCTTATGTTCATCTCATCCTCCTAGGCAGGAACCACTTTGGCTAATCTTGAAAAAGTAGGAGAAGAGTCTCCAAGGCATTAACCAACCCTAATTTTTGAGCCAATAAATTATTGGTTTATTACTCAACTAATCAACTATTTGATATAAATGGTTGTTGTTCTTGTTGTTATAATAGTTATCCTGATTATTATTATTAGGCCAAGAAACTCAGTTTGTCACTGAGGATTTATTTCTAGGGAGTTAATTAAATTTAGATTCCCTGGGAAACACTAACTTTAAAAAAAATAGTTTCTAAATGCGTCTTCCTAGCAGCCCTTTGGATGGCAATAAATCTAATGTCAGTATCTTATAAAAAGGGATTATAAACAGATTGCATTTAATCAAATTCAGATTGAAAGGCAGGCTTTGTCTGGAAGTGGTAATAGATAGAGATGCTTTGGGGATAGTAACTACTGTAATGTTGAGAAATGTTTTTTAAAAACACAAAGCTGTATCCATATTGTATTATACAGCTGCTTGTGTTAGGGTTGTCAGCTGACCTTTGAGCAGCATGGTACAGAAGCTATTTATCTTATCAGCCATAATGTTGGCTTCACAATCTTTTCAATGCTATTGTTCTGACCAGTTTTCTTCCGTTAAAGCCAAGTCCCTCGACCTCAGCAACTTTAAGACGAATGCACTTCAATTCCCCAGCAAGCATTTCTTGTAAAATTAACCACAATTTATAAATGGAATTGTTGTGAGTGGTCCACCTTCGGCTGAGCTGGTCATGGATTTTGAGGACCAGGAAATGGATGAGTACTGGAATTACAGGCCACTGTTCTTGCCATCTAAGTCTGAGAGTGAGGAAGAGTTAGGGTCTGAGGAACCACCAGAGACTGTAGAACCCCCAGTTAGGGTATTATCTGATTCAGAGGATGATGGGGACTTTGAGGATCAGGACCCCGTTAAATGCAAGGATAAGGAGGATGAGATTGAGACATGAATATCTCTCAAGAAGGGGTTCTTGGCGTTAAATAAATCTATGGGACATTTGGCCACACCTTGGCAGAATATAAGGACAGGCTGATGGGAAAGGGGGTGTGGCAAACAACGTTCCCCATCATGGAGGAAGGTGCCTCAGAGCTGAGAGATTTCTTCTGCTTCCATGGACTTCGATTCCTGCATTTTGCACGACCTGTTTAAACTCTTTGGAATGTGAGTGTAGTTAGATACCAAAGACACATCATTAGCGGAGATTTATGACTTTAGCTGGCTGGCATCCCAGACTCTCCTTATCTCCTGCTAATTAGAGAAATTCCTTGCGTTAACTCTTGTATTGCAGAAATAGTGTTACCAATAGACTTTTGCCTTTGGGTGCTTTTGTACCAATGTGTGTATGGGTCATTGTTTATGATAATTGATCCAAATGATCAGAACAGGAATGTTGGGACATCTTTGGCCTCAGGTGTTGATATTAATCCCAGGCTCATATTTTTATGCGCTATGTTGGAGTGTTTTGATTTGAAAGTTGACCTGAAGCATGTAGAAAGAGAGGTGGTTTTAAAAAGGTCACAATGAAAAAAGCACTTGTCAACTTATCTTTGTTGTCCACACACACACCCATCTCTGGGACATTAATGAGATCAATCAATTTGACCATGGTCAACATGGACTATGAGATTTCAAGACAAAAGCTCAAATATATTCTGGAAAAAGGTAGAGAAATAAGATATCTGAAGTCATTAGTAATCTCACATTGCAATGAACAAGGACATATGTTCAATTTCTTATCTACTAAGATTGTTGGCCATGCAGGGACAAAAACAGCTAGGGAAATAATTGAATCCTGGGAAACATGCCCTTTGTCCGTCAACAGGAGTGCTGATTTACCACCAGTTGACCATGTACAGTACTTAAAAGCTGAGTTTTGACAGCACAAGAAAACAACAGCCATTGAGGAAGGCACTACATAAATTTGGCTCGTAGAATAG
The DNA here is from genome assembly GCF_031021105.1 of Erythrolamprus reginae. Taxonomy (NCBI): domain Eukaryota; kingdom Metazoa; phylum Chordata; class Lepidosauria; order Squamata; family Dipsadidae; genus Erythrolamprus; species Erythrolamprus reginae. The sequence continues at coordinate 862,614 of NC_091955.1, read as the reverse complement.
CCCAAAGCACATATTCCAGTAGAGACAAGATCCCTGAGGATGGGCCCCAACAAGAGTCCAAAAGCTCAGAAGACTAAACATCTGGTCCTGGTGACTGATCAAGATGTGATCTTTCAACATTGTCCTGGGACACATCTATTTGCCTTCATTTGTTAGAGATATAAACTGCATTTCAAGTTTAGTATATTTGATCTGCTCAGGCATGTTCAAAGTTCAGCAATGGATTTATTTAGCTGAAATATTATCTATCTGTGGTTTGGAAATTAGCCAGGAGTTAAGTGTAAAACCTTTGTGATTGATCTGGACAGATCACAAATAGGTGGAAGGAATCTTTAGGAATCTCCGGCTTTCCAGGAAAAAAAAATGTATTCCAAATGTGGCAGAATAAATAGCACACTTGACATCTCTTGTGTTGTAAACATGTTTGTAGAGCTGAACATTTGAGCATTTGTTCTGCCTTAGAAGGTTATTTCAAATGTTGATTTGGAAATTTACATGGGAATCCTATCTGATGTTTCACAGCACAGATGGAGACCCCCATGGCTGCAGAAATTTGCAGAGCAGCTTCACCGGGATTGTGTGTGTGATATACACCAAGGAGAATGGTGGGGGGTATGTTGTTGCCATCCAGAATTGCTTACAAACAAATCTTGATGCACATACCATTTCAAACAAAGTTCATGGTTGAAAACTGATTAAAAAAAGGAAAACTCTGCCTGGATTGCCAAGAGGAATGAGCAAAACTGATTTCCAAAGTTATAATTTCTTTTTCCTTGAGAATAAACAATAGAGACAGCTGAAAGGGATTCGCCTGCAATGTTAATTAAGCTAAGATAGTGACGTTAAGAAGCAGAAATGATGCCCGTAGCTACCTGAGTGACTGCATTTTTTGACGTATTCAGAAATCTCCTTTGATGCCAGCAAAAGAAGTTTCTTTCTTTACTTCGCACCCTGATGCTTGGAAAACCACGTCTGCCAGAAGTTTGTTCCAAGGATCTACTACTCTTTCAGTGAAATAATATTTTCTCACGTTGCTTTTGATCTTTCCCCCAACTCACCTCAGATTGTGTCCCCTTGTTCTTGTGTTCACTTTCCTATTAAAAACACTTCCCTCCTGAACCTTATTTAACCCTTTGACATATTTAAATGTTTCGATCATGTCCCCCCTTTTCCTTCTGTCCTCCAGACTATACAGATGGAGTTCATGAAGTCTTAGTAGTAGATCCTTGGAACAAATCCTTATTTTACTGAAAGAGTAGTAGATGCTTGAAACAAACTTGGTTGGTCAATCCACAGGAACTGAATTGAAACATGCCTGGGATAAACATAGATCCATCCTAAGATGAAATACATAAAATAGTATAAGGGCGGACTAGATGGACCAGGAGGTCTTTTTCTCCAATCAATCTTCTATGTTTCTATGTTTCTATGAGTGACAACCATCTCATTATGAAACCTGTCAAAATAAATACACTTTGAGCCTCACTCTTCAGGGGCAGTAAAATGAAGGCTTGGTTCCTCTCTATTGGGAATGTATCCCATGACATGGACTCCGCCAGAGAGAAAGACGATGATTTCCAGTGTCAATATAAGGGGCTCATTGATACCCAGGGAGAATGGACAGATAAATAGCTTGACCTCAAATCTTGGCAGGTTCTATAGATTAATGGAAGCATTTTAAACTGGATTGGAGATTGATTGATCCTTGTTCACCCCGGTTGCCACTTTTAAAACGGGTAATCCACCATTGCTCGTATTGGGAGGGAGTTCTTCAAGAGAAGTGCTGATGGCTTATTCCCTTTTCTTCTTTTCAAAAAATAAAATAAACCTTGAGAGGAAGAATCCGGTAACTATTTGGAGGCTACCCAGCCCCAAAGCTTTTCTCCACCCTATTCGTGTGACTCAAATGATCCAGCTGAAAAATGCAAAACGATACGGCATTTCCTATCTCGCTGGGAAAAATGCCGCCCTTACTATTATTTCTCTTATAAATCGCACTTTCTTCTGATCTGGGTGTTCCTGAGATATTTGTGAAATGAGGTCACAACCTGTTCCTCTGACATAAGTGTTCATGTTTCGATTATGAGTGGTATTTAATAACTGAGCGCCCTGGGGATACAGGGTGTAATTCATGGTGATTTGTCTCATGTGCTGCTCAAGAAAAAAAGCCACAGGAGAGTTTTCTCAGCGGTGCCAGGGCTTTTTATTATGGTTGTAAAGGTTAGAGAGGAACCTCCCACCCCTCAGATGTTTGAATAACACCTTTTCGAAATGGTCCTCTGTGTTTTAACTTGGAAGGCAAGAAAGAGAGAGAAGGAAGGAAGGATCGGTGCCTCCCTTCCTGCAGTGGAGCTATGTGAAATATGCAGCCCTTCAAAACCGGTTCCAGGCTTGATGACCCAAATCTGAACCTCTCCAGCAAAGGCTTCCAAGAGTGTGTTCCTTGCGCGTTTGAATGTGCAAATCCTACAGGTTGGAGAGTCATACCTTGGCCTCCCCACTGGGCTCTTATTTGCGTACGGGTCCAACTAACTGGAAACAGATTGCGAGAGTCAATAGTCGGATGAGTTATGGATTTCTACACAACGGGGCTGTGTTTCCTTGGAAGCGTTGTGTGAACACAGGTGCCTTTTGTTTGGCCAAGCCACATTCAGCCCCAGCCCATTTTTATTCATCTGGGCCTGACCTGTGTGGATCTGGTCAGTTTCCCCTCCTTCATCAGGAAGGGGGTAAATACTTGTTCTGTGGGCCTGCAGATTCCTGGGCTACCTATTACCGGTCTTTGCTTTATTATTATTATTATTATTATTATTATTATTATTATTATTATTATTATTATTAAAGAAAATATAACCTTTATTGAAGATAAATAGGGGACGGGATACATAAAGCAAAAGGACTATGCAAATATTGGTACAAATGTATATGAGTTTTGAGGATACAGTTATAAGTCAAAATTACACACTTATATATATATAAAAGGAAAGAAAACTAAAAGGAAAGAGAAAGAAGGGAGGAAAAAGGAAGAGGAAAGAGAAAAAAGGTAAAAGATAAAAAAGAAGAGAAAGAAGAAGAAAGGGAAGGGGAGGTAAATTCATATCTATACATTTATCAGATGTCAAAAATAGTGTCAACTTACCTGTTGAGCCGATTACCCTACAGCTTTTAAGATCTTTACTATCAGTATAAATATATTATTATTATTATTATTATTATTATTATTATTATTATTATTAATTTTTATTTATTAGATTTGTATGCCGCCCCTCTCCGCAGACTCGGGGCGGCTCACAACACAATAAAACAGTTCATGACAAATCTAATAATTTACAATTTAAAATATTTAAAAAATATTGTAACAGCTGCAAGAATTGCTTATGTGCACAAATGGAAGAACCCACAGATCCCTGGCAATAAGGGAATAACCCCAAAATAAATAAATAAAATGAATGGGCAGAAATGGACCGATTGTGGCGTTAAATGGTCAAAAGGGCTCTGGTTATTCTTGAACCTGGACAAAGTGCTACAAATGGACACAAAGAAAGACCTGTAAATTCTCAGTAAGAGATGGAACATTATAAAGAATGACGTGTACAAATATAGAAAATATTGGTATGAATATAAATATATGGATGTTGACCTACCTGTGAGTACAAAAATGGACCGTATTTACTCGAGTGTAAGTCAATATTTTCAGCACAAAAAATGTGCTGAAAAACCCAACCTGGACTTATACTAGAGTCCCTGACTTTCACTGACCTGAAAACTGCCCCAAAGCTCCACAGTTCTGAGGTGAATGATAGGGTGGAAGGAAGCCATAAGGGCTCTGGCATCATGAGGCAACATCCCTCAGCTGCCTGATTGGCAGCAGGCTGAACCAATCCCAGCTCCTCCTCTACAGGAAGCACTGGGGGAAGGGGCGGGAGGGTGGAAGAGACTTTCAGAAGAAGGAACATGGCTTCCTCTTCTGATAGAGCCCCCAACAATATATTACAAGTAAATAAAATGTACACGTAAAATGTAAGTTACCCATTTAAATTTGATTAATTTCTAGTAACAGGTTATTTTGTAAGAAAATGTTGCTTCAAGTGGGGATAACTCTGTGTAATTAAACTTATTCTCCAAACCACCTGAGGGCGGAACAAGAAGCAATGGGTGGAAACTAAACAAGGAGAGAAGCAATTTAGAACTAAGGAGAAAATTCCTGACAGTTAGAACAATGAATCTGTGGAACAGCCTGCCACCAGAAGTTGTGAATGCTACAACACTGGAAATTTTTAAGAAGATGTTGGATACCCATTTGTCTGAAGTTTCCTGCCTTCGCAAGGGGTTGGACTAGAAGACCTCCAAGGTCCCTTCCAACTCTGTTGTTATTATTATTATGTAACTTTTTTCCTTCCAAAATGTTGTTTATTTCTTGCACCTTTCTTCCTCCCCTTCCAAAATCTTTCTTTTTTAAATTCCAAAAACCTCTTAAAATATCTTTAGGAATGTTGTCTTAATCTTAAAACCTGTTATCTTAATCTTCATTACAATATCATCATAATTTTCTTAATAATTGGGATTTCATATATTCTTTCAAAACAATTACCAGTAGCCACTGTATTTTCCACCCTGGGCTTATATTCGAGTCAATAAGTTTTCCCAGTTTTTGTGGCAAAAGTAGGTGCCTTGGCTTATAATGGGGTCGACTTATACTCGAGTATATATGGTAAATGTTCAAAAAAACCAATAAATATATATTTTAAAAAGATGAAGAAGCTGGGAGACAGTGAATTCTAGCACTACCTTAGACATCGGAGCCAGCTAGGTGACTTTGGATCAGCGAGCAAGTCGCTCACATACACCCAACAATTGATGAATAAAATAATAGATGTGCAATAAAACAGTCGCATCCAACAATTAACGATGCCTGGAGAATATAAAATAAAACAGCATAAGTGGACTGGAAACCTGCTATGTAAAAGAACCGACATGAGGGAAATAAGCTGAAAATAAATCACACTACGCAAATGACAATGTGATTTTTAAAAAGGGGGCCCTGGGTATTTTTTAGCACATATCATTTTCAATGAGAATGTTCAACGTCAAGGGGAAAAAATGTAAGGATTCTGCATGGTTTTCAAATGCTTCTCTATGTTCACCAATATATATACATTTAAAAAAAACACTACAGTGGAACCTCGACATACGAGCAGCTCTACTTACGAGCTACTCGAGATAAGAGCTGGGAGGGGAGCGACATTTTTGTTCGCCTCCCGAGCTCACATTCGGGATACGAGCGCCAAGGAGCTGTCTCGGCTTCAGGAGACAGCTCCTTGGCGCTCGTATCCCGCGTGTTTTAAAAGGTTGCAGCCGGCCTGGGGTGCTGGGGGGGGGGTGCTGGCAAGCCCCCCAGGCCGGCTGCAACCTTTTAAAACACGCGCGCCGCTTCGCAGCTGTCTTCTGAAACCGAACGCGGAAGTTAGCGTTCCGGCTTCAGAAGACAGCTGCAAAGTGGCGCGCGTGTTTTAAAACGTCAGAGCCAGCCTAGGGGGCTCGGGGGGAAGTCCCCGACCCCCCCCCCAGGCCGGCTCTGACGTTTTAAAACACGTGCGCCGCTTCGCAGCTGTCTTCTGAAACCGAACGCGGAAGTTAGCGTTCCGGCTTCAGAAGACAGCTGCGAAGTGGCGCGCGTGTTTTAAAACGTCAGAGCTGGCCTAGGGGGCTCGGGGGGAAGCCCCCGACCCCCCCAGGCCGGCTCTGACGTTTTAAAACACGCGCGCCGCTTCGCAGCTGTCTCTGAACGCTAACTTCCGCGGTTTTTTTTGTTGTTGCATGGATTAATTGACTTTACATTGTTTCCTATGGGAAACAATGTTTCGTCATACGAGCGTTCTGACTTACGAGCCTCCTTCCGGAACCAATTAGTCTCGTAAGTCGGGGTTCTACTGTATTTTGTTGGAGGAAATTGCTAGTATTAACTAAAATTATTTTACCCCTAACTTCTATCTGCCTTCTGGGATTTAGAAAAATTTCAAATGGAACATTTCCATAACCAGCCACAGACCCCCAACTATCCTGTACAAAGTCTCATGAAGACAATGGGCTTGTACAAATATGACAGACATTTCCTAGTTGGAGTTTTTTGACCCCAAGAGGACAAACGTTTAGTTGAATAATCTATCTACGTTTGGTGTATCTATGGAGTTATCTTTATAGCAATGTTTTCCATCCTCAATCCACTGGAAGAAAATGTTTAAAATACAGTGGTACCTTGGCACCCAACTGCTTTGAAACTCATCAAATTTGATACTCAACACATTTTGATATGAAAATTTTGTCCCTGTATATTCATCATTTGTTTGGTACTCAACACACAAGCTAGAACCTGTTGGTGTCGGCTGCCTTGTCACTCACTGCATTATTCCTTATGGGGGGGGGGGGGATTGTTTGGTACTCATCCTTTTTGGTATTGATCACACCTCCAGGAACTGATTCATTGTGAATAGCGAAGTACCGGGATAATAATAGTGGAATACGGGGAGTTAAGCAATCTAGAAATCCTTCCATCTCAAGAACTTCATACTTGATTGGTAGATAGGAAGAACTAAAGCTGGGGGTGGTGCCGTGGTTTGCAGAACTGCAGGCTCCTTCAGCTAACTGCTAGCTGTAGTTCAGCAGTTCAAATCTCACCACCGGCTCCAGGTTGACTCAGCCTTCCGTCCTTCCAAAGTGGATCAAATGAGGACCCAGATAGTTGGGGGCAAGAGGCAGATTCTGTAAACCATTTAGAGAGGGTTGTAAAAGCACTAGGAAGTGGTAGATAAGTCTAAATGCTAATGCTAAATGTCCACTAATATGTACTTATAGACTCATACTTCATCTATATTCCCAATTCTTCTGTATTTGAACTATTTGATACAACAGTTCTGTATTTGAAATATTTTGCTATCAACATATCCAGGAGTTTCTACAATGAGGTCAAAAGTTAAGATGAAAGTGGAACTATACAATGAGAGAGAGATGAAAAAAGGGGGGAGAGAGAGAAAGAGAAAGAGAAAGGGGGAGAGGAAGAGAGAAAGGGAGAAAGAGAGAGAGAAAGAGAAAGAGGGAGAAAGAGAGAATGGGGGAGAGAGAAGGAGAGAGAAAGGGAGAGAGAAAGTGGGAGAGAGAGAGAAAGGGAGAGAGAGAGAGAAAGAGAGAGAGAGAAAGAGAGAGAGAAAGAAAGGAGAGAGAGAAAGAGGGAAAGGGAGAGAGAAATAGAGGGAGAGAGAAAAAGTGAGAGAGAGAGAAAGAGAGAAAGAGAGGGAGAAGGAGAGAGAAGGAGGGGGGAGAGATGAGAATTCAACAGGATAAATGGAGCTACTGCCATCTTAACATCTTTGACCCCACCCGCCATCTTGCAGTGGGACACACATACAACCAATTGCAGTGGGAGCCAATTATTTTCCTTCTAACCCTTAAATCAGCTTCCTGCTCTGCTCCCTGCCTCCTTCCTATTCATATCACCCAGTGGGCTTCTGTTCCGTTGTCCGCACGGATTTTGCCTGCTATTCTTGCGATTCAAAATCCGGATGCCAAGGAAAATAAAAAAGACTACTACAAGAAAAAAAAAAGTCAGGGGAATTATCAGGAGTTTTCTCTTTTTGATACGGATATTTGAACAGAACCACCGTTTTTGTTTATTGAAGAAACAGACACCTCGGGATACTGAATCACAGAAGCACATATTGAAACTTCATTTTCTGATCTCGCTGCCTAGAAATATATTTCAAAAAAGGAACTCTTGAAATGGATCATTTATTTTGAGGGCCCCTGCTCTGCTGTGAGTATTTAGGCAAGCTTCCATCGTCATCCTTTGCTGCCGTTTAGTCGGGAATTATGGTGTCCGATGGTAACGGAAGCTCTGCAGTGGAGCTGCCTGAAGAGAGCTGGCGGGGGTTTTTTCACTTTCGCCGCGTCCATTAATATTTCTCTTTGGAGCTGAGGAGTCTCGATATTCAAAGATGGTGTTGCTTTTGGCAGTTTCTCCAGAAACAATGGATGGAAACTCATCCAGGAGAGCAGCAACGTGGAATTAAGGAGACACTTCCTAACACGGAGAATGATCAATGAGTGGAACAGAAGTTGCCTCCAGAAGTTGTGCTTTCACTGGAGATTTTGAAGAAGAGATTGGACATCTACCTGTCTGAAACGTCATAGGGTCTCCTGCTTGAGCAAGGGGTTGGACTAGAAGACCTCCAAGGTCCTGTTGTGGCACGCTTGCATCCTACACAATTAGTAATGGACCCAGAGGACTCAGAGACACTGGAGGCATCATACCGGCATCCTGTGTTCCAGGCACCCAAGATTGACAGCGAAGAATACGTGGTGTCAGAGGCTGAAGAGCAACCAGGGCCTTCTGCACCTCTTGACATGAGTGACTCAGGAGAAGAGGAGAAGCCTCTTCTTGATGCTAGGGTGCACAGGGCCTCTAGGAGGCAAGAGTGATTAGGAGAAATTTATAGTGTTTTCATCCAGGCAGGCATCCACTCAGGTGACCTTGAGGACACAAATAAACCTCCAAGTAGCCTCAACGACCTTCTAAAAGGATGCAAATGACAATCTTTGTCTGCAAGGAAAGTAAATCCTTCCATTCCCCATCATCCACTCAGAACTGAAGAAGCTTCTCAGATGAGAAGTGAAGCATCTTCAAAAGAAACAAGGGAGTCGAGTTGCCTCCTGGAAAAAGCCCCTTTGGGAGTCTTCATGGTTGACTTTGCAGCTTGCTATCCAGTCTCACATTACAAATCTTTAGATTGAATGGCTTGTTTAGTGATTTGCTTGACGAATGAAACCACTGCCATCTCTGATAGCCAGGAGATGATAGAATTCTTTATTCTTTCTTGGCCAAGGGTGATGGGACACACAAGGGATTTGTCTTTGGTGCAGAGGCTCTTAGTGGACATAAAGGAAAATATACATTTGTCAAGACTCATTGGGTCCAACACTTCATGATTGTCATAGGGGTCAAGTAAGCAATCAGCAAACAATCAATATGAATATAAATCATAAGGATGCAAGCAACAAGTTCCAGTCACATAGTCATATGTGGGAGGAAATAGGTGATAGGAATGATAGGAAAAAACTAGTAGAAATACTACTGCAGATTTAGTAAATAGTTGGATAGTGTTGAGAGGATTATTTGTTTAGCAGAGTGATGGCGTTCGGGGGGGAAAACTGCCCTTGTGTCTAGTTGTCTTGGTGTGCAGGGCTCTGTAGCGACGTTTTGAGGGTGGGAGTTGAAACAGTTTGTGTCCAGGATGCGAGGGGTCAGTCAATATTTTCACTGCCCTCTTTTTAATCCGTGCAATCTACAGGTCCTCGATGGATTGAATCCAAGTTATTTAACCCAAGTCGGCTCCTTTTCAAGGTAAATGTGATGATAGACTGTTTAAATACAAAACTTTTAACAACCGTGGATGGTCTTCCAACTTTATAGGTCATTTGAAATAGGCTGTGACCACATCTGGGGCAATGCGATTTTTTTGTCAAGATCAGATTTTCATTTTTTTTTACTTCCACAGTTTTCAAACAAGATCCATGTGTTCTAATGTACTAGGCTTGCATTCCACAGCAGTCCAACATCTATGGTAATATTGGCTGGGAACGGAAATATTTTAGCTTCTGGCCAATGAAAAGAAAACCTTCAGCTAAGGTCTAACCCTGTCTGTTCAACCTGTGCTATTTTTTTTTCTTCCGATATATTTATTGTTCTTGCCATTTGAGCATGTTATATTATGTCATTAAACATAACCCAAGCAGCATAAATACAGAATTTCCACTCATTTCCATGAATTAGCATATCAAAGCCATAGAAGCTGTTTCTGGGGGAGAAGAAGGATGGGGCTGAAACAGAAATATTGGGTTACTTTCCCTCCCCTGGTGTGAGTCTGCTCTTGTGTGTTCCAGGGTGTGGCATGTGTATATACCGGTATATAGTATATATGCTGTGTATCCGTGAGTTTTGTATCTGTATCTCAGACACAATCTCTCTCACTCAGAAAAGAAAACATCACACAGACTGGAAATAAGTGTTGGTCAACAGAATACTTTGCAGAACACAACCATGTTTCCCAAAAATATTTTTTTTGAACTCTGAAATAAGTGCTTGGCCTTATTGCCCTGCACTCAAAAGCCCAGTGGGGCTTATTTTGGGGGGAAAAACAGGGTACGTTTATCTTTTTAAAAAATCATAATGTATGTCTGTATTGGAAAACCAGATGTAGGATAAAAATAATAACATTTAAAGTCAGACATGAATTATGCAATTGCAAGCCTGAAAGGTGAGGAGGAAAGGGAGGAATTCAAAGTAGTATTGTTATTTTTTTGCATGCCCTGCTTTTGAGATTCAGATGTCTGGTTAAACAACAGTTAGGGAAATAAAATGGGATGGAAATTCCTGGTGAGTCTCAAGTAAGGCAGCCGGTGTGTTGATATTTGTTCCCTTTGGCATTAAGGTAAGTGTGAAAAGATAGAAGATCTGCACACTTGCCTTGAGAACTTCGAAACTGCAGGAAAGTGCAAGGACACACCGCCTGCCACAAGAGACTTCTGTGAAATGTTCTTTGTTATGAAATAATATAATTGAAACATCTTTTGATGAATGAGAACTAGCTGGGAGAGGGAGGGAGGGAGGGAGGGAGGGAGGGAAAGGAAGGAAGGAAAAGTTAAATTTTTGTAGTAGCAAAATAAAATTATATGTATAACTGCATAAATTAGACAGTGAGTATTGATGTAGGTATATACACTGTGCTGTCCCCAGAGACAGAGATAGTTGGACTGTATTTAGGCATGTCTCTTTAAGATATTGCATTAGGGGAAATGTAGTGAAATTGCACTCTGGGTAATGTAGTTTTACATGTGACCACGTTTGTGTATTCCTATTGGCTCTGACTTGGGATGAGGGGTAAATGGAGAGAACATTCCAGCAGGTCTTTTGTCTTCACCCACTAAGCCAGCCAGCATGTAGATGCTACACCTAGAGCCTGGGTCAATTCAACCTCTTTTTACCTGCACAATGGGAAAGATTATACTGCAGAAGAATCGCATCATAACTGTGAGTTATTGTGAGAATGCCTGTAATAAAATGATCTGTGATACCTCATTGTGTTGAGTTATCTGACTGGGAAAAGTTGATTTGTACCAGAACATACACAGCATCTTACAACTCTGCATACTTAAACCAGAAAGAGAAAAAACATCACAATTCTGTCTTCCTTTCATCAATGCTCACTGTCTAATCTATGCAGTTATACGTATAATTTTCTTTTGCTACTACAAAAATCCCACCTCTGAAATACTTGCACCCCAATTGTGGTCATTGTGGACTGGACTGAGCGTGATTTGAGCTTTTCAAGCATCTCTCTGTGCGGTCCCTAAACTCTGTTGGACTATACCGTTCGTTCCAGCCCTAAATTGAACTTATTAAATCAGGTACTTAAAATGAGTTTATTTTATTACTCTGACAGAAGTCTGAGACGTGGACAGTTCTTTGCCCTGCTCTTCCTCCCCGGTCTTTCCTTGTTGTGTCTGATACACATCTGGTAGATATTAACCTCTTGTTGTTTTGCCAATCTGATTAAGTGAAGTGTTGATTTAGGGAAAGGACAGGATGGGCTTAATAGATGGATGCAGCCTGCCCAGTCCATGCCCAAATAGAGGAAAGAAACCCTCAAAGGCTCACAATCAGCCTCCTCTTTCCACAGAATTTGCCCCAAGGGGTTTGCCAACTTTTGTGTAGAAGCCATTGTCTTCTGGAGGCCATGGACACGTTCTCCATACTATGGAAAAATCGAGGGTGTCTTCCTTCCATTTTTCTCCTTCCTTTTAAAGCAACGGAGATCTCTTTGCCTGCTAAGGGTTAACAAATCTATTTTAAAGTATAGAATCATGGCATGGAAGATATTTGGGCTACATTTAGGATTGGGCTGCTACCCCCATGGGGGTGGGTGGGATAGTAGGTTTATGCACTATTTATTGAATACTTAATAGTTTTTTATTGCCCTTCCTTCTCTTAATAAGCGCATAAGGGCATTATCATGCCTTCCGCCCCCCCTGTCCTATTGTCTCTCCTATATCTCCTATATCTTTTCTTCTATTCTTTCATTGATATATTTTATTCCTATATCTTCTCTCCTATTCTTTCTCTGATATATTTTACTACAAGTATATCCTCTATAACCTTCACTGTGTTGGAATGAATGAATGAATGAATGAATGAATGAATGAATGAATAAATAATAGTATGTTCCTTAATTACTTTTGAAATATGAAATAATTAAATAGTATGTTTTTACGCATAAATGCTTTCATCATTTTAATCATTATCTAGAACTGAACTTTTATCACAATGAAACAAAATCGAGCTACTTGCCTAATCTGTTATCCCACTGAACCTTGTGGTTTCAGGACAAAACCTTAAAATGTGACTATGCTCCTCAACAAACAACGCTGTCTATCGTTTGTCCTTTTTGTGGCCATTCAAATAATGGGACTTAATCTACTGAAAAAGAGTCCAAGCACCTACTCGAAAACTTATCTTGGTCGGTAAGCCACTCCCACTCAGTCACATGACCTTCAAGCCACTCCCAATAACATGATCATCAAGCCACGCCCACCTGGTCACATGGCAGTAAAAGTTTTGGCAGTCCATCACTGGCTCCATTGCTATTGTCTGGGCCAGCAGAACCAACATCCAAAGAAGCAGCGGGTCAGACTCCAACATTGTAATTTTGCCGGAGATTCCTCCGAATTTAAGAGGCCGGGGGAGGAAAGTATTGCCGAGACGATCCCAAGAGATCACAATGCTTGTCATCCGTTTCAAGAGTTCCCCAACCTTTCCAGTGTGAGCATGAAAGTCTATAGGAAGTCCAAGACGCCTGTGGAATATGTTCATGATTTATGGCACCTTCGTTTACTCCATGTGCTAGACCTGAAGTCCGGGGCTTCCAGAGGTCATCCTTTTCATACAGCTGGATCTAGCTAGGTCCAAGGACACTTCTATTATAGTGATTTGCAACCCTTCGGAGACGCCATATACGTCCAATAAAAGATATTAAGAGAAGTAGTAAATGGTAGAATTCAATACTTTAGAGAGGCGTTAGAGCTTAGAACTCAACCCCTAGACCTATTTGTGTGTGTGTTTGCAATCTGAAGCAAAGGACCCTATTGCATAGTTTTCAGCTCTCTTGGGGAGAACCTACTTTATTTTTATTTATTTATTTATTTTATTTATTTATTTTGTCCAATGCAAATTGAAAGTTAAGGAGAATAAAAATGTGTAGTAGTAAATATCAGGGAAGGGATAGAAGAAGAGATATGAGAATAGAATACGTCAATAAAGAGTAGAGGAAGGATATATGGATGGGAGAAAAGATATATAAGATATAGGAGAGACAATTGGACAGGGGACGGAAGGCACACTAGTGCACTTATGCTCGCCCCTTACTGAGCTCTAAGGAATCTGGAGAGGTCAACTGTGGAAAGTCTAAGGGAAGAATGTTGGGGGTTTGGGGTTGACACCACGGTAATGAGTTCAACGCTTCGACAACTCGATTGCTAAAGTCGTATTTTTTACAGTTAAGTTTGGAGCGGTTGATGTTAAGTTTGAACCTGTTGTGTACTCTTGTGTTGTTGCGGTTGAAGCTGAAGTAGTCTTTGACAGGCAGGACGTTGCAGCATATGATCTTGTGGGCAATACTTAGATCATGTTTAAGGCGTCATAGTTCTAAGCTTTCTAGACCCAGGATTGTAAGTCTAGTCTCGTAGGGTGTTGTGTTTCGAGTGGAGGAGGGAAGGGCTCTTAGGCTGGATAATATATCCTATATTCTCAGGCTGCATGTAGCCGGCTGTGCCTCATCGCTTGCTGTAAACATAAATCACAAAGCCCCAAATCAAGGGATTATAAATGTTTTTCGAGTCCTCTTTTTCCAAAGCAGATAGGTGCCTATTTATTCTTCTGAAGACAATAACAGAGAAAGAAGGGAGACGTGTTATTGTTTTGCTTCAGGTCTGGAGCAAGAGCTCTCGCATCAGGCAAAATGATTCATCTGATTACAGGGGTTTTTTCCTCTGTGTATATTACTGTATTATTCAAGTGAAGTCTGGATGTTGCAAATGTGAGATTTTTTTGGGGGGGGGGGGGAAGACAAGGGTATGTGATTCAGCTTAAGTATCAATACACTTATTTGCTTCTCCCTTTCCCTTCTTTTAAAAAAACCCCAGATTTTATAACCATAGTCTCACATAACTCCTCATATTTGTTCTAGCATGAGGTCACCCCTGGAATGCGTGTGATAAAATAAATCCATTTAGAAGGACTCCTTAGAAAAACAGCAGTCCAACGCTGAAGACAGCTGTCATTTTCTTGGCCCTCCATCTCAGGGGTCCCCAAGGTTGGAAGGTCTACTCAGGGTTTATTTTATCCTTCTCTGTTTGTCGGTCACCTGACCCGCGTCTGCTAACTCTGCGGACCAGATGGTAGCCCAGCGTCGGTGGCTCTTCCCTTCGGAGCAGCTGCCGCTCTAATTGCAATCATATTAACCGATTTCCCTGTTTAATGTTTGGTCATCTTTCACAATAAACAGAGCCAACTCCATTGGGCAACCTTTGAGAAAATTTGAAGGCATCACGAGATGGCTGCAGTTCAGCTCTTCCACAGCCATTTACAAAATTACGTCTTCAGAAACGTTAGGAGTGTAATAAATGAAATTCCTTGCTCTTCCACCGCAACCCTTAATTCTCGGTGGAACGGCGAGGAATGAGAAAGGCAGCCTGCAAGCTCGGGCTGCTCTTTGTGGTAAAAGGGTAGGAATTGCTTGCAGAGCGATGGAAGAACAGGGGGGGGGGCTGGCATCAGATCAAATCCCTGGAATTTAAACGGCATTGGTTTCATCAGCGGGAAACGGAGCTGACTAGATGAGCAAAACTCACTCAAAGACGTCTTGGCTGCAAGCGGTTGGGCTGGGTTAGAAATCGGGCCTTCTACTCAACGGCTGTCCCTCGAGATTTGTCAGGAGAGACACCGTCAAAGCTGCCCTGACAGTCAAAATGTGTCACTGGAGAAGCAAAGAAATGAAAAACCAGAGATGTCTGGGTTGAAGAGCTGGAGAAGACCATAGTGAGCTGCCCTACAGCCAAGCCATCTCCAGGTGGAGATCTCACCCAAAGTGCCAGGACAGAATTAGTTCAAATTAGAAGAGTAAATCTAACTAATTTATAGTAAAGATACAGGAAGAGTAATTCTAACTAATTTGGAGGAAGAGCAAATCTGAATCTGATCAAACACTTGTAAGAGCTCATGTTAAGACTTACAAAATGGTGCTCAAGGCGGCAAGATGCGCGATCCGCTCTAACCATTCGCTTTAGAGTCCGAACGGTCTCTCTCAGACCACTTCGACTTCCGACCAGACCTGTACTTGGCTGAGGACGTTTTCCCTTCTCTTTCAAAAGCAGTCATGACTTTTGGGACATGATCTCTTGAAACACCAAACACTCGGGCACTTTCTGTTACACGAGCGCCTGCCATTCGAGCACCAACCATTGGGCCTCTTTGAAAGCCTGAGAGGTCTGCCAATTCTAGAAGTTTATAACCAATTTCCTTAAATTACTGTAAAAAGAAAAGATAGTTTAAAAAAAATATCAAATAATAGAATTTAAAAACAAACAAACATTAAAATATGTCAAGTTTTGATTGATTTGAACATGTTCAAACATTATGATGCCAAAAAGTCAAGTGTTTCCATTTTTCTGTCCACCCCCTGTATATATACATTAAAGGATCACATTCGACCTTATCAAAAAGGCCTTAGTCCACCTTCACGTTCCATCGTCTGTTTCCCAGTCCTAACCGTGTTGGCTCAGAGGTGGCTTGAACTCCTGTAGGACGTTGTGCTGAGCGATTCTGCTTGAAGTGACGGGCTCAGCCATTTCTCCCTCTCTGTTTTCCTGGGTCTTAAAAGCAAAGAACTCGGCACTGAGTCCACAGGGAGAACGGGAGCGTTGTTGCTGCCAGAGCAAACGTGTGGCTTTAAGCTAACAGGGGATGCATTAATTGGACCTGATGTGATTGGCTGATATTTGCATAAACCCACAAGTCCCCTTCTCAGGAGCAGCCAACGTAGCGCTGGTTTTGATCAAGTGGAATCAAGTGAAACATCTGCTGACAACGGCTGCCTTTCCTTTCCTTTCCTGGAGAAAACAGAAGTTTTCACAGGTCCACATTCAGACGTCAGATCAGATAAGGCGAGAGGGTTTGATCCTGGCGGGAGACAATGCCATTCCCCTTGGATCAGGCCCAAGCCACGGCATCTATCTTGTGAGAATCAAACAAGCTTATAATTTAAACAAAACATCACAAGAATTAAACACGGAGTTAAAAAGGAAAAGCAGGGACTGAAATAGAAGCAGGGTAAAGAACGGGGACTCTTCACAGCACCAGGCTAAAAACTCACAGGAAGGCCACGAGTTCCAGTTCGGTCTTAGGCACAAAATCAGCCAGGAGCTCTTGGCCAGTCAGTTTCCATCAGCCCTCGGAAGGAGGCAAGGGGAGGGCTGAGGTCTTGGCCCCGTGTTAACAGTGATACGGATGGAGAAGAGTTGGAGGAGGAAGAGGAGGAGGAGTAGTATACAAATGGATACCTGTGTGTTTTTGAAGGCAGGTGTCATCTTAAGGAGAAATGATGATATTTAAGCATCATCTGTAGATAAATTATAAGAAAATAATTTAGGAATGGTAACCAGAATTGATTCAATCCAGAGCTCTTTCCTGGTGTGTAATTTTCTTGGGGTCGTGATTTCTGACAGTCTCCAAATGGGTGGACAGTGAAGTCAGGCGGTAGGGAAAGCAAGTCGGATGCTTGGCTGCATAGCTAGAGGTATCACAAGCAGGAAGAGGGAGATGGTGTATAGAGCGCTGGTGAGACCACATTTGGAATAATCCTGTGTCCAGTTCTGGAGACCTCACCTACAAAAAGATATTGATCAAATTGAATGGGTCCAAAGATGGGCTACAAAAATGGTGGAAGGTCTTAAGCATAAAACGTATCAGGAAAGACTTCATGGACTCCATCTGTAGAGTCTGGAGGACAGAAGGAAAAGGGGGGACATGATCGAAACATTGAATTAGGTTAAAGGGTTAAATAAGGTTCAGAAGTGTTTTTCATAGGAAAGTGAACACCAAAACAAGGGGACACAATCTGAGGTGAGTTGGGGGAAAGATCAGAAGCAAAGTGAGAAAATATGATTTGACTGAAAGAGTAGTAGATGCTTGGAACAAACTTCCAGCAGACGTGGTAGATAAATCCACAGTAACTGAATTGAAACATGCCTGGGATAAACATAGATCCATCCTAAGATCAAATACAGAAAATAGGATAAGGGCAGACGAGATGGACCAGGAGGTCTTTTTCTGCCATCAATCTTCTGTTTCTATGTTTCTTCATGCTAGACCTTCCTCACCGTGAGAGAGAGAGAGAGAAGAACCTTTCCAGGTTAAGGCCATGTTTGGAGACTTGCCCGGTCAAAGGGCAGTTCCATTTATACCTGTTAAAGGTGCTGCAACTGGTCCAGTTGGCTCCTGGGGATTTCTTTGCCTTTGCATGATCTGCCTTAAAAGCCGCCTCCAAAGGAGACCCCGGAGTCTGAAATTCCAGCCAGTCCTGGGTCATGCTATCTCGGTGTGTATGTGTTACCTTGCCTAGGTGTTGTGTAATACTGTACTTGAAGGCCAAAATTGCTCCTGCAGCAAGCGGGTGGTGAGAAACATGTCCAACCTTGTGGAGTGTAGATCAGCTGGAGATCTTTGGGTGGGTTGCTGCTTAATTCACCCAAACTTTCCATCCGCAAAAAAACAAGTTGTCAAAGATAATTAGAAACACTCACCTGGTAAAGTGTGGGATCTGGAATTAACCCAAGGGGAGTTTTTGCAACACCTGTTTTGGAAAATAATCTGGGCACCATTAGGCTTTGATGACGATTTTGATAAGATTAGATTGTTTATTTGTTTGTTGGTTGGTTGGTTGGTTGGTTTGTTGGTTTGTTTGTTTGCTTGTTTGTTGGTTTGTTGGTTTGTTGGTTTGATGGTTTGATGGTTTGTTCGTTTGCCAAACGAGTATAGTATTATAGTACAAATTAACATAACATAAAATAAGTAGAATGTAGTAATAGAAAGGATAATGAGACTGTAGGTCTGGGACTTTGGGCACAAAAGTGCGCTTATGAATTCATATTATAAATTATATATTTGTATCTAACCTATATTTATATAGATTATAAATTCACTAGAGGCCGGCCTTTTTCCTTGGGTCTGAAATGAGAATTATAGGCTGCACTTGATGCATGTCAAGCTGCAGAGCAATGGGATTACTGAGCAGGATTGGATTATTTAGAGGATTGTTTATTCTATTTTATAATTGTAAATATTTTTTTGGTTCAGCCAATCGTACCAGCTGTCCCATAGAAACATAGAAGATTGACGGCAGAAAAAGACCCCCTGGTCCATCTAGTCTGCTCTTATACTCTTTCCTGTATTTTATCTTACAATGGATCTATGTTTATCCTAGGCATGTTTCAATTCAGTTATTGTGGATTTATCTACCATGTCTGCTGGAAGTTTGTTCCAAGCATCTATGACTCTTTCAGTCAAATCATATTTTCTCACATGGCTTCTGATCTTTTCCCCAACTCACCTCAGACTGTGTCCCCTTGTTCTTGAGTTCACTTTCCTATTAAAAACACTTCCCTCCTGGACCTTATTTAACCCTTGAACATATTTAAATGTTTCGATCATGTCCCCCCTTTTCCTTCTGTCCTCCAGACTCTACAGATGGAGTCCATGAAGTCTTTCCTGATACGTTTTATGCTTCAGACCTTCCACCATTCTTGTAGCCCGTCTTTGGACCCCTTCAATTTGGTCCATATCTTTTTGTAGGTGAGGTCTCTTTAAATTCTGTTGACAACGTCTTCTGAGTTCCGAATGAGCGTTGGCTGCTGGGAATCCAACTTTTTTTCTACTTTCTCAGGAATGTGGGTTTTTTCCACCCGTCTTTGTTTTCTATCACTGGAAATACCTAAATTGTTTGAAAAGCAGCGATTCGCATGGAGGAAGAAGACAGGAATGAAAGCAAGGAGCAATTTTCCTTTCGTTTTGAAGAGCGAAATATTTGAAAACTCATTACGGTCCTGTAATAAAGCGATTTCACGCAAAATGGACCTGCAGCTGTAACTGATCTTGCCGGAACTTTTGCCAAACCGGGGATTCTTTGAAAACGTTACAAACCCTCCTTAGGATCTTTTATTGTGATCCTCTTCTGGCAAACGGCGCTGGCTTTGTTACATTTTCCTTCTCATCTGTTTTCCTTCATTCCCATTTAAAGAGAAGAAGATTGTATTGTTAGATATTGGTCAATTACGGCATTAGGTTGGTCTCTAGACAATTAGAATCCGTGGTCAAGGTTTCTAATTCCTGCATTGTAGCAATATATCTTCTCAAGGACGGAATGCTTAGGGAGGAATTTTGGAAATGGAAAGCATATTTCTAATCTTTTTTTCCCCAAGGTATCAGCTTTTCTTTCCACTGTACCTGAAATCCAAATTTGTAATGAGAAAGTACGAATCAAAGCAACAATCTCAGATTAATGTTTCAGCCGTGTACGACTCAAATTGAAGGGAAAGGTTTGTAGGCAGAATTAATACGTTAGAAAGAAAAGAGCCCCACAAGAGGTGTGATGTGATCTAAAACCCACAATATAGAGTCATCTAATAAAACTCTAAATTTAGAAAGGCCGGAAAAGAGAATCTGATGCAGTAGGTCTTATGGTTCATGGTCAAAGATTAGAATCTGGTGATAATGGAAGTACATTTTAAATTTTAGAACGCTTTAATATGGACAAAGAACAGATGTGTCTTTTTTCTTTAAAAGAGCAACTTACGGTACCTCGGAAAATTTGCATCCATTCAGTCGTAACAATTGGTTCATTGGCAAACATCAACCTGTGCCTATCGTTGCCAAAAGATCCAAA
The DNA here is from genome assembly GCF_031021105.1 of Erythrolamprus reginae. NCBI lineage: Eukaryota > Metazoa > Chordata > Lepidosauria > Squamata > Dipsadidae > Erythrolamprus > Erythrolamprus reginae. The sequence continues at coordinate 842,572 of NC_091955.1, read as the reverse complement.
AAACAAGTGTCATTTTTCTCAACAGATGAGATTATTATTTATAACAACTTGCCTCTAGGAGTTGTGAGTGCTCCAACACTGGAAGTTTTAAGATGATGATGATGATGATTATTATTATTATTATTATTATTATTATTATTATTATTATTATTTATTAGGTTTGTATGCCGCCCCTCTCCGTAGACTCGGGGCGGACAACCAATGGATGTTGGACAACCATTTGTCTATTTTTTCTGCTTTAACCAACGAACGCATCAGAGCACATGATTGCAGAAATTAAAGAAGGGTAACTCAAAATAGAGATGGAAGGGGCCTTGGAGGTCATCTAGTCCAACCCTCTGTTTAGGTAGGAAACCCTACACTACTTCAGACTGGTGGTTATCCAACCTCTTCTTGAAAACTTCGAGTGTTGGAGCATTCACAACTTCTGGAGGCAAGGAGTTCCACTGATTAATTGTTCGAACTGTTAGGGCATTTCTCCTTAGTTCTTGCTTCTCTCCTTGTTTAGTTTCCACCCATTGCTTCTTGTTCTGCCCTCAGGTGTTTTGGAGAATAGTTTGACTCCTTCTTCTTTGGGGCAACCCCTGAGAGATTGGAAGACTGCTATCATGTCTCCCTTGGTCCTTCTTAACTCAGGCACTACACTGTATGATTGGTTTCTTAAATTGGGGTTCTTTTTTAAATTAACTTAAATATTAGATTTGTTTACATTGTATTATTATTGCTGTTAGCCGCCCCAAGTCTACGGAGAGGGACGGCATACAAATCTGATTAATAAATAAATAAAATAAAATAAACTGTATTGGGGGAAAAAAACCCAGAACATCCGATTAAATGCCCACTTTATATATGCATAGAGGAACGCAAAAGATAAACCCATCAGGCTGTTGTGACATTAAAGAAGCAAAACCTAAGATTTTTTGAGTTATCTTCTAACAAGCAGCATTGGGAAGAAAAATAACAAACCTGTTGCTCTGCGCATGGGTGCAAACGAACGACCTCGACTTCTGCCCGTAAGAAGAAGCCATGAATTACGGTCCGTGACAGGAGCTTGGCTACCGCTCAGAAAACGTAAGAAAGCCAAATTCAACATGCAGGAGACCACAAATCTCCAGGTCGGCCCCTCACAAGGAATGGAAGGTGCAGGCCTTCCCAATGAGGCAGATAGAAGGAAGCGATCTATCCTGCACGATTGAAAAATAAACACAAACTCTTAGCGGTAGCTACTGTAGGGTTTGGACAGAAAGGGCCAGCGGGGCTTTGTTTCTTTTCTGGATTAAAGGAGTTCTAAAACATCACCCACCTTCCTCTCCCCCCCTTTCCTTTCCTTTCGCAAAAGAGCAATACAATTGTAGCATACAGGAAGGGAAGGGAAAGGGAGAAGGAAAGGAAAGAGAAAAGAAAGGAAAGGAAAGAAAGAGGAGGGGAGGGGGGAAGGGAAGGGAAGGAAAAGTCCTCAGAGAGGGGCAGAATAGAAATCCAATTAATAAATGATAAAAGTAAAGAAAAGAAAGGAAAGGAAAGGAGGAAAAAGGAAAGGAAAGAAGGAATGGAACAGAAAGGAAAGGAAAGGAAAGAAGGAATGGAACAGAAAGGAAAGGAAAGAATGAAAAAGGAAAGGAACGGAGCAAAAAAGGAAAGGAAAGAAGGAAAGAAGGAAAAAAGGAAAGAAGGAACAGAACAGAAAGGAAAGGAAAGAATGAAAAAGGAAAGGAAAGGAGGAAAAAGGAAAGGAAAGAAGGAAAAAAGGAAAGGAAAGAAGGAAAGAAGGAAAAAAGGAAAGGAAAGAAGGAAAGAAGGAAAAAAGGAAAGGAAAGAAGGAACAGAACGGAAAGGAAAGGAAAGAAGGAAAAAGGAAAGGAAAGAAGGAACGGAACAGAAAGGAAAGGAAAGGAAAGGAGGGAAAAAGGAAAGGAAAAAGAGGAAAGGAAAGGAACAATGACCACAGGGGGAGAATTATGTTAAAAGACAGATCAATCTCTCAACAGAATGAATAGCAAGCACACATAAGGAAAGAAGACATGGAAAGAGTTTTGGAAGTGAAAAGAACTAAGGTCCGAAGTGTCAGGGATGGGTGTGAAGTTCTGCCAATAGGAAGCCTGAAGAAGGACTCAGGAAGGGGGAGGGGCAGGGATGAGCGGGGGAAACGCATATCAGACAATGACTCAAATGAGGACAGGAGAAAAAACAATATTTACTTCATAAGACAGTTACGGAGAATAAAGTCAAATTGAATATTTATTACACCAACATACAAATTCCTTGTGTGTCCAATCGCACTTGGCCAATAAAGAATCCCCTTCCATCCCATTCTATTCTTACCTTCCCTTCTTGCATCTTAACTCTTCTGATAGCTTCAGGCCTATGGATAACTAACAACCTACTCTTGGAAACTAACAAGCTACTCTCTAACAAACAATTTGGTTTCAGAAAAAAAATATCTTGTAACGTGCAACTCCTTCACTGCAAGAACATATGGACGACACCTCTCAATCAGGGAAATCAATAGATGCAATTTACATTGACTTCTGTAAAGCCTTCGACTCAGTGGTTCATGACAAACTGTACTTCTAAAACTCAAATCCTATAGAATCAAAATAGGGAGGGCCATATCTAATGCTGTTCTGGTTAACAATGACATACCCCAAGGCAGTGTACTTGGACCAACACTCTCCATACTTTATATAAATGTCCTCAGAGAGGGGTGGCATATAAATCCAATTAATTAAATAAAAAATAAATAAAATGGCCTTTACGCTCACATTACAAGAAACTGTGTCCTCTTCGCCGACGATGTAAAACATTTCAACACCACCGATAACACAGCTACTCTCCAAAAAGACCTTGACTTTGCATCTGAATGGTCAAACATCTGGCAACTCCAAATCTCAACCAACAAATGCTCTGTCCTGCACATTGGCAAAAAGAATCAGAAGACCAAATACAAGCTGAACAAACAAGACCTTGCAGACAACCCTCCCTCCATAAAAGACCTTGGAAGACTCCTATCCAATGACCTCAGTGCCAAAGCCCCCTGCAACAACATCGCCCAAAAGGCTACAAGAATTATTCACTTAATCCTATGTAGCTTCTGCTCCGGTAATCTCACACTACCAACCAGAGTACGCAAAACTTTCACCAGACCAATTCTTGAATACGGCTCATCTGTCTGGAACCCACACCGCATTTCGGACATAAACACTCTAGAAAATGTCCAGAGATACTTTACCAGAAGAGCCCTCCACTCCTCCACTCGCCACAGAATCTCCTACGCAACTAGACTCACAATCCTAGGTTTAGAAAGCTTAGAACTACATCACCTTACATTTGACCTAAGCACAGCCCATAAAATCACCTGCTACAACATCCTTCCTGTCAACAACTACTTCAGCCTCAACCACAACAACACACGAGCACCCAACAGATACAAACTCAAAGTAAACTGCTCCAAACTCGACTGCAGGAAATACGACTTTAGTTAACCGAGTAGTTAAGCCTAGAACTCTCTACCTGACTCTGTAGTATCATCACCTAACCCCCAAAACTTTACCCTGAGACCCTCCACTGTTGACCTCTCCCGATTCCTAAGAGGTCAGTGAGGGGCGTGCATAAGTGCCCCAGTGTGCCTTCCATCCCCTGTCCTCATGTTTCTCTCTCACTAGTATCATGTGTATAAACATTCTTATATCTTTGTTTACTACCAATATGTACTTGATAAACATAAATAAAATAATGTTGAGTTCTTTTCTAGAAAGGATGCCTGTTCTTGGCTCTAGGCATGCTACACACTCACATTTTTAATGAGAACACACACCAAAATAATGGCTTCGTATTCTGTCTCCATGCTATTACACCCCTCATTTATAGAGGAGCTGCCAGCAGTTAAGTATCGAGTCAATAATATTTTTCTGCCGTGTCTGCGATATGTTTCCTAGGCAACTAACACACCCTGCCTGCGCACATCGGGCAGAACTGGATTTATTTTGCAGCCAGTAAGTGGCTGAAGTCACCATCTGAATTGTCCCGAAGCGAACGGGGACGGGAGCCCTTCTATCACCCCTGCACCTTCTCTCATCTTCCACCAGCCACCAGGATTTTCAAGAGGCCCTGAATTGTACCCAGAAAATGACAAATGGGAAGAGGGTTCGTTTCCTTTTTCACTTATGCCGAGCAAAGACATGTGAATGGTTCCACAGCAGTTTTCTGGCTGGAAAAGGCAGCTCTGGGGATTCTTTGACAAGGCTAAGGGCTTAGTTTGGGACGAATACATTCCAGTTGTCTTTGCGGATTTTAAGAGTAGGCTGCAAGAGCAGGAGGCATCCATCCCCCAGAAACTAAAGCTATACCAGCTTCATTTACAAATATTTCTATGACCCACTGCACCAATGAAAGACTTTCCTTGGAATGTACAATAGAGTGAAGAAGATGGAATGTCGGCATACATATTTGCTGCGTTATGCAGCCTTTTGTTTATCTATTTATTATCTATTCAATAATTAATATTAAAATAATAATAAAATCAACAATGAAAAACAAATAATTCCTTCAACACTGTCAAACTATTTACTAAGCCTGCACTACTATTACTACTATTTTTCCCCCATCATCCCTATCACCCATCTCCTCCCACTTAGAACTGTATGACTGTAACCTGTTGCTTGTATCCTAAGATTTTTATTAATATTGATTATTTCCTCATTCCTTATTTGACCCCAATGACAATCATTAAGTGTTGTACCCCATGATTCTTGACAAATGTCTCTTTTTCTTTTATGTCCACTGAGAGTATTTGGAACAAAGACAAATTCCTTGTGTGTCCAATCACACTTGGCCAATAAAATTCTATTCTATTCTATTTACTGTGTGGCTTATTTTTACCTGGTGACTATTGTCTCCTTCTGAATATGTTCTCTGTTTCATCCAATAATGGATGGAAACTAATCAAGGAGAGAAGCAACTGGAATTAAGGGGAAACTTCCCAACAGTGAGAACAATGAAGCAGTGGAACCGCTTGCCTCTAGAAGTTGTAGGTGCTGCAATGCTGGAAGTTTTCACGAAAGGATTGGACAACCATTTGTCTGAAATGGCAGAAGACCTCCTGCCTGAGCAGAAGATTGGACCAGATTGATATAATAATAATAATAATAATAATAATAATAATAATAATAATAACAACAACAACAGCAGCAGCAGCAGCAGCAGCAGCAGCAGCAACAACAACAACAACAACAGAGTTGGAAGGGACCTTAGAGGTCATCTAGTCCAACCCCCTGCTTAGGCAGGAAACCCTACACTACTTCAGACAGAGGGTTATTCAACATCTGCTTTAAAACTTCCAGTGTTGGAGGATTCACAACTTCTGGAGGCAGGCAGTTCCACTGATCAATTGTTCTCACTGTCAGGAAGTTTCTCCTTAGTTCCAGATTGCTTCTCTCCTTCTTTAGTTTCCACCCATTGCTTCTTGTTCTACCCTCAGGTGCTTTGGAGAATAGCTTGACTCCTTCTTCTTTGGGGCAACCCCTGAGATATTGGAAGACTGCTATCGTGTCTCCCCTGGTCCTTCTTTTCATTCAACTAGACATAAATCCAATTCCTGCAACTGTTCTTCATATGTTTTAGCCTCCAATCATCCCCTGAATCCTCTTTGTTGCTCTTCTCTGCACTCTTTCTAGAGTCTCAACATCCTTTTTGCATCACGGCGACCAAAACTGAATGCAAATATTCCAAGTGTGGCCTTATAAAGTGGCATTAATCTTCCTAGTCTAAGTCTTCAGCGTGTGATTTCCTGATGGCTACTTGTTCAAGTACAACTCAGGTCTACTCAGCTTTTCGGAGAGTCCCTTTGGGTGGTCCCAGCTGCTGAGATAAAAAGAGTTTACATTTGCCAGCGAAAAGAACGACTTTTTGGCCTTCGTATTATCCTGTTGTTGGTCAGGTTAGGCTGAAGGAGAGGTCCAAAGCCTGACACTTCCCTTCACACATTCGTAGGCACAACATCTGAGAAATGTTGAAGGCAGCAGAAAAGATTTCGGGTGACACACAATTTATGAAACACTTCAAAGGCATCCAGCCTGGCCCTTTCTTTCTTTTGCCTCGAGTCAAAACTCAAAATATTTTATTAGTCTCCTGCCCTGCCAAAATATGCAAGGTTTTTTGGGAGGAAAACTTAAAAAGCTTGGCCATGACTCACGGAATATCTGGAAGGTAGGAGAGCAGTCTGCGCAGTTCTTCTCCAGGAAGCCTCAGACGAGTGCTTGGAGGATGGAGGTCTACAAAGTAAGATGATGGTCTCCGTGGCCATGAAGAAACCCTGAAGAAAGCAGAACGAGGTCAGCATGGCCAGGTGCCACTTCTGGGACCACCAAGAGCCTCTTCGATATTCTCCCCTCCTGTCCACTCAGCCTCATGAAAACTTAGCATGACTGTTTTCTTACGAATAAATTAATCCTAAGAATGATTCAGAAAGTGGAAAAATATTGGCATAGTGACCTAAAAATTATCCTGTGACCAATGCTAGCTCATGAGCGGAGTTAAGAAGTTCCTCTCCTTCAGCCAAAATCTTATAATCCACATTTAGAGAAATAACTCTACAAGCTAAGACCAATTAGTTTTTTAAAAAATGGGTTTGTGCCTTTTACTAGGTTCTTTACTCACTTCTTTACTAACTAACTAACTAACTTACTTGCTTGCTTGCTTGCTTGCTTGCTTGCTTGCTTGCTTGCTTGCTTGCTTGCTTGCTTGCTTGCTTGCTTGCTTGCTTGCTTGCTTGCTTGCTTGCTTGCTTACTTACTTACTTACTTACTGTATTTTTCGGAGTATAAGACTCACCGGAATATAAGATCACACCTTAGTTTTGGGGGAGGAAAATAGGGAAAAGAATCTACTTACCAGGTATTCATCTGGCTAGCGTCCTTAGCCAGCACAATATTTTATCCCCTGGTTAGGGCTTTTAAAAAACTTTATTCTGAGAGAGTAACAATGAAAGAGCTTGCAAGCCTGCAAGAGCTGGGAACATCATGAGCATCTGGAAAGAAACATTCGGAGCAAGTAGAACAATGGAAAAAACCTGCAAAGATTTAGAGCTTGGAAAACATTCTTCCCAGAGAGTAACAATGAAAGAGCCGGCAAGCGGGTAATAGCTGGGAACATTATGAGCACCTGGTTAGGGCTGGAAAGAAACTTATTCGGAGCAAGTTAGAGGAAAAACCCTGCAAAGACTTAGAGCTTCGAAAACATTCTTTGCAGAGAAAAACAATGAAAGAGCCTGCAAGGTCAGAGCTGGGAAGATTGTTAGCACCTGGTTAGGGCTGGGAAGAAACTTATTTGAAGCAAGTTACAGCAAGGGAAAAAACCCTGCAAAGACTTAGGGCTTGGAAAACATTCTTCGCAGAGAGTAACAATGAAAGAGCCTGCAAGGGAAGAGCTGGGAAGATTGTTAGCACCTGGTTAGGACTGAAAAAAAAGCTACATTCAGAGTATAAGCTGCACCAAAATTATCAGCGTCTTTTAAAAAGGTGCGTCTTATACTCCCAAAATACGGTACTTACTTACTTACTTATTAACTTATGCATCCACTCACTGCCATCTTATATTGTGTTCAAAATCTCATTTGAGGAGTTTGATCACACAACCCTGCATCTTCCAACACTTAGATTTGGGCCCCCTCCCAGAATGCCCCCAAGCCCACAGGAATTACTCTGAGCTCGCCTTAAAAAGCAACGCCTCTTTCAGGAGAGGCTCAACCCATGTTGGGAGTCAGTTTTCTTGCCATGAGAGAGAAACGAATTGCTGGTGGCTTCCAAAACTCTGCTCTGACTAAGGCTGCCAGAAATGGAGCTTGCTAAGCACTAAGAATTACCACATTTTTATATCGATGAGCTGGTTTTACAAGCCCCAGTAGCAAGCACTTCTGTATTTTGCATTATTTTGGAAACTTTTTCCCATCCCAATAATTGCCGTCAAACTTAAAACAAGTGTTGAAATGTGGAGAATCTTTGTAACAACTTAAAGACACTAAACTGTTGTTTGTGCGTTTGAGTAAGTGTTTGATTTACAAGGATTTACACTTAACTCGACCAAAAAGAGCTTCTCTTCAGTTCTGGGGACTTATATTTTTGCAATATGTCTTGGCACTCAGGGGTTTCCTGGTGGTCCCAGATCCAAGAACTAATTAAACCCAACCTTGCTTGGTTTGTTGACATCAGCCAACGTTGGCTAAGCCTATTGAGAGTGTAACTCAGAGGACTTTTCTTGTTCTAAAGCTAGTAAGCACGTATGTTCTTCAGGTTTCTGTAAAGACTACGCAGAGGTCCAGGAAACCTCACCTAGAGGCACATGGAGTGAGTGGGTCACCTTAATTAAAAGCTCAGAAGATACTTAATTGGTCCTTCAAGAGGGCTGAGATCCAGAGTAACAGGAGAAAGAATATAGCTCATCTGTTTGGAACCCATATCACATCTCAGACATCAACACCCTTGAAAATGTCCAAAGATCCTTCACCAGAAGAGCCCTTCACTCCTCCACTCGAAACAGAAGACCCTACGAGACTAGACTTTCAATCCTGGGCCTAGAAAGCTTAGAACAACGATGCCTTAAAAATGATCTAAGTATTGCCCACAAGATCATATGCTGCAATGTCCTGCCTGTCAAAGACTACTTCAGCTTCAACCACAACAACACAAGAGCACACAACAGATTCAAGCTTAATATTAACCGCTCCAAACCTGACTGTAAAAAATATGACTTTAGTAATTGGGTTGTCGAAGCATGGAACTCATTACCGGACTCCGTAGTGTCATCCCCAAACCCCCAACATTTTCCCCTTAGACTGTCCATGGCTGACCTCTCCAGATTCCTAAGAGGTCAGTAAGGGGCGTACATAAGCGCACTCGAGTGCCTTCCGTCCCCTGTCCTATAGTCTCTCCTACATCTCCTATATCTTCTCTACTATATCCTCTATAACCTTCATTGTGTATTATTGTGTATTGGACAAAATAAATAAATTTAAAAAATAAAAAATAAAGGAAAGGAAAGGAAAGCTTCGGCGGAAGAGGAAAAAGAGACACACCAATAGGTATCAACAGGTAAAGCAACCTGTCTATTCATAATATGAAAAAAAAAGGCCCTGTGAACAAGTCGTGGTTAAGCTGCCTGATTTCTCAGCATGAAATCTTCTCTTATGCTTGTAATTGTGCAGATCTCTCTCTTTCTTTCTTTCTCTCTTTCTCTCCTTTTAAAAATATGTATTTATTGCAGATCCCCGTTTTCCCACCGGATCAATCACTCTGGCACATAAATGGCACTTGCATTCCTCGGGCTTTACAGAGCTGGGCCAGAACCGGTGGTATTAATTTTACGTGGGTAGGGAAGGAAAGCCACTGGCCTCTCCGAGGGTCCTTTGGAAAGCCCTGCTCTCGATTGGGACTCTCCCTCTCTCTCTCTCTCTTCCTTTGTGTGCCGTGTCTTGCTTTCCATATAAAACCAATCCTGACACCAATTAACAACTCCATGATGTCAACATCTGGTTTTTGTGGTCCCCTCTGGGTCTTCTTCCTCCAGTTCCCTTTTTTCAGGAGGCTCAAACATTCGTGCCAAACCCCCAGTTTTTGGCCAGACTCCTCCTGCATTTGCAGACTTTCAATAAGGTGGGTGCACATACACACTCACACACACTTCCTTGTGTGGTTCAGCCACAACCTATTGGAGGTTCTCTCTCTGCAACCAACCCACCGCTTTTCAGCTTGGCTCCTCCGTGCATTGGAAGAGGCCGATGGCACCACAGGGATGAGATTCCCAGGGCAGAAACGTTCCCAGATTTTGGAGCTGGGCTCCAGCAACTATCAAAATATCAGGCTTCCCACAAGCATCTCGACACCAAAAAGAGCCTCATGAATCCCAGCAGCCAGCACATGTCGCTGCCAAGAGGTCACGGAGTTCACGGTTCACAATTATAGAAGTAGCTGACTTTCACTTCAGAGAGCTGGACGGGGTCAGGTTTAACGCCTCATAGCAGACCCTCAGAAGGGCCGAGAGCTGCGTAGGGTCAAAGGGTGGGAGAAAGGGCATCCCGTACCCAAGCCAATTGGACACCACTGCCAAGAAACCCACAGGGTGGCCTCCATGAAGTCACCTAACTCAAGTCTAACAAGGCCTAAGGTCTAAGGGTTACCTTTAATGGTACTGATGGACACCAATTGCACAACTAATAAAAGGATTTAATATTTACAAAAGTCTCAGTCTTAAGAGTCTTTTAAAAGTCTTTTCAAAAGGAGAGCCAAATGTCACAAAGTCTTATCAGCTGGCCAGAGTCCCAGGGAGAAGATAAATACAGTAATAATTACCAGGTGAAGCAAGACTTCAAAGGCGCAGATAACAGAAGTTAACTGGAAAGCCGAAGCTCATTAGCAAAGCCCAGAATGAAACACAAGCCAAGTTCAAAGGACGATACGAGATGTTTCCAAAATGAACTGCGTTGTTCTTTGAAAAGAGGTGTGGCGTGCCTCTCACTTAAATAGCGCGAGGGCATGACCCAGTAGCCAGTACTGTTACTCATATGTAAATCTCCTCCTAGCAACCCACTCGTGCCTCCTAGATGCCCTGTGCACTCTGGCCTCTCCTGGAAGAGGCTCCTCCTCTTCTCCCGAGTCACTCATCCCAGGAAGTGCAGAAGACCCTGGTGGTTGTTCCGCTTCGGACACCACGTCAGTCTCAGCTGCCAGGAACACAGGACACCCATGCAGGTACATCCACGCAAAGGCATTCTCTCAAAACCAGCCGCCAAGAAGCTGCTCTAGTCGCATGGTGTTTCCTGTAAGACGACACACTACAAAGAGTGAATAGCTAAATAGGGACGTGAGTCAAGAGAACATTTCCTACTGTGAACGTAACTGGGACCTAGAAAAGGGACCTCCAAACGTGGCAACATTAAGACTTGTGGTTGGCGCAGACAGCATGGCTGGCAGAGGGATTCTGGGAGTTGAAGTCCACAGGTCTAAAAGGCACCATGTTTGGAGATTCCACATCTAGAGGTTCCAGTTAGGAATGGATACCAATCTTAGCAACATATGTTCTCTTGTTTCTTCTATTCAGTAGCTTAGTTCAGTTATCATTAATTTATAAACTTAATTCTCTTTTTAATAATGCATAGAATATCTCTTATCTAAGATTTATCCTCCATTGATGTTACGTAATAAAGTACTTTTTCCTGCCCAGATGAAATTCATTTGAAAAATTGCCCAAGTTCTCCAAAACTCAGGGATGATTCTTAAAATTGTATTTGTTCTTTGGCATGTAATGTAAAATATGTGGCACATTGCTCAACAGTAGCAACTGTGAAAGGGATCTCGGAGTCCTGGTGGACGACCATTTAAACATAACCCAGCCGTGTGCAGCAGATGCCAATAAAGCCCACAGAGTTCTAGGCTGCATCAACAGAGGGAGAGAATCAAGATCACGCGAAGGGTTAATACCACTTTACAAGGCCTTGGTAAGGCCACACTTGGAATATTTGCATTCAGTTTTGGCTGCCACGATGCAAAAAGGATGTTGAGACTCTAGAAAAAGTGCAGAGAAGAGCGACAAAGAGGATCAGGGGATAAATGGAGGCTAAAACATAGGAAGAACGGTTGCAGGAACTGGGCACGGCTAGTTTAATGACAAGAAGGACCAGGGGAGACAAGATAGTAGCCTTCCAGTATCTCATGGGTTGCCCCAAAGAAGAAGGAGTCAAGCTATTCTCCAAAGCACTTGAAGACAGGAAAAGAAGCAATGGGTGGAAACTAAACAAAGAGAGAAGCAACTTAGAACTAAGGATAAATTTCCTGACAGTTAGAACAATTGATCAGTGGAACAGAAGTTGCCTCCAGAAGTTGTGAAAGCTCCGACACTGGGAGTTTTTAAGATGTTGGATGACCATCTGTCTGAAGTAGTGTAGGGTTTCCTGCCTAAGCAGGGGGTTGGACTAGAAGACCTCCAAGGTCCCTTCCAACTCTGTTGTTGTTGTTGTTGTTGTTGTTGTTGTTGTTCTTCTTATTATTATTATTATTATTATTATTATTATTATTATTATTCTACCACTTTTTTGCACCTCAGTTATTTCTGGTGCCTGGAGAGACCCTACACCATTCCAGGCCCATAGTCATCCAACCTCTTCTTCGAAACCTCCAGGGTTGGCGCATTCACAGCTTCTGAAGTCAAGTCCTTCTACGAATTAATTGTTCCCTGTGAGAAAATTCCTCCTTTCTTCTAGGTTGGGGATATGTGAGAGAGGCCTTGGATTGAGTTCCCCACGAGTCTGTGCACTGTTGTAATTCAAAGCGACCCCAAAAATATTTCATATTTCTCTGGAGCAGGGATCTAAACGTTGCAGTGAAATGGCCCCCAAGTTAAGTAGAAGTCGAGCAAGACCTAGAGAAGGTTTGTTCACAAGTCAACAGGTAGCAGGTCCTCCTCAATGCTTGATGATTTAATGGATCTTTCTACCGTACATAGCTTTCTTCTTGATAGGAGTGTGGAAATGTTTTATTTCTGCTCTCTTCAATCATTTCCCCCCCAACTTTCCAGTCCAATTTACCGCCTGGGCTGAGCTTTCTGACATCAGCCAAAATCAATGAGGTTCTGCCATGTGCTGACGCTCAAAATAGCTTGGTAAAGACTCCAGAGTTTTTACTTTTTCCATATCTGGCCTCCCTTCATCAGTTTTAATATATAAAGTGGGAAAGATAATCTCCCTTGGATTTGAATTGTAATGGAATTCCAGTTATATCTTTAGATCTGTTCCATGTTGCTTGATTCCTCATTATGTTTAAAAGGGATTTCCATAAATGATTTGGGATTTCCTTGTTAAAATAAATATTTGCGGGAAAGCTCGATACTTAATATCAGGCTAATTTCAAATGCTACTTTGGCATGTGATAGTTAAGTCTTTTAAAAGAAAAACCCCAACAACTCTGGTCTGAATGAATTTGAGTCAGTGAAGGCCTGAATAATGGGATTTGAATCCGTGCCCAGATGTCAAGAATCCGGCAATCAAGGGGTCCTTGGCATCTTCCAAGATCAGCCAAACCAGGCATAGGATACAACCCAAGCCCTGGAGCCTGACTCCGGCTTCAAAGCATCCCAGAGCTTTAAATAAGTCTAAAACAAGCCGAGTTTTTAGAGAAGGAGTGAAAAAATGAGAAGGGATAGGCTAATTTTAAATCTAGCATAAAAATCCTCACGTATTGCTACTTTTCGGTCAAAACATAACAAACAGGCACATTATCTTCTTTTATCCGGTGTTATTTCCCAAATTGAGAAATACAGTTAGGATAGTTGCAAGAATTATCCTGGAAGAAGGAGGAGGAGGAGGTGGGGGAGAGGGGGAGGGAGAAGGAGAAGAAGAAGGAGGGGGAGGAGGAGAAGAAGGAAGAAGAAGATGAAGATGATGATGAAGAAGAAGACTAAGAAGAAAAAGAAGAAGGAGAGGGAGGAGGAGGAGAAGAAGGAAGAAGAAGAAGAAGATGAAGAAGAAGAAGAAGAAGAAGACTAAGAAGAAAAAGAAGAAGGAGAGGGAGGAGGAGGAGGAGGAGAAGAAGGAAGAAGAAGAAGACCAAGAAGAAGAAGAAGACTAAGAAGAAAAAGAAGAAGACAAAGATGAAGAAGAGGAAGAGGAAGAAGAAGAAGAGGAAGAGGAAGAAGAAGAAGAAGAAGAAGAAGAAGAAGAAGAAGAAGAAGAAGAAGAAGAAGAAGAAGAAGAAGAAGTTGTCAAGGCAAGGGCAGGAATCCTATAGGTGTAAGAAGGCAACTGGGGGGTCCAATGTTTGTTTGAAGGCTTTGTGATGGAGCCCCTCTGAGTGTTCCACGCGCATAGCTCCCACAGCCAGGAAATTCTCCCTTATTTTGAAGTTGGCTCTCCCTCCCTGCTTCCCATGGATGCTGCAGAGAATAAATCCACCTTCCCTTCTCTGTGACAGCCCTTCAATTATCTGAGCCTTGCTCTCCTATCTCCTCATCCATCGTGGTCATCCTTCTCTTGCCCTGGAGTTTTCATAAACGCCCATAATCCTTGGCAGGGAAAGATCATCATCATCATCTAATAATAACGACAGGGCTGGGCCTCCCACTTCTTCCTGCCCTCAAAGTCCTTCTTGGTTTTGCCCCTCATGCTGCTCTGGTGCCAAACCAAGACCGGGGAGGCAGATACATGATATGTTTTTTTTCTGAAAATTCACATGGAATAATCAGGAAGAACCGGGGGGAGATCACCTATTTTTAAGCCTAGTATTTATGATGGCTGCGAGTGCCTTGAAAAACGATCCCAGAGATGTGTTTTGGATCACACACGAGGAGACCTCTGCTACTCATTAAAGCAGCCCAACAGTTTCAGGATTCTGCTTCAACCTCTAGAAGGTTAGACGTTCCTTCTGGTTTCATTTCCACATCAGGAAGCAGCATCGGTGGGACGTGGGACACACAGCAATTGGAGCCTGTCTTGCTTTGTGTCTGGGTCACTCTAAAGCATTTCTTTAAATATCTCTTCTGATATTAACCATTCTTTGCTCCATCTGACTTTGCATAGGATAGGAAAGAATAGAATAGAATAGGATATAATAGAATTAAAATAGAATTAGAATAGAATAGAATAGAATAGAATAGAACAGAACAGAACAGAACAGAACAGAATAGAATAGAATAGAATAGGATAGAATTCTTTCTTGGCCAAGTGAGATTGGACACACAAGGAATTTGTCTTGGTGCAGATGCTCCCAGTGTCCATAAAAGAAAAGAGACATTTGTCAAGAATCATGAGGCACAACACTTAATGATTGTCATAGGGGTCAAAGAAGCCATGAGGAAACAATCAATAATAAACCAAGGAATAACACTCACAGAAGTTGAGCAATACAAAGTTTGTGTTTACTGCAAGGGTTGAGTTAAATATTCTTAAATACAGTGTTTGTGGAAAATATGAATTCCAGAACGATGGATGTGGTTCAGGATTTAAGCCGTGATTTTATCCCCAATGTTCTTTTTGATGTGGAAAGGTCTCTGCTTCTTTAAATGAAGCGAGCAATGAATGGTTGTCCGCATGAAACTCAGGTTGACCTCTCTCAAAAAGAATATGATTTTTCCCCCTGAAGATCCACCCATGTATAATATACTTTGTGTATTCTGAGAGCAACATGCTTGCTTCCATAAATGTGAATTCCACCCCAAACCCCTGGAGGTTTGAAGATGCTTAATTACAAGGAAAGACACGGTCATTTTGGCTTCTCTTTCTTTGTGGTTGTTGCTGTCCATATAATTACCCAAAGAATAGCTAGCTGATGAAATCCAAAGAGCATCTTCAAACCCAACAGAATGTGAGGTTGAAAGGGGGGGGGGGGGTTCCTAGTTTCCCTACAGCCAAGGTTGAGATCCCTAGCTACTTGCATTTAGGCTACATATCCTTCAGTGAAGTTCATATAGCAATATATCTCCGGAACCGTCTTCTGCCGCACGAATCCCAGCGACCAGTTAGGTCCTACAGAGTTGGCCTTTTCCGGGTCCCGTCAACTAAACAATGTCGTTTGGTGGGACCCAGGGGAAGAGCCTTCTCTGTGGCGGCCCCGGCCCTCTGGAACCAACTTCCCCCAGATATCAGAGTTGCCCCCACCCTCCTTGCCTTTCGTAAACTCCTTAAAACCCACCTCTGTCGTCAGGCATGGGGGAATTGAGACTTTCCCTTCCCCCTTGGCTTATAAAATTTATGCATGGTATGTCAGTATGTATGATTGGTTTCTTAAATTGGGGTTGTTTATATTACTTTTAATATTAGATTTGTTCATATTGTCTTTTTACTGTTGTTAGCCGCCCCGAGTCTGCGGAGAGGGGCAGCATACAAATCAAATAAGTAAGTAAGTAAGTAAGTAAGTAAGTAAGTAAGTAAGTAAGTAAGTAAGTAAGTAAGTAAATCAATCAATCAATCAATCAATCAATCAATAAAATATCCGTAGTCTTCAGTTACATCTAAATGCAGTGGTATCTTGTTCCTCGTTGTTAATTGTTCCCAGGAGTTGCAACTAGTACCAAAAATTAGGAGTACCAAACAGGGGTTTTTTTCCCATAAGGAACAATATAGTGAGCCACAAGGCAGCCGAGATGGCAAGGTCTACTTTGTGCAACAAAAACGATGAGTAGCAGGGCAAACTTTTCATATCAAAATGCGTTGAGTACCAAAGCAAGGTGTTTCAAACCAAGGTACCACTGTACGTTGTTCATGGGTTAGAAGCCAATAGTTGAAATGTTTGATTGGAATAAACATATTGACTTTATGGGGAAAAAAATCATGGATGGCTACAATAGGTCACAGGAAGACAGATGGAACATTTAATAGGAAAGTGAACCCAAGAACAAGGGCCCCCAGTCTGAGGTTAGTTGGGGGAAAGATCAGAAGCAACACGAGAAAATATTATTTTACTGAAAGTAGTAGATGCTTGGAACAAACTTCCAGCAGACATGGTTGGTAAATCCACAGCAACTGAATTTAAACATGCCTGGGATAAAAACATATCCATCGTAGGATTAAAATACAGGGAATAGTATAAGGGCAGACGAGATGGACCAGGAGGCCTTTTTCTGCCGTCAATCTTCTATGTTTCTATGTTTAACACACTCCAGAATTCTTTTTACTAGAGATAATAAAGAAGCAGCAACCAAAGGATAGTAAATATTTATCATGGCACATTATTACTGCAGCAAGAATGCCTGGCAATCTCCAGGAGAGAATGTATTGATTGACAAAGTATACAGGTGTTCAGAAGTGGACACATTAACAATAGAATTGAAAGGACAAAGTGAGTTGGACTATTTTAAGGTTTGGATGATATGGTATAACTGGATGGGAAAAATAAGAGACAATCAGCGTAGTAGTATAAGTAGGGAAGTCTTAATACCACTCTACTACGCCATGGTCCGACCACACCTGGAGTACTGTGTTCAGTTCTGGTCACCACACTTCAAAAGAGACATTGAAACTCTGGAGAAGGTGCAAAAAAGAGCAACCAAGATGATTAAGGGACTGGAAACCAAGACTTACGAAGAGAGACTGAGGGAACTGGGCATGGATAGCCTAGAGAAAAGGAGGGCCAGAGTGGACATGATAGCAGTCTACAAGTATACGAGGAGATGTCACAGAGAGGAGGGGATCACTTTATTCTTCAGGGCACCAGAGGGCCAGACGAGGAACAACGGAGATTCAACATGGAGATAAGGAAGAACTTCCTGACGGTCAGAACGATCAACTAGTGGAACAACCTACCAGCAGACATTGTGAACTCCAACACTCTGGACATTTTTAAGAGAAGATTGAACTGCCACTTGGCTGGTGTGCTATAGGGTTCCTGCTTAGGCAGGGGGTTGGACTTGATGACCTGCATGGTCCCTTCCAACTCTAACAATAAATAAATAAATAAAGTATGGGAAAGACTAAGAATTGGGACAATGGAAAGATATGATATATTGTAAACAGACAGGTAAGGTGTAAAATTTAGATATGGATTTGTGAGAACATGTTATGATGTTTAAAGAACAATAAAAATAAATAAATTTAAAAGAAATATTGACTTTCCTCTGAGCAGAATTGGGTGTTTATGAGTCCTGCTCAAGGGATGACCCCATCAGCTTCTTGTGGGCAGATTCTGCGGTCTGCAAATGGTAGGGACACAATGGAGATGCTGACCATTGTCCAGAGCCAAAATAAGCAAAGACTTTTTGCCCACCGAGTGTCACAAAGCAATGTGTTGAAGCCTGCATAAAAATAGAAATCTAAATTCATGGGCTGTTACTTTTTCCCTCTATTTCTCCACCAGTTCAACTCGCAATATTTTGAATGGAAAAGGATCTTTAAGAAAGAGACACACAGCGATGGGCCCCTACAGGTACGGCCAGGTACGCAGAACTGGTAGAAAAAAGTTGAGTATGGATCTGTGTTATAATAATATAATATTTAAAACTGAAAAAAAAAAAATAAGAAAAAATAAAAAAAAACCAAGGACAAATAGGCTGAAAAACAGCTTCTATCCCTATATTGAATTCTACTGTATAGTGCAATATTAATGCAGTAACAGGGATTTTTAATTCAATTGTATAGAATGTGAAGGATGTGTGTTTGTATTTTATTTTTATAATTGTAATGTGCACTGAAGATGGCATTTAATTTCGTTGTACGAGGTGCAGTGGCAATAAGTCTGCAGAGTCTGCGGAGAAGGGTGGCATACAAATCCAATAAATAAATGAATGAATGAATGAATGAATGAATAAATATAAACTAAACTAAACTAAACTAAACAACTAAACTAAACTAAACTAAACTAAACTAGACTAATAAACCAATTCTGACTTTGTTGCCTTAAATCTTTGAGTCTGAACGTAAAGTCACCAGGAATGGAACTAAATTTTACAGAGATTTAGCCTTGAAAGGAAGGCAAGCTAGGAATAAGTTCTATTCCCTTGCAAACCTTTGTGCCTCTCTGGCAAGGCTTCATTGATATGGGATATGGGTATCATTGGACTTAACCAAAGGTGGGGAAAAGGGCTTTTGTGCTTAAAGTTAAATCGCATAGAAATCAAAAAGTAAACTTGGAGGTGCTTGGACAGCTGAGCCCATGCTCTTGTGGCAACTTTGAGGGAGGACTAATAATAACTTAGAGATGGAGAATTATTAGCTGGTTTTCCAACCGGAATGTCCGCCCGCGTTTAGATCCTGAGCCCACAGTTTCCAGCGTTGGAGCCAAGCAGGATTCTGCCCTTCTCAGCTGTTTCTCATTTCCATGGCAGCTAATTTTATTCATTTCATATTTCAGCTACAGAATCCACCGATTTGGAGAGTGCAAATTTGCTAATTCAAAAAGTTTGTTTGGTCTGTTACACCGATGACATAAACAAACAAGCGGAATCCTGATGGGCTGCCAGAAATTTCAGGCTCCAGGTGACGCATGAACAGCGAACAATTGGTTAGGAAGAACAATTCCACGGGCAGAACTTTTTTCTATTTTCATATTTAAGAGCTGCCATGAATTGGACTTTCCACATCTCCTTTGCAGCTAGTCGATTGCTTCTGGGTTCTCAGGTTCTAGTTCTCCACTTGGAATACAGGGTTCAGTTCTGGGGAGGGGGCAATTTAAGAAGGACATTGATCAACTGGAGCAAGATCAAAGGAGAGTCACAAGGATGGCGAATGGTCTGGAGACCACGTCCTATGAGGAACGGTTGAAGGATCTAGGGATGTTTAGTCTCCAAAGGAGAAGACTGAGAGGAGACTTGACAGCTGTCTACCAATATCTGAAGGGCTGTCACAGAGCAGAGGGACCAGCATTGTTCTCATTAGCACATGGAAGGACTAGAAACTATGGAATGAAACTGCAAGGGAGGAGATTTAGATGACATATCAGAAAAAAACTTTTTAATGTTAAGGGTGATACACCAGTGGAACCGTCTGCCACAGGAGGTGGTGGGCTCGCTTTCACTGGAGGTCTTCAAACAGAGACTGGACAGTCATCTTTATGGGATGGTTTTAATGTCTCCTGCATTGAGCAGGGGGTTGGACCTGATGACCCTTGAGGTCCCTTCCAACTCTATGATTCTATGATTTAATATTTAAAAATTAATAACAAGAAAGTGAACAGTACAATTTCCCATTAATAACACAAATGTGCTGACCACAGGAAAGTGGTTCTAGTTTCGTATAGTGTGTACTGGTG
The DNA here is from genome assembly GCF_031021105.1 of Erythrolamprus reginae. Taxonomy (NCBI): domain Eukaryota; kingdom Metazoa; phylum Chordata; class Lepidosauria; order Squamata; family Dipsadidae; genus Erythrolamprus; species Erythrolamprus reginae. Next base: position 822,854 of record NC_091955.1, on the reverse strand, counting down.
TGTATTAAAATGTGACTTGGAGGCAGGACTAGGTGAATTCAACTTGGGTTGAACCAATTCAGAAAAATAGATCAATTCACTTTAACAGCTTAGTTTAAATCAATGAACTGGGCATATTATTATTTTTATTTTTTTTCAAACTTGATTCAAGGGGGGGGGGGAGTTTGGTTTGATTGACTTGTTTTGATTCATCCATCCAGTTAATTTTTCCAGGATGATATGGCAAGTCTACTCAGTTTGACTTATTTGATATGTGTCCGTTTGACTCAGAGTCTCTAACCAAAGGCCCAGATTTGCCTTCAGTGCACATAGTTCACCTGTGAAAAATTGCACCTGGGATGATGGTTAATGGATGGTTTACAGGGAACTTCATTTGGACCGTGAAGATTCCCCCCCCCCCCCCATGTTCTTATGTAAGGAAAAAAGACTCCATGGATTATTTTAAAAGGCAAAAAAAAGTACAGTATTACAATAATGTTGTAAGTCTTCATTCTAAGCCTGATGGCTAAAAGGAATCGGAGGGCTAAAAATCGACACCGGCCAAAGAATAGCCGAGGGGTCTTTGTCCTTTCGTGACTCTGCCCAGTGGGGAAGTTTGGAGATGCTGAGAACCTTTCAAGCGGCTTTTCTGCAGCCCTGATGGATGGAGGGGCTTCTCTCCGCCTCCTCCGATGTGACGGGAGCGACTCCCGCTGTGACTGATGGATTTAAGGCCGCGTTTATGCGAATCCTTGCGGTTCAGGGCCGTTATGGCTGTTCCACCTCCTGCCAGAGAAGAATCTGACACTTTGCTTTATTTTGCTCACTTTTCTTCCCCTGGCCTGGGGCTGCGCTTGAGGGGGTCTCCAGATCTCTGCTGTGTCCAAATCTCCCTCCCTCCCTCCCTCTCCCTCCCTCTCTCTTTCTCTCTCTCTCTCTTTTCTCGCATTGCCCTGCGCACGTCCAGGCTGCAGAGGGGGCACCAAATATTTATCCGGTGAGCAGTAAATTAAAACTTGAAACAGCCTCTTCAGTGCCGAATATGAGACACGGCCTCTGAGTGATGGATGGGGCATCCGCCTCAGGATCGCATGGCAGGGGGACCCTGGTGTGTGTGTGTGTGTGTGTGGCAATTATGAGCAATTTTTATGTCCGCCCCCCCCCCCAGACGCTCGCTGTAGTCGGTGGTGATACTGTTTCAAAGAACCCGAGGCCACAAGGAAGGAAGGAAGGAAGGAAAAAAGGAAAGAAGCAAGGAAGGAAGGAAGCAAGGAAGGAATGAAGGAAGGAAGGAAGGGAAAGAGAGAGAGAGAGAAAGAAGGAAAGAAAGAAAGAAAGAAAGAAAGCATTTATAAACCCTATCTAGCATTGCATTTGCAAGATGGATGGGAGGGAAGAAAGAAAGAAAGAAAGAAAGAAAGAAGCAATTTTTAAGCCCTATCTAGTGTTGCATACACAAGATGGATGGGAGGGAAGGAAGGAAGGGAAAGAGAGAGAGAGAGAGAAAGAAGGAAAGAAAGGAAGGAAGGAAGAAAGAAAGAAAGAGAAAAGAAGAAAGAAAGCATTTATAAACCCTATCTAGCATTGCATTTGCAAGATGGATGGGAGGGAAGGAAGAAAGAAAGAAAGAAAAGAAAGAAAGAAAGAAAGAAAGAAAGAAAGAAAGAAAGAGGCAATTTTTAAGCCCTATCTAGTGTTGCATTCACAAGATGGATGGGAGGGAAAGAAGGAAGGAAGGAAGGAAGGAAGGAAGGAAGGAAGGAAGGAAGGAAACCATGCCTTGAAGGGAGAACAGAGGAGAGCACCATTTCAGCCGTGCTCCCTAAATAGGGCACCATTTAACAGACTGACAGAGCTGGAAGGGACCTTAGAGGTCATCTAGTCTAAGTCTCTGCTCCAGCAGGAGACCCTCTCCCATTTCAGACAAATGACAGTTCAATCTCTTCTTAAGAATTTAAGTTCATAAGAAATACATTACAAAAAATATAAGTATTTCATACTCTATTATTAGTTATAGTTATTTTAATCATAACGGCCTCTAAAATTTCAGGGGTGGCTTTTACCATAAAATAAGTGGCAGAAATGATATTTCTTGTCCAGAGTGGAAATAGAATATTCTCTGGTTTCTTCCTAAAATTTAACTTGGCATAAAATACCGATTTAGCCTTTCAGTTAAGCTAACGTCTTCTCTCCTTATTTAATATACATTTGCATAACGGCCCCCCAAATTCATTAAACTACATAAGAAAATAGCTGTGGTTAAACATGAGTAAGTTTGGAGGACAGATATTGTCTTTAAATGATTAAAGAATAACGTGAGAAATGATGAAGGCCACACAACCACCGCCACCGTAAGAAGAAAATATTGAACATTGGCCAATGGATGATTCCCCAGGGATAAAATTTGATTCTTGAATTAATTAAACCAAAATGTATTTAGGTCTATTTTTCAATGCAATATAGCAGCAGGGTGAAATAAATTAGAAACATAAATGAAATAGCTGGCAGTCGCGCTAATCCGGACTAATTAATCAGCTATTGATTATGCATTAAATTTTTCAGACAGAAAGCGAAGGTAGGAACGGACGTATGAGAAATGACATCATCTTCCTGATGATATGAAATTTCTTACTGAGCATTTATTGACTGTGGAGTCTGTTAACAGTTGGTGCTTTTGTTTAATGACCAAATATTGTTTTTTATCCTTCATGTGTTCTCTCCTTCTCTGATGCCTGTGGTAATGCTGGCATTTTAATGAAAAGAAAACACGCTTAGTAAGGGTTGAACAGCTTGAGAATATATACAATCGTGTCACTTTTAAAAGCTCTGCGAATGTCTGGCAATGTTGCTCCAGCGGCTCAAAGCCCCCCTGCAGGGCAGCCAGAAAATAAGATTCAGTCTTCTCCCCATTCAACCCAATTGACAGAATGAAGCTGGCTCCCCTTCCTGTGCCACCACCGTCCGTATTTGCAGCTGGATGGGTTATTATTGTTAGGTTGCTCCAAACAGCTCAGGGGGCACACGAGGATGGTGTAATGTGATTCTTTGGGGATTTTGCAAAATCATAATAAACGGGGCTAGGAGGTCATATTTGCTTCATGGATTTCACCCATCGGCTTCATTCAGTTAAATGAAGAGATTAAACAGATATTGCATTAAGTACAAGGGCAAATGTGTATTATTGTACATTGTCCCAGAATGGGGGAAAGATCTTCTCACATCATATTTTGCACCATATAACAAAATAGCAGAATTGGAAGGGACCTTGGAGGACTTCTAGTCCAGCCCTCTGCACAAGGAGGGTCAGAGAAATGGACGTCCATCCCTTCTTTAAAAACCTCCAGTGTTGAAGTACCCTCAACTTCTGGCAGCCAGCTCTTCCATTGATTATTTGTTCTCACTGGAAGAAAATTACGACTGACAACCAGATGGATGCTTGGATATTTTTAGTTCTAGAATCTTCTCTAGTTAGCGAGATGCAGTGGATTTAGTATACCTGCACTTCAGTAAAGCATTCGACCAAGTGAAGCTAAAACCTAGGCAGAGAGGTTGCAGAAACTGGGCAGGGCTACTCTAGCAAAGAGAACGGCCAGGGGAGACACGAGAGCAGCCTTCCAATACTTGAGGGGCTGCCCCAGAGAGAAGGAAGGGGGTCAGGCTGTTTACCAAAGCACCAGAAGGCCAGACAAGGAACAACGGATGGAGAGGATCAAAGAGAGACTCAACCTGGAAACAAGGAGGGACTTTCTGACGGTGAGAGCGATCAACCAGGGGAAGAGAAATTGCATGCAGAGGTTGTGAATGCTCCAACACTGGAGACCTTCAAGAGGAGATTGGACGGCCATTTGTCTGGGATCGTGTAGGGTTCCTGCTCAAGGAGGGGTTGGACTAGATGACCTACAAGGTCCCTTCCAACTCTAATAATAAATAAAATAAATAATTTTGTATATTTCTGAGGGTACTATAGAAATGAAACTTTTCATGTCTGATTTCTCTTTCCTGTGAAACCACAGGGCCACTTACAATGTGGATAAGGGTGTGTGTGGATGGCAGGCGAGAGGGAGGGAAGACTGTGTCCTTATCAATGACCAGGAGGGGTCACTTCCTTTTCTTTCATTCTTTCAGCAACGTGTCCCATTAGGTCAACTTCATCCATGGGCCTCTATCAAGGAGGAGAATTTACCCCTGAATAAACAAAGAACTGTCTCGAGTTACAGGTCCAGCTGTGAATTGTTTCAATCCTTCGGTCCAGGATTTTGAAATGATAAAAAATATGGAGAGAAAGCAGGATAAAAGGTTATTCTGTTGCAATCATCTTTCCCCTATCCAAGGTTTCTCAAACTAGCAAACTCTGAGCAGTTTACCAAAAGAAAAATCTCAGATCTAAATATTTACTCCAAGATGATAAAATTGTACGTTAGCCCCACAAGACTTTGCCTTTGCTTGGAATTAGTTGGAGAAACAAAGAGGGTCAGGAGAGGCACAAATTCCCGATGCAGATTTGGTTTTAATTTTTTTGCTGCTCTGTGAGGTTTCATTGTTTAACGTTTGCTTTGCTTTCCTTCAACATCAATATTGTCAGCGAGCTGCAGAAATTGCTACTTTTTTCCCCTTGCTACCAGATGAATTTTATTTTTCTCTTTTGTGAAAGGGGGGAAATCACACATTTTTTTGTTCCCAATAGGACTTGGCTGAAGACAGTGGACAAGGCAGCACCAGGAAAGACACTATTAGGATCATCTTATTAAACTGACATGTGGCATGGTAGGTTGTACCTTCCTGTTCTTTTACAGAACAATTACAATTGACAATTACATGCGTATAAACCTGTCTGAACTGCATCTAATCAGGGTTTGCATAAACACTTGCTTCTTACGAATAGAATCTCTTTGGATTGTGTCATCTGCAAAGTCATGGAATTAATCATAAACCAATCCATTACACTCCACTTAGAAACCAATAACTCTCCAACAAACAATATGGTTTCAGGAAAAAAATATCCTGCAATCTGCAACTCTTTCATGAGAACTCCAAGTCCTCGGAGGGGGTGGTATACAAGTCCAATAAATAAAATAAATTCTTACACTGCAGAAACATATGGACCCCTCAACTTGATCAGGGTAAAACAATAGATGCAATTTGCATAGACTTTTGTAAAGCCTTTGATTCAGTAGTTCACGACAAACTACTTCTGAAGCTACAATCCTATGGCATCTCTGCACAGCTACATGATTCCTGTCTAACAAACAACAAGTGGTCAAAATAGGAGGTGTCATATCAAATCCTGCTCCTGTCAATTGTGGTGTCCCTCAAGGCCGTGTTTTAGGACCAACGCTCTTCATACTCTACATAAACGATCTTTGTGATCCTATTATAAGCAACTATTAAACTATTTAACACCACTGACAATGCTGCTACACTTCAAAAAGGCCTTGATCATGTAGCAGAAAGGTCAAACAACTGGCAATATGTACTCGACAAACGAACAAACAAACAAATATAAATAAAAACTAAAGAAAGAGAAAATCGGGGCCTTGCAATTTTATATCAGGATTGCTTCGGCCTCAGTAAGGGCAATTATAATTATAGTGATGTTGATGATGATTGGTGATGGTTTGGACCTGGAACGCTAGAGAGGGAAGGAAATCTCAGGCACCTGCCTGTGAAAAGTTGGAGACGAAGCCTTCTGCTGAAGAAGCAGCCCGAGGTGAAGATCTGCTAGAACTTCAGATCATTCTCCTTCCCTCCATTACAGAGGGAGACCCTTGATGAGATGCAGGGAGACACCAAGACAGAGCCTGTAAGAGCAAGGCTGCTCAGGTTAGTAACATATTGAGAACATCTGGCAGAATTCATCAAATTCGTTCTAATTGTTGCTTGCAGCTGAAGACATGATAAGTAGACTGTAAATAATCTGTGACTCTGGAATGCCCTGTCTCCAAATCTTGGTCCATCTCCAATTCTCCTTCCCTCCCTCCTTCCCTTTCTCTCTCTGTCTCTGTCTCTGTCTCTCTCTCTCTTTCTCCAACGTTTCCCCTCACTTGGATTCCACCTGCGTGGAAGAGCCAAACTCTGACATATTATCCTTCCAAAATTTCTAGGAAGAAAAAGATGGTAAATTGCAGGCATCTCCTTTTCAAATCCAGTGTATTTCCCATCTCCCAATTAATCTGGGCTTCTCAGACCACTTGGGGAGGAAGCCCTCTTCTTAACTGATACCAACGGAATGTGTCACCAAATCTGAAGGCCAGAAGGAGCGGAGGCTTGGAAAATGTAGCAAAACAAATAGGAAAAATGTGCTAGAAATGAAATGAAAGCCCAGGATGATATAGGCCCCTTTGTAGGAAAAGAAAAAGATGACTTAATAATGGTTAATGGTGAAGGAGGAGGAGGAGGAGAAGAAAGATAAGGAGAGGAAGAAGAAGAAAGAGAAGGAGAAAGAGAGGAAGAAGAAGAAGAAGGAAGGAGGAGGAAGAAGAAGAAGAAAGGGAGGAGGAGAAAGAAGGAGAAGAAGGAGAGGAGAAGGAAGGAAGGAAGGAGGAGGAGGAAGAAGAAGAAGAAGTGTATGAGCAGATTTTCTAACTCCTTCCTTCCTTCCTTCTTTCCTTCCTTCCTTCCTCCTTCATAATCTCAACCCTGTGCTTACCACACAAGAAAACCCTCTAACCAGGCACGAGCTCTTCTGCTCCAACGAGCCCTTAATAAGAGACGTCTGAATGCTAATTAACCTTTGGCCACAATTGGCAGCCTGCATAATTATTTGTACAGGGGCGGTGGGGGCGGTGGGGGAGCAGGGGAAACATTCCATTAATATTGTCAGGCGGAAACCTCTGCAGCATCTGGAAGGGGCTTCCTTGTGGACTCCAGGGTCACAGGGTGTCAGGAGAGGCAGCCGGGAAGCCTCACTTAGCTACTCTGGACTTACTCCCCGTTTTGGAGATTTGCGCTAAGCTGATTATGACTGAAAGCAGAAGACCGATTCCCGCATCCTGTCAAGCCGTCTCAGGACCGGCTCCTTCGCTGGAGATTCCGCTCCAGATACGAGTCCTGCTTCCATACAACCACCTCCCACTTCCACACTTAATCAGGAGAGAAAGAATAAAGGAATATGAACACTCTGGCAGAGAGCAGCTCAGCCCTGCAGATAAAATGGAATTAAATTGAATTAAATTGAATTGAATTGAATTAAATAATGAAATTAGATTAGATTAGATTAGATTAGATTAGATTGCATGCTTTATTTTAAAGTTGAAGGATTGCTAACGGAGCCCTGGTGGCTCAGTGGTTAGAATGCAGTATTGCAAGGTAACTCTGCCGACTGTCAGCAGTTCGATCGTGATTGATTCAAGGTCGATTCAGCCTTCCATTTTTCCAAGGTGGGTCAAATGAGGACCCAGATTGTTAGGGGCAACATGCTGACTTTGTAAGGAGCCTCTGCGGTGCAGTGGTTAGAGTGCAGTACTGCAAGCTACTTCTGCTGATCACCGGCTGTCTGTCATCCGTTTGGCATTTCAAATCTCACCACCAGCTCCAGGTTGACTGAGCCTTCCGTCCTTCTGAGGTGGGTCAAATGGGGACCCAGATTGTTGGGGGCCAGAGGCTGGCTCTCACTCTCGGACAGTGCTGTAGAGCACCGTGAAGTGGTATATAAGTCTAAATGCTATTGCTTAGAGAGGGCTTAAAAGCTCTACAAAGCAGTATACAAGCCTAAGGGATGTTGCTAATAGGTTCCCCCAGGGAGATGTCTTTAAAAATATGTGTTTGCATTTTTTGGAACTTTGCTTGACATAAAATTGGGGGAATCCTCAGCTTCCAGTTTACCCCGTATTTAATTAGGCAGAATTTGAAATATTCATTGTAATGGTAAAAGTTTTACAAGTGGCTAAAAATGAGAAGAGATAATACAAACAAATTAAAAAAAGAGAGAAAAATTGTAAAAATGTGTTCAACAAATTTAATGAAAAGAGTAAGTAGTATCGATGTAGGATAGAGAAGTATAGACATATATGTGTATGTATAAATATGTAAAGCTAGAAGAAGTAATATTGTGAAGTGTAAATATACCTGGAAATGAAATAGTTGCAAAAGTGGTTCGTATTTACTTTATCTGTTTATATTTCATATATTCATATTTCATGAAAAGAATTGAATGTTTCTTGCCTGGCCTTTCATCTTTAACTTACCTTTTTCTTCAAGGCTGTTTTAAATTCCATTGTTCCCTTGATGTTTGGTATAATAAATTCTTCATACTAATCAGTTGATTGTCTAAAGTTAAATTGCTTTACTCCGTGGTCGAGTGTTCAAGGATGGAGCCAGCAAGTCAAACGAAGGCCACAGCATTGTGCTGGGAGCTCTTCTCTGGCTATTGTCTTCCTTCTGTGCTGACTCCAAGTGTCTCTTTTATTCCTTGGTGTTTTTCTAGCCTTTGTTTTAATCAGAAACAACCCTCCAATTTAACGGCTTTGGTTTGATTTTTTTTGTAATGCCAGCTTGAGATTCTTTGTTCTTGTATATGCTTAACAATGGAACATCCTTCTATTCAGCAATAAACTTTTCCTTTTTTTGTTGCATTGTTCTCTTCCATGATATTTTTAATTATAAGCACTGGGTTTGATAGAAATGCAGATTTCAGTAAAATTTAGGTTTGCAAAGTAGCTTTCTGCATTTCTGTTGTGAACGTGGGGATTTACACACAACAAACCAGATGGGATTTAAAACAAAGTCAGGGTTTAGTTGTGGGTGGCCCCTTAAGGTTCTCTTCAGTGGAGACCAATTAAGTCCAATTAACTACTCAAGCTCCATTTTAAATTGGATGAAATTAGCATCAGCGTGGTTCAATGCGCTTTTAATTATGTCCCTTGTAGCTACTCGCTAGTGAACAGAGTGACAATGTAGCCTCATTGTTAATGTCAAGTATTTGCTCTCTGGAGTGCAATCTTAAACAATTGGATACTGATTCCCCATTCTTATACACTTCCCTAGTCTGTACACAATGTCTACGATGGAACCAAAGGGTTGGGAACACAGGGCCACTTTTCTGATGCAAAATGGTGTGTAGATATTGTGGTGCCCATGCAAAGGACCTTCATTAAGGACCATACTTCTTTTTCTCCTAAATGTACTTTTCTTGCAACTGTTGATGGTACTAAAACCAGAAAAAGTGCTATGGGATTCCTTCTTTGGATGATGGTTGTTGCCACCATAAATTAACACTGGAAGTTTTCAAGAAGAGGTTGGATAACCATCTGTCTGAAGTAGTGTAGGGTTTCCTGCCTAAGTAGGGGGTGGGAGTAGAAGACCTCCAAGGTCCCTGTTGAATATGCAATGACTAATATGTAAATAGTTTGGGGTATAAATACTGGATGCGGATTGGTTGTTTGCTGAGCGGGAGATTTGAACCATTGTCAGTTACTTTGGGTGGGAAGCCAAGAAGGGGATAAGAACAATAGACCTGAGCTGTAATTGAGTGCAATTACTTTGTAATGGCTGGTGAGACAAGGTTACTCCTGTAGCTCAAACAATAAACTATGAAGATTCCGAGCGCCTAAGCTCTGATTATTTCAGTCCCTTCCAACTCTGTTATTCTACTCTATTCTCTCTCTCCTCCGACAAAACATGTCCAGTTTCTCAAGCGTCAATCTTGGTGGGTCCAGAAATATTTCGCAAGAAGAGTCCTCCAACAAACACCTTACTCCACCAGACGTGAAATATTGAAATTAGACAATTTACAACTATGTCATCTCCGATCCGATCTAACAGTAGTTCATAAAGTGTCCTTCCTGTCAGTGACTACTTCACCTTCAACCGCAACAACACACGAGCGCGTAATAGATTCAAACCTAACGTAAACTGCTCCAAACTCGACTGCAGAAAATACAACTTCAGCAATAGAGCGATTAATGCCTGGAATTCACTTCCTGACTCTGTGGTTTCTTCCCCAAATTCCAAAAACTTTAACCTTAGACTGTCTACAGTCAACCTCTCCCCGTTTCTAAGAGGTCTGTCAGGGACGTGCGTAAGCACACCATTCATAATAATAATAATAATTTATTAGATTTGTATGCCGCCCCTCTCCGCAGACTCGGGGTGGCTACCGTCCCTGTCCTACTGTCCTACTGTCCTATTTTATCCTTGCTTTCTAACTACATTATGCTTATACAAACTACAACCCTATACTTCTTCGACAAAATAAATAAATAAAATAAAAAATCTAGTCTGCAAATGCATTAAAAGAGCCGAGGTGGCGCAGCAGGTAGAGTGCAGTACTGCAGGCCACTAAAGCTGACTACTAGATCTGAAGATCAGCAGTTCAAATCTCACCACCGGCTCCAGGTTGACTCAGCCTTCCATCTTTCCCAGGTGGGTCAAATGAGGACCCAGATGGGGGGGGGCAAGAGGCTGGCTCTGTTTTTAAAAAGTGCTATTGCTAACATGTTGTAAGCCGCCCTGAGTCTAAGTAGAAGGGCGGCATTAAAAAAAAATCAAATTAAAAAAAAATTAAAATAAATAAATAAGTAAATAAGTAAGTAAGTAAGTAAATAAATAAATAAGTAAGTAAATAAGTAAGTAAATAAGTAAGTAAATAAGTAAGTAAATAAGTAAGTAAGTAAGTAAATAAATAAATAAATAAATAAATAAATAAACAAACAAACAAACAAAAGCCTCCAATTCCATTTTCAACTCAGCGATGGGCTTTGAGTCTCTTTCTCCAGCCGTGTGTTCTGGGATTCCTCCTCTTTGTCTCTCTGCTTCTGGTTCCTCCCTGTCTGAGCCCAAAATGCCGTAATTAAAGCCTCGCCTTCCTCTCCACTGTTTTTAGTTTGTTGACAATAATCTGCGAGCGGCCCAGGTCCAGAATTCTGGGGAGCCGATGTTTTCAAAATAAAGCCCAGCGGAAGGAAGAAACCCAGCTGATAAGATTTGCTGCCCTGCAGCTGCTGGTCTTATGGCCAGGGAAGAAGAATGCAACTACTGACCTGACTGAAATTACATTATCTCTCCTTCTCCAAACACAGCGGGGGTAACGTGGATTTTGCAGAGTTGTCGTACGGTGCCACCGCAACTAATCCTCCTTGCAGGCACAATGGGAGGAGGATGAGATCACTGGGCGCCCTGTGTCCTCGGAGTGTGGCTGACCACAACGTTCTCTCTGGCTGATCTGGTGCAGACTTTCTCCATGGTTGATTTTTGCACAGCTCCCATCGTTCATGCACGGTGTTTACTTCTAAAGCCACACTTGGCGTCCAAGCCCCTGATGGATCGGGGTGGGAGAGCCTTGCAACGCAAAATTTAGTTCGCCTGACTTTCACTGGAACCCGTAAACAGCAAAGCGAAAGTTCTTTTCTAACCAGAATTGTTGTTTGGAGGAAAAATTAAGTCATCTTTGTAATTGCATTTAATTTTAATCTACAAGAGCCCTCCACTCCTCCTCCCGCAGCAGAATACCTTACGCAACTAGACTTACAATCCCTAGGTTTAGAAAGGTTAGAACTACGTCGCCTTAAACATGACCTAAGCACAGCCCATAAAATCATCTGCTACAATGTCCTTCCTGTCAGTGACTATTTCAGCTTCAACCACAACAACACAGGAGCACACAACAGATACAAACTCAAAGTAAACCGCTCAAAACTCGACTGCAGGAAATACGACTTTAATGACCGAGTAGTTGATGCATGGAACTCACTACCAGACTCTGTAGTATCATCCCCTAACCCTAAAAACTTTACCCTTATACTGTCCACTGCTGACCTCTCCTGATTAGTCAGTAAGGGGCGTGCATAAGTGCACCAGCGTGCCTTCCATCCATGTTTCTCTCTTACTAGTATCATGTATATGAATATTATTATATCTTTGTATACTATCAATATGTACCTGACAAAACAAATAAATAAATGAACTCTTTTTCAAGCCATCTTCAAGATGCGAAGGCTTCGACTGCCAAAGTTCTCCAAGCAGCATACAATTCACATATCTCCAAATCTCAGTAGCCTTGGTCCTAATTGACGTGCAAACTAACCAGGTTTTGGTCATTGCTTAATGCTGCCTCAATTCTCTGGCAACTCTGAGTAGGCAGGGATCAATGCAAACTTTGTTTATCTGCAAATTCAAGTCCAAAGTAACTCCTGTGTGTGATGTTGACGTGGTATTGAAGGCCTCCACTGAAAAAGAGGTCAGGCTTGTAATAAATCCACGCACAAACTCCGATGTGCCTGCAGCTGAAGAAATGGAATATTTATGCGGCTAATTTTCTCCTTTTTCATTCAAATGGACCCTTTGAGGGATTATGTTGCAGGAAACGTGCTCCTCTACTTCTTCTAATTGTCCCTTCCTTCCTTATAACATCCTTGGTTCCTTTGGGCATTGCCAGAGGAGGGAGAGGAGGGGTCAATAAAATTCAAGATGGCCACCATAACCATGCAGTCGAAGCTCCACCCCCATGTGATGCATGTATTAAGGGGTGGAGCTAAGGTCACATGATTCTGGCAGCCATATTAACTTTTTGGATGCCTTCTCTGAGCTCACCATTGGATGTTACTATCATCACTGTGATCCATTGTTTGGAAGCATGACTTAAATTCCTATGAGGCATTTGGAAGGGGGGGGGGGGAAGGAGATATATATATATATATATGTGTCACATGTTTAAGCTGAATTTGAAAATTAAGGGAGACTAGGATAGATCTATTTCAGCCTTATTTTGGCCTCATCAGCTAGCCATACCCACTGGGACTTGAACCTGCAACCTTTGCCTTGTAAGGCAGAGAATTATCCTCTAGGCTACAGTATCCAATCCCTTCAGCTCTGTACCAGGGAAGGGTTACATTTTGTGTCGAATCACCCTGGTATATTGAAGGAACATCACAGCTCCTTTTTTGCCTCTTGGCAAAAAATATATATTATATATATAATATATATATATATATAAAAATGTACATGTGAAAATCTGCTTTCATATCCCTGCCAAGAAAACCGCATGAGTTCAGGTCAACAAAGTCTGTCCTTTCCCCCCTTCTGTTTACTTTTTACACATCGATGTGTTTATTTGCATTCTTCAAAGGAGTGTCCTTTGAGGGTCAACAAATCCCGTTTTCTTTATTATTATTTTGTAAATTATTTATCCACCAGGAAAACAAAACAAAATATTTTCACTCTTTTGCTGTCAACGTTTCTTAAGTTCACACACTGGTTACTATTAAACTTTGTTTTCTTTTCCACATTTCTTTTGTCTTCTCATGAGATTCTAAGGAAGCTAAGAACATCCGCATCTCTTTAAGCTGTGTCCAGTCTTTAAGCCTCCTGATGTCATTCATCTCTCCTTGTCTTGCCATCGATGGCATCCGTGGGTAGTGACAATGAGGTTAAAATCCTGGCCGTGATGCTATTTGTACCAGTGATGGAATCACAAAGATTGGCACAAGCATGAAAGTGACATCTTATATGACATTGTATAATGATGATGTCATCAGAATAGAATAACAGAGTTGGAAGGGACCTTGGAGGTCTTCTAGTCAAACCCCTTGCCCAAACAGGACACCCTACACCATTCTAGACAAATAGTTGTCTTCCTGAAATCCTCCAGTGTTGGACCACCCACAACTTCTGGTGGCAAGCTGTTCCACTGTTGATTGTTCTCACTGTCAGGATAAGTCATGCATAAGTCATTACTGGTTCTTCCAGAGACTCATGCTTGTCATAGTGCATGAACTACTGTAGTGAAACTCTTCGGGTGATGTTCTTCCTTCCATTCCTCAGAGCCACCATCACTTCTACACCATCTTCTTGTTCTTTCTAAAGATTCCTTAGAAGAGAAATGGAAAGTTTTGCTAACTCTCAAGAGACCTCTTCTGTCTTGGCGCCGAGACCCAATAATCAGAGGCACACCAATGGTCTAACTAATAAAAGGATTTAATACTTACAAAAGTCTGAGTATCGTAGGAGTCTTAGAAGAGTCTTTTCAAAGAGAGAAGCAAATCTCGCAGAGTCTTATCAGTTGGCCAGAATCCCAGAGTGAAGATAAACCCAGTAATAATTACCAGCTGCAGCAAGAGTTCCAAGGCCTAGTTCACAGAAATTAACTGGAAGACTGAAGCTCATTAGCAAGGAATGTTCTCTTTTGAAACCCAAACTGAAGGCAAGCGCCAAGACAAGACGAGTCCTAAAGGAACAACATCGTCTTTCTGCAACAAGGTGGGGCAAGCCTCCCCCTTAAATAGTGTGAGGCCGAGACCCATTGCCCAGCAGTGCTACTCATGGGTCAATCTCCTCTTAGCCAACCATTCCAGTCTCTTGGATGCCCTTCGCACCCTAGGATCCGGAAGAGGCTCCTCCCCTTCCCCTGAGTCACTCATGGCAAGAAAGGCAAAGACAAGTGTTGACCCGTTCATGCCAGGAAGTGAAGAAGGCCTTGGTTGTTCTGACCCCTAACCCCTCATCACTTTCACTTCACTCTCAGGTGTCAGGAATACAGGACGCCTCCCTCGCCCCTCCACAGTCTTCTAACTATAGGGGGTGGACAGAAAAATGGAAACACTTGACTTTTTGGCATCATGCTTGAACATGCATGTTCAAATCAATCAAAACTTGACATATTTTAATGTTTTTTTAAAAAAAATTCTGTGATTTGATAGGTTTTTTTAAACAGAAATTTAAGGAAATGGGTTATAACCTTCTAGAAATGGCAGACCTCTCAGACTTTCAAAGAGGCCAAATTGTTGGTGCTCGAATGGCAGGCGCTCGTGTAAGAGAAAGTGACCGAGTGTTTGGCGTTTCCAGAGGTCATGTCTCCAAAGTCATGACTGCTTTGGAAAGAGAAGGGAGAACGTCCTCAGCCAAGCACAGGTCTGGTCGAAAGTCGAAGTTGTCTGAGCAAGACCGATCAGACTCTAAAGCGAATTGTTAGAGCGGATCGCAAGACCGCAGCTCCTAAAATCACTGCAGAGCTCAATGGACACGTGCAGAACCCAGTGTCCACAAAAACTGTTCGGAGGCAGCTTCACAACCCTGGATTCCACGGAAGAGCTGGAAGGTGTTTCCATTTTTTCACCCTGTATTTGCACAAGACGCCAGCAAACTATCACAGGACCGTACTGTGATAAATAAATATCCACGCATTGTCCATCTTACATTATCCATCCTCACTCCCCCCCTCTCCTGATTGTTCACTTGGATTTTTTTCTTTTTTCCCTTCTCCTTTTTAAAGACTTTTAGCAAATGTTTCCTTTCGTGAAGAATTACAAAATCAGTTCCAATAATTTGTGCATTTTCTTTTATACCTTTATCACATAGACAATATATCTATGGCTTTCTGGTTGGAACCTCAGATTTCTCAAGATCTGATTTTAAAAGTACAATAGCCCCAAATACCAAGATCTGTAAGGCTAAAAATTATTTATTTACTAAAAGTCAAAGAGCACAATTGAGGGTGGAAAAATCTGAGACCAACAATATCCAGACCAGAATATCTACAAGACCACCTTCTGCCGCACGAATCCCAGCGGCCGGTTAGGTCCCACAGAGTTGGCCTTCTCCGGGTCCCGTCAACTAAACAATGTCAGCTGGACCCAGGGGAAGAGCCTTCTCTGTGGTGGCTCCGACCCTCTGGAGCCAGCTCCCCCTAGAGATTAGGATTGCCCCCACCCTCCTTGCCTTTCGTAAACTCCTTAAAACCCACCTCTGCCGTCAGGCATGGGGGAACTGAGACATCTCCCCCTTGCCCATGTAATTTTTGTGTATGATATGATTGTGTGTATGTTTTTATATATTGGGGGTTTAACAATTGTAAAATTGTTATTTTTAGATTTTAAATATTAGATTTGTTAGCATGAATTGTTTTTTATCACTGTTGTGAGTCGCCCCGAGTCTACGGAGAGGGGCAGCATACAAATCTAATAAATAATAATAATAATAATAATAATAATAAGAAGAAGAAGAAGAAGAAGAAGAAGAGGAAAAGAAGAATTAAAGAAGAAGAGGAGGAGGAGGAGGAAATAGTTCGAATGGGCAGCCGTAGAGCTGTCAGTGAAGATGTCAAAGTGATGGACACATTCTGCTTTTAGTGTCTCGCTATGTTTCCATCCTAGTCACAAGTCCTATAAACCCCACATTCTTTCTTTGCAGATGTGCCATGTAGTGAACAGTCACTTTGTCATGAGGAATTTCTCACCATGGGGTTGTGGGTTTTTCCCTCCAGCGAACGCAGCCACAAACAGATTGCTTTCCAACATGTTTCATATTTTTATGACAATAGTGAGATATATTTTCAGTGCTTTGCGTTTATTTAATGTGGGCCTAACTTTCCCAGACTTCCTTTATGTTTCGGTCTGTGTTTGGTGGTGCAAAACTGGAGACTGTGCAGTTTAAATATACGACACAGCCAGGAGCATTTAATCACGGCTAAGAGAACACGTATTGACTTGGTTATTGCCACATATTTATGGATTACTCACCGATTGCTAGCGTGTCAGTCGTACTGCAACCAATCCGTATATCGATCCCATGGGAAATCAGGTACACATAATTCTGTATGCCAAAATCCACGAGGCTGCAATGGAGCAGCTTAAATTTTGCTCCAATCCTCTTTCCTGAAATGGCTACACTTTTGTTGTGGTTAGCTCTGGCCCTGCTCCTGCCCCAAGGACTGTGGATGTGGGAGAGACATCCACATGCTGCAGGCCTGTTTTGCCCCCGGTGGAATCTGCTGATGAAGGCTCCTCTGACCAAGAAGACATGAGTGACAGGGAGGAGGAGAGTGGGGCAGACAGCTCAGAAGGAGATCAATTCTCTAGCTCCGCCTTGGATTCAGAACAAGAGTTAATGATACAGCCACGCATGCGGAGAGCGATGCATAGGCAGCAACAACTGAGAGATTATTATCAAAGAAAAGGAGGCCACCTGTGGTTGGGTGGGGCTCTGGTCATTAGGGAGGCTGCTATAAAGAGCAGCCTGTGGGTTTGGCCATTGTGGAGGATTATCTGATCCTTGTGTTTCGTGACTGCTTTACTGACTTTGACCTTTTGTGTGCTGATTTTTCCCCGCTTTGAAACTAAACCAGAGCCAAGTGTGTTTCACTTTGTGAAAGAAGAAGGACTGTGAATTGCCTCACAGCTGCAAGCTAAGTATCACAGAACTGATAAGGGACTTGTACCAATTACCAGTTTGGTTGGAGACGAGGGCTCTTTGCTGTACCAAAAGAGGGCTTGGTTTAAGGGAATTTTCATTATAAAGAACATTGTTTTGAATTTTCAAACATGTGTGTGTCTGAAATTTGTACCTGTGAATTTTGGGAGGATTCTACCAGAGAGCTCGACAGAACAACTTTTAACTTTCCCGTAGTTTCCCTTCAAATTGCTAGATTCTTGATAGAACCTAGAAATTTGAAGGTCTCTACTGTTGATACTGTGTTGTCTAGTATTGTGAGAGGTGGAAGTGTGGAAGGGCTTCTCCTAAAGTCTACCACCATT
Source organism: Erythrolamprus reginae (assembly GCF_031021105.1). NCBI lineage: Eukaryota > Metazoa > Chordata > Lepidosauria > Squamata > Dipsadidae > Erythrolamprus > Erythrolamprus reginae. The sequence goes on along the minus strand of NC_091955.1, from coordinate 805,413 downwards.
TCTACGGTGTTGAGTGTGTTCAGTTCTAGATTGTTGCGGTCCCACCACAAGGATAGTTGTTCAATCTCCTGTCTGTATGCGGTTTCATTGTTGTCTCAATGAGCCCAATCACTGTTGTATCACCTGCAAATTTCATTAATTCAACAGTTTGAGATGCAGTCATTGGTGTATCGAGAGAAGTGGTGAGAGTACACAGCCTTGGGGGGGGGTTTTGCTAATTGTAAATTGTACATTTTGTACAATTGTTCATTCTACAAAAATGTACATTTATTTAGCATAAAGGCATTTCTTTGCTCTAGAATTTCTTGGTGCTGAACTGATAACTGATAGATTATAGACGTATCGTCTATAGGTTCAAGTTCTTAATCTTGAAGATGGTAATAAGGAAAAAATTGAGAAAAAAGGGGGGAAATCTTGATATGGGCTGGCTTGATAATAGGATTATAATTCTGATGATCTGAATTATGGACATGTGTGTATTAATCTTATTAAAACAATAAAAATTGTTGATAATTAAAAATGTTTGAGGGGTTTGAATCAAGTTTACGACTGCAGCCTAAACTGACATTTCCCCCTTGGAATTAATCTAATCTTTCCCCCTCAAGTCCCAAGTCATTAATAATACTCTTTTGCAGAGCAGCATAGGGCTGAAAATTGTGATTCCAGGCCAATGGTTTGTTTTGATGGCAGGAACAAGCTGCAGTCTGATGAACCACACACAGCAGGATGGATATAGTAAATATTTACGGAGCATCCTATATTTCATAGAAGCAGCATTGTCCCAGCCTACGTTCTATTGATGACTAATGCCATGTTTATTTTATGAAAGAAAAAACCTCTTTGCCATGAAATGGAAGGAAAGGCTGGTTGTAACGGCAGAGAAATGCCGCGATTTCAATTCCAAATCCAACATAGCAGAGATTGGTATATAAATGGCCTGAATCTGTAATTGAATGTTGCCGAGTTTTAAAAACACTGATCTATCTGTCAGTCTGTATCTCTTAAAAGGACACAGGCATTTCCAGAGTCATGGAGCTGCATGGGCTGTTACTCCATGGTGCAATCCCTTTATGTGCCTAATAGCAGCAGAGTAGAAGTGGAAAGTGGGACACCAGGTGATTTTCTTCCAATGAATGAGGAAGATATATTTAGCAACTAGCATGTTTGTGCTAGGGGTTGCACTAGGCAGTACCACACTTGTACGTCTGCCCTGGGGGGGGGGAGGTTGTCATAATGAGTAGTAGTAGTAGTAGTAGTAGTAGTAGTAGTAGTAGTAGTAGTATTAATTTATTGATTAGATTTGTATGCCTCCCCTCTCCAAAGACTCGGGGCGGCTCACAACAATAAAAACAGTACAAATCCAATAATTAAAAACAGTTTAAAACCCCTTAATGTAAAAAAAACAATCATGCATAAATTCCCCATGCCTGACAACAGAGGTGGATTTTAAGGAGTTTGCGAAAGGTAAGGAGGGTGGGGCAATCCTAATCTCCGTGGAGAGTTGATTCCAGAGGGTCAGGGCCGCCACAGAGAAGGCTCTTCCCCTAGGTCCTGCCAGACGACATTGTTTAGTCAACGGGACCCGGAGAAGGCCAGCTCTGTGGGACCTAACTGGTCGCTGGGATTCGTGCGGCAGAAGTCGGTCCCTGAGATATTCTGGTCCGGTGCCATGAAGGGCTTTATAGGTCATAGCCAACACTTTGAATTGTAACTGGAAACTGATCGGCAACCAATGCAGACTGCGAACTGAGATCCAATGTTTGCCAGCTCACCACTGATAGGATCCTTAATGGCAGTGGAAGAGCTGGGAACATCAGGAGCACCTGGAAAGAGACATTTGGAGCAAGTAGAACAATGAAAAAAAATGTGCGAAGACTTAGGGCTTGGAAAACTTCTTCCCAAAGAGTAACAATGAAAGAGCTTGCAAGTGGGTAAGAGCTGGGAACATGGTTAGCACCTGGTTAGGGCTGGAAAGAAACATCTGGAGCAAGTTAGAGCAATGAGGAAGACCCTGCAAAGACTTAGGGCTTGGAAAACATTCTTCACAGAGAGTAACAATAAAAGAACTTGCAAGCTTGTAAGAGCTGGGAACATTATGAGCCGAGGTGGCGCAGCAGGTAGAGTGCTGTACTGCAGCCACTGAAGCTGACTGTAGATCTGAAGGTCAGCGGTTCAAATCTCATCACTGGCTCAAGGTTGACTCAGCCTTCCATCCTTCCGAGGTGGGTCAAATGAGGACCCGGATTGTGGGGGCAATAGCCTAGCTCTGTTAAAAAAAAAGAGAAGGGTAGCATAAAAATCAAATAAATAAATAAATGAATGAATGAATGAATGAATAAATGAATAAATGAATGAATGAATGAATGAATAAATGAATAAACGAATGAATGAATGAATGAATGAATAAATAAATAAATAAATAAATAAATAAATAAATTGTTAGCACCTGGGGGAAAAAAGCTTTGAAAAAAGCTGCATTCAGAGTTTAAGATGCACCTGAATTTAAGCCTCTTTTAGTGGGGAAACAGGTGCGTCTTATACTCCAAAAATACGGTGAATGGCTGAGTTTAAAGGGATGACAGAGGAAAGTAATTGAAAAACAACAAGAACAAGAGAGTTAGCGAGAGAAGGTTTCTTCCCTTCCCCGTGTGAATTGCTTTCAGTCCAGATGGGACCAGCGTGTTTACAATTAAGTAAATATATCATCAAAACTTGCATTTGCAGGACGGCAGGCGAGATTCGCAAGTGCCTAGTTGATCTCAGAACGATATACAAAGAGTTGCTGTTAATGAATTTATTTATCTAGTGTCCTGCATGGAGAGGGCAACGTGTCTTTGTTTCCAAAATGAAAAGCTGCAGAGACAGGGAAAGAACTCGATGTCAACATCTGACCCAGGGACAAAGTTGCATTTGAAAAAAGAAGTTTAAAAGGGGACGGCTGGGACCATGTTTGAAAGACATTTGTCTCTCCTTCCCAAAAATCCCCCAGCCTACAATTCAGTTATTTGGACAAAAAATAATGGGGAGAATTTTGAACTGGGCCCCATGCAAAGCCTCCCCTGCTGTGTCGTTGTTTTATCCTTGTTGTGCGGGGAATATTTTTGCAATATTTTTGCATCCTCCTCCCAAAGTACAAATATTGTGTGGTGTCTAGAGAGGAATGCGTTGCTTTTAAAATTAAATTTTCTGGAAACTCCCACAAGAAGCAGCGGCAGCATTGACCTTGGGCCATTCCAAGAAAACGGCGGGAGTAGATTTGGCGAACCTCACTTCCCAGGACAACTGATGGGCACAACTGCTGTCTTTGCACAAGGCTGCACATTGTGTCGACCTAAAAGACTTACAGCTTATCGTTGTAATCAGATTTGGGTTGTTGCTTTTTTTGCACAGTGTGCAAACACAAGGGAAGAAAGCTGAGGCAATTAAGTGTCCCTCCCGCTGATTGTCCAAGTAGTTTATTCATCTGGAAAGTCCACAATAACTTGGTCGGTGCCCAATGTTTGCTTCTCTCCAGTCAGGTGAAAGAGCGCAGCTTGTTTTATTAAGGTCTCCACTCGGGCCAAAGAGAGGAGACACTCGGCCAAGCAGGCTACATGCTGATTGCAGCCCCTCATCAACTTCAAGGGATCCAAGGGTTTCGGAGACCCTTACTCATCAAGTACAGGATGAGCTCTTTGCAGGAGGAGAAGGAGAAAGAAAGGGAGGAGGGGAAAAAGGAGAAAGAACAGAAAAAGAGAAGGGGGAAATAGACAAGGAGGAGGAGAGAGGCAAAGAGAAAGAGAAAGAAAGGGAGAAGGAAAAAATGGACAACTTGGGTCTCTTGTAGGACCTGAGACTGATGGTGTTTTATTCTGTCTGTCTGCCTGCCTACCTTCCTACCTACCTATCTACTATCTATCTATCTATCTATCTATCTATCTATCTATCTATCTATCTATCTATCATCTATCTCTCTCTCTATATATATATCTATCTATCATCTATCTATATATCTATCTCTCTTTATCTATCTATCATCTCTCTCTCTCTCTCTCTCTCTATCTCTCTTTATCTATCTATCTATCATATCTCTCTCTCTCTCTCTATCTATCTATCTATCTCTCTTTATCTATCTATCTATCATCTCTCTCTCTCTCTCTATCTATCTATCTATCTATCTACCAAATACCTTGGTTTTTTTCTGTCCTCAATCTTCTATGTTTCTATGTTCCTGAGGGTGAGAGAGATCAACCAGCCCGCCAGTAGAGGTGGTGAATGACCCATCACTTGACACATTCAGGAAGAGATTGGACTACCATCTGGCTGGGGTAGTGTAGGGTTTACTGCTTGAGCAGGGGGTTGGACTAGATGACCTGCAAGGTCCCTTCCAACTTGAATGAATGAATGAATGAATGAATGAATGAATGAATGAATGAATGAATGAATATTGTGCCATCACCACTTCCAGGGTACAAAAGGTGTGTTCTTGCCATCTGCACCTTCCTCACAACTGCTTGTCCAGGATCAACGAGGCCTCATTGTCAGCCCTGGGGAACCCGAAGAGAATTGGCAGATTTTGTAGCTGGGGAACCAACCTGAGAATTTGGACACAGATCCCCAAGGGGCCCCAGCTGCCGTTCCCCTCCCTTCTGGCTGCTGTAATTGAACAAGTGCTATTTTTTTACAGAAATGCCCACTTGCAAAATTCCAGCCAGTTTAATCCCCTCCTGGAAAAACAAGCCGCCCATCTTGAACGTGTAGAGAATTTAAGCTGGAAAAAGAGCAATTCTCTGCTCCAAGAAACCAAGAACATTAAGTCCAAATATTTAAGGTGATTCTGCTTTTCATTGCAAGGGTAACACCAACTGCAATCCATTTTTTTCCTTCCTGTTGCATTCTTGCTTATTTTTTTAATCACTATTTGAGGGGGGGGGGGAGAGAAAGAAGTGTAGACAGTTTGCAGTTCCACCCTTCCTCAAATATTTTCCAGCTCTGGCAGTTGTTACTGAGCAGAGCCATTTATGAAAAACAGATAAGTCAGTCGACTCCATCAAGTGTTGAATTCCACCGTTTTCCGCGGAGCAGCCCTGTCCCTCGGCTTCCAGCGGGGCTCATTCAAAGGAGGTTTGATGCAATCTTTGCTCAGGTTTTTCAGCCAGAGCTGGGCTGGATTTACACTTACAAAACTTCTCTGTGCCAAAACTCCTTCACCGGCACTGGGGAAAATTAGCAACTGCACTTATTTCGTGTTGATACAGCACTAGCAATAGCATTTAGACTCATATACCACTTTGTAGGTACAGTAGTACCTCGTGATACGAACCCCTCGTCATACGAAGATTTTGAGATACGAACCCGGGGTTCAGAAAATTTTTGCCTCTTCTTACAAACTTTTTTCGCCTTACGAACCCACCGCCCAAATGCCGAACCCGGATGTTCGGCAAAAGTTTGGGTTCGGCATTTGGGTTCGTAAGGCCGCTGAGAAGCGCCACCGCCCGGCTGTCGCCTTTTGAAACAGCCGGGGAGGCTTCTCGGCGTTCCCCTGAACGCCAAACCCGAACTTTTGCTGAACATCCGGGTTCGGCGTTCGGGAGTCCGCCGAGAAGCCCCTCCGCCTGGCTGTCGCCTTTTGAAACAGCCGGGGGGCTTCTCGGCATTCTCCCGAATGCCGAACCAGGAAGTTCGGCAAAAGTTCAGGTTCGGCGTTCGCATTCGGGAGGCCGCCGAGAAGCCCCGCCACCCGGCTGTCACCTTGCCAGAAGAGCCACGCAGCTGTCGGCCAGTCGGGAGGCTCAAACAGAGGTGGGGAATCCCAATAGGGAATTCCATGGGCGGAGTTTTGATGTCACGAAGACGTCCTTCCTAGCCGGCCGAAACGTGGACTCTATTCTATTCTATTCTATTCTACTCTATTCTATTCTGTTTTAATGTGAGATGACTGGGGTTCTTAGCCTTTTCCTTCTTTTAATAGCAAAAATGTGACATTCTTTCTTCAGACTCTTATTAATTCCCAAATCATGAAAAGGAAGAAGGCCAAAACAAGGAGAAGAGCTGAAACCAATAGCTGATCTATTTATTTCTTAAGACAGTGCGCCAAAGCCTTTCAGCCATTCCTTGAAGGAGGTGGACAGATAAAGAATTGGGTGCAATTAAAATGCTGCCGTCTTTTTAGGTCACTGTTGGGGGCGAGAGAAAAGGGACCGATTTCAAAGTCCTTTCAATAATTTCTGGCAAGTCGTTTGGAGAGAAAAACGCAAGGATATTTTACTGGCACCGGATAAGGCTGGCGACAGATGCTCCAGTTCGACATTATTAAATTAAACCCCGCCTTCTAATAGATTGGAAGACTCATGGAACAAGCATGCAGATGATCAAAGCAGATAATGTTACCCGCTCCCCTCTCGCTTTCAATGGATGAAATCAGTGGGCTTTGTGTGCCATGGTGGAACTATGCGTAAACAAACACAACTCCTCCTTAGCTTAATGAGGCTTTTTTCTGCAAAGTCATCTGGTTATAAGAATAACTGCGGGATCCTTTCCATCACTTAACCGTGAAAAATTAAACTATGCACCCTGTACATGAAGCATTAGGGTCTTCTGAGATATTTCCACAGATAGAGAAGATGCGAATTATTTTGCCTGACAATAAAACTCATTCCACATGGGCCGCCATTAGCCACAGTATATTCCCAGCGCTTTTAAGTCCCGTGTAGCTTTTCCATGGGCGCTTTGGGAGGATTCAGATCTCTAGAAATACAGTGATACATCGTCTTACGAACTTAATTGGTTCCGGGAGGAGGTTTGTAAGGTGAACAGTTCGTAAGATGAAACAATGATTCCCATAGGAAACAATGTAAAACCGATTAATGTGTGCAATGTTCAAAGTAGTATGCCAATGCCCAAAATAGTCAAAAAATTCTGATTTAGCAGCCTAATCTATATATAAAGTGAAATAATTGCACACAGCTGGGGGGGAGGGCCTTTTCTAAACAAAATAAAGAAATAAGCATCAATATTTTCATTTCATTTTTCATTTTATTGTGTTCAGAAATGTTCAATGGGTGAACAGTGCAGTCAGTCAGTAGGGAAAGCAAGTAGGATGCTTGGCTGCATAGCTAGAGGTATAACAAGCAGGAAGAGGGAGATTATGATCCCGCTATATAGAGCGCTGGTGAGACCACATTTGGGATAATACTGTGTCCAGTTCTGGAGACCTCACCTACACAAAGATATGGATCAAACTGAACGGGTCCAAAGACGGGCTACAAGAATGGTGGAAGGTCTTAAGCATAAAACGTATCAGGAAAGACTTAATAAACTCAATCTGTATAGTCTGGAGGACAGAAGGAAAAGGGGGGACATGATCGAAACATTTAAATATATTAAAGGGTTAAATAAGGTTGAGGAGGGAAGTGTTTTTAATAGGAAAGTGAACACAAGAACAAGGGGACACAATCCGAGGTTAGTTGGGGGAAATATCAGAAGCAACGTGAGAAGATATTATTTCACTGAAAGAATAGTAGATGCTTGGAACAAACTTCCAGCAGACGTGGTTAGTAAATCCCCAGTAACTGAATGTAAACATGCCTGGGATAAACCTAGATCCATCCTAAGATAAATACAGATAATAGTATAAGGGCAGACTAGATGGACCAGGAGGGCTTTTTCTGCCGTCAGACTTCTGTGTTTCTATGTTTCAAGTTAGTATACTAGTGAAAAAAGTATTTTTAAAACAAAAACAATTCCACTAGCTCAAACCAACCTTTTTTTAGTCTGGGTCATATATGACCCAAGGATCACAAGTGTAAGTATTTTCGCCTAGCAAAATCGTCATGTAATTTCGAGTTTCAGATATGGAGAGATTTTTTTTTTACAGGATCTCAATTTTTGTTTTGGGTCCGGTTTGACCCGAGGAGAACAGCAGGGTTAATTTGGGAGGGAATTTTATTTTCCTGGAAATAAAATATTTGTTACCTTTAGCTGGTATTTCGCTTTCTCTTAGCGATCGAGCATCCTAACCTGATTGGCTGCCCTGCGTGATGACATCATTGTACTCTCTGTGTGATCCCTGATGCTCACCTTAGAGGAACATCTGGAAAGGAGGCAGAAGCGCATAGAAATCAGAAAGAAAAATGGGAAAACAGCTGCGGGGAGAAAGGACGGAAGATTCAAACCCCGTTTTTGCAAAGACTTGTCCCTAGTCAATCTAAATCACTTCTTGCAGCTCCGATGTGACTCCTGGGTCGTATAATGTTTCTGTACATCCACCGAAAAGTTTAACATTCAAGAAAAATATATCAGCAGCCACGTCGCTCATGCCAGCCATGTCTAAAGTCCAGGGCTTAAAACGTTTTCTCATCTAGGGCCATGTGTCTCTCCCACTTCCTAAATGAAGAGCCGACGTGTAACATAAACACCGCTTTGCAGAAACAACAGCTTTAATGCCATCTGACATAGGAGCGTTTTCAATGCAGATGTTTAGCCATATTTAATTTCAACTGGTTTTCCCCCCTCCCCACACTGGATACATGGAGCATCGTGATAGAAAAGGCTGCCATTCATTATGTGGACAGCATGAAAAACCCTCTGCCTTTATGCTAATCGAGAGAGACTTTGACAACTTGTGCAAGAGATTATCACTTCACTGCAACATTCCTCTCCACTGTTGTCATTGTGGCTTTGTGAGGAGGAGTTGTGCCAACAGTTGGGCAAACAGAATGGGAGGTGGGTGGAGGTTTCGTCCAAGGGGCCAAACTTCTTGTAGGTTTTATGGACGAGATCATTGATTTCCCCCTCGGAGGGTATTTACCCCTTGCTTGGGGGCAGCTTTATTCACTCCTATTTCACCCAATAACACTTTTCAATATAGTAGATTCCATTCTATCCCATATAATGAACGTACATGTATCTGTGGAGCTTTAACAGGTAGAAACATAGAAATGTAGACGATTGACTGCAGAAAAATCATCCCCTAACCCCCAACACTTTACCCTTAGACTATGCACGGTTGACCTCACCAAGTTCCTAAGAGGTCAGTAAGGGGCGAACATAAGTGCACCAGAGTGCCTACCATCCCCTGTCCTATTGTCTCTCCTATATCTCCTATATCTTCTCTTCTATCCCTATATCTTTTTCTGCTATTCTCCCCTAGTTATATTTCACTCCTTTATTTTCTCCTCTATTCCCCCTTTAATACAGTCTACTTGATTATATCCTCTATAACCCTCATTGTGTATTATTGTGTATTGCATAAAACAAACAAATAAATAAAAAAATAAATAAATAAAAAAGACCTCATGGTCCATCTAGTATGCCTTTATACTACATCCTGTATTTTATCTTAGGATGGATCTATGTTTATCCCAGGCATGTTTAGATTCAGTGACTGTGGATTTATCTACCACGTCTGCTGGAAGTTTGTTCCAAGCATCTACTACTCCTTCAGTCAAATAATATTTTCTCATGTTACCTTTGATCTTTCCCCCAACTAACTTCAGATTGTGTCCCCTTGTTCTTGGGTTCACTTTCCTGTTAAAAACACTTCCCTCCTGAACCTTATTCAACCCTTCAACATCTTTAAATGCTTTGATCGTGTCCCCCCTTTCCCTTCTGTCCTCCAGACTCTACAGACTGAGTTCATGAAGTCTTTCCTGATGAGTTTTATGCTGAAGACTGTCCACCATAGTCCGTCTTTGTCAGGGGTAGGCAGGATTGGCTCTTCTATAACATGTGAACTTCAACTGCTGTAAGCCGCCCCGAGTCTACGGAGAGGGACGGCATACAAATCTAATAAATAATAATAATAATTCCCAGAATTCCTGAGCTAGCCTGATTGGCTCAGGAATTCTGGGAGTTGAAGTCCACAAGTCACAGAAGAGTCACCTTTGCCTACCCCTAGTCTATGCTCTATTAAGTTATCTAGAAGTATAACTATAATAGAAGTTGATATTGTTTTTATTGTTGTAAGCTGTCCAGAGTCCTTAGGGCGTTGGGGGGGCATTTAAATTAAACAAACAAACAAATAAATAAATAAATAGAGTATTTCAATGGCAATAGAAATAACTCTCTATTTCCATTGCCTTTATGGGTGGTCTAATTAATTCTTGGCCTCACCCAGGCCCCCATTGAGCAGAAACATAGGAGGCCGATTAATTAAGGATGATTTCTTCACCATGTACATCCACGGATTTAAACTCCAGCTTTATAATTAAGAAAATGAGCCGAGTCGTCACAGATTGCCCAATCTTGGCTGTTCTCCTGAGGAGATCGACACAGGCGGAGTTCTCGGAGGAGAAGAGGCTTCAATTGACGTTGGATGCAACGTTGGGATTACAGCAGCCTTGAGGGTTGTGGGCCGAACTATTTGATAGCAGCCGAGCCTGGTGGGGTTGTAAAATGGAGACCTGCAATAATAGAGGCCATATGGGAAATGTAATGTTATTTATTAATTAATTTATTAGAGTTGGAAGGGACCTTGTAGGTCATCTAGTCCTACCCCCTGCTCAGGAAGGAGTCCCTCTACCACTTCAGACAAAGGGCAGTTCAATCTCCCTTTGAAAATCTCAAGTGTTGGAGCTCTCACAACCTCCACAGGCAACTTCTGTTCCACTGGTTGATGGCTCTCACGGTCAGAAATTTCCTCCTTATTTCCAGGTTGAATCCCTCCTTGGTCAGCTTCCATCCATTGTTCCTCGTCTGGCCTTCTGGTGCCAGGCATGTTTAAATTCAGTTCCTGTGGATTTATCTATCACATCTGCTGGAAGTTTGTTCCAAGCACCCACAACTCTTTCAATCAAATACTATTTTCTCACATTGCTTCTGATCTTTCCCCCGATTGACCACAGATGGTGCCCCCTTGTTCTTGGGTTCACTTTCCTATTAAAAACACTTCCCTCCTGGACCTTATTTAACCCTTTAATATAATTAAATGTTTCGATCATGTCCCCCCTTTTCCTTCTGTCCTCCAGACTAGACAGATGGAGTTCATGGAGTCTTTCCTGATCAGTTTGATGCTTAAGACCTTCCACCATTCTTTGGACCCGTTCAATTTTGTCCATATCTTTTTGTAGGTGAGGTCTCCAGAACTGGACACAGTATTATTCCAAATGTGGTCTCACCAGCGCTCTATATAAGGGGATCACAATCTCCCTCTTCCTGCTTGTTATACCTCTAGCTATGCAGCCAAGCATCCTACTTGCTTTCCCTACCGCACGACCACACTGCTCACCCATTTTGAGACTGTCAGAAATCACTACCCCTAAATCCTTCTCTTCTGAAGTTTTTGCTAACCCAGAACTGCCAATACAATACTCAGATGGAGGATTCCTTTTTCCCCCAAGTGCATTGTTTTACATTTTATTTTATTAATTGTTGGAATTTGACTTTTTATCGTATAGTTTTAATTGTTGTGAGCCACCCTGAGTGCTGTGGGGTTGGGAGGCATACAAGTCAAATTAATAATAATAAAGAAATAAGAAGCTTCTTCAGAGGAGCAGCGTCTGCCAAGGTCATTGCCACACAGCATTAAATCAATTCCAATTCCCTCCCACCGGAATTTGAGGGTTTCCTTCCAGTTCCTTCTCCTTGTGACCGAATCCAGCACATTTTTGGGAATCCACTCTTCCTTTTGTTGGCTCCTTGGCTCTCCCACCACCAAATTGGGCCCTGCTCTGCTGGTGATCAGGCTTGGCCAAAGCCTCGATTTCTTTCAAACCTCTGGTTTGGTTAGAATCATTGTTAAAATTCTGGGAAAAGGGAGCGATTTCCACGATTGTTTCCGAAGAAGAAGAAACAATGCTTGGGTGGAGCCGTGAAGTCATGAAGAGTCAAGCTTGGCTCGAGCGCATGGAAGAGGCCAAATGTTTTGAAACCTCTATTAAAATGATCTATGGGATCTGCTTGGGGCGATGGATTATCCCATAAAAATCGGTGCTGGCTACGCATTTCCTGGGCTGAAGGGAAGGGACCCCCCCCAAGCCATCAGTTGCTTAATGAACGTCAATTGTGAAGAGCAGCAAATAAACCACGTTGGCAACGGACGTGTCTTCTTCCCTCTTTTGGAAATCGTTGTGCTGTGAAATAGGGAACAAATCACCCGTTCTAGTTGAACAATTTGGATGTATGTAAACAATGTAAACTGGAGTGAGTCTTTGGCTCTGGACTACAACGCAGCTTTGCAGCTCTTGTTTTGGATGGAAATTCTGAAGATTTGTCCATAATAAACAAAGTCAACGCAGATGAATTTTTTTTTTTGTCATGTAAAACCAAAATCTTGAAGGAGTGACTTGACATTAACTCGCAGATAAGGCCAGTGCTATCTGGAAAATTAGAGAGAAATGTTTCTTATTGATAAAGGCAAATCAGTGTCACTTTTCATATTAGATGCAGGTGATTCATTGGCACAAAGAAAACAGAAAACAGGATTTTAAAGAGGAAATGTCTGGAGGTGATGCAAAGTAGGCAGGTGGCAGGAAAATGTAAAGTATTTTTAAGGAAAACCTTTGCATTCCTCTGTCTCAAAAACAGGCGTTTATATACCAGGGTAAAGCACTGAAGATTTGAATTTTTCATAGGTAGGTAGGTAGGTAGATAGATAGATAGATAGATAGATAGATAGATACTGTAGATAGATACTGTAGATAGATACTGTAGATAGATGGATGGATGGATGGATAGAGATAGATAGGTAGATAGGTAGATAGATAGATAGATAGATAGATAGATAGATAGATAGATAGATAGAGATAGGTAGGTAGGTAGGTAGGTAGATAGATAGGTGGATAGAAAGATAGAGATAGATAGATAGATAGATAGATAGATAGATAGATAAGATAGATAGATACATAGATAGATAAGATAGATAGATAGATAGATAGATAGATAGATAGATAGATAGATAGATAGATAGATAGGTGGATAGGTGGATAGGTGGATAGGTGGATAGGTGGATAGGTGGACAGGTGGACAGGTGGATAGGTGAATAGAGAGGGGCGGCATACAAATCCAATGAATAAATGGATGGATAGATAGATAGAGAGAGAGAGAGAGAGAGAGAGAGAGAGAGAGATACATAGATACATAGATACATCGATAGATACATCGATAGATACATCGATAGATACATCGATAGATACATAGATATTTTTTTAAAAAAAAAATAAATGGGGTTTGTTTGGATATTCCCCAGAAGAAGAGAGTTTACTGAAGGGATACAATATTTTTTTTCAAGTCCAAGAACTTTGCATTGACATTTGTTCATTCCATCATGATATACTGGGGGGGGAGGGGGGAGAATTCTTTAGGGAGCTTTGCAAACATTTTACAAGCGCCCCCTCTTCCTCCCAGCTCCCCCTCTCTTAATTTTTTATTTTTCAAAAAGCGCAGCCTCGTAATTTATAGCCCTCCGGAGTGAATCCTCCACTCTCCCCTTGCTTTCGCTCTGCACGGTTGTGGAAGCCAACACAAAGGCCCAGTTGACGCTCGGAAAAACGCCTCTCGCTTGGTTGGAACCAGAGCCCACAGAAGACTCATGCACCAGCGATGCGCGGGGAAGTGACCCATCGCAGAGGTTACTCAAATGTTTGGAATTTACTCCTCCATGCAACGATTCGGTCACTCGGTGGCCTGATTTCTCCCACTGCGGAAAGGAAAAGACATTTGTCGATTGAAGCCGTATCGGCTGCACAATCCCTGAAGTCATTATGGCTTCTGTTCTTCTCATAACTCTCCATGTGGGAACCATCTGAACTGAACAGGGTGGTGCTCCAAAGACCTTGGAATACTCCTCATATCCAGTGACCTGAGTGCCAAAATTGCCCCCTGCAACAACATCCCCCAAAAGGCTTCAAGAGTTGTTCACCTGATCCTACGTAGCTCCTGCTCTGGTAATCTCACACTACTAATCAGAGCATACAAAACTTTCACCAGACCAATCCTCGAATACAGCTCATCTGTCTGGAACCCACACTGCATTTCGGACATAAAGACATTAGGAAGTGTCCAGAGATACTTTAGCAGAAGAGCCCTCCACTCCTCCAATCGCAACAGAATCCCCTACGCAACTACTCACAATCCAAGGTTCAGAAAGCTTAGAACTACGTCGCCTTAAACACGACCTAAGCACAGCCCATAAAATCCTCTGCTACAACGTCCTTCCTGTCAATGACTACTTCAGCTTCAACCACAACAACATACAAGCACACAACAGATACAAACTTAAAGTAAACTTGACTGCAGGAAATATGGCTTTAGTAACCGAGTAGTTGATGCATGGAACTCACTACCAGACTCTGTAGTATCATCACCAAACCCCCAAACCTTTATACCCTTAGAGTGTCCACTGTTGACCTCTCCTGATTCCTAAGAGGTCAGTAAGGGGCTTGCATAAGTGCACAAGCGTGCCTTCCATCCCTTGTACTTGTGTTTTTATTTTACATTATTCTGTATTTGTATACTACCAATACATACTTGATAAAACAAACAAATAAATAAATAAAACTAGGAGGGGAAACTAGGCGGTGGGCAAACAGACAGGTTCTTTTCTGATGGTTGTTTGCACAAGAGGAAATAGAGAAGAATTGGGGGTAAAAAAACCCCTGAGAGCTGAGGATGGGTCTGGTCATTGGATAGAAGCTCAGTGTGTTCACATTGCAGACGCCACTTGCCCAGGTTTTGGGGGGATTTTTTGGAAAAAGCCTTAAAGCTTTTTTAAAGAGAAGCTGTAAATAATTGGATTAAGTGGCATGGTGTCCTTTAACAGGCCTTGTTGACTTTGATATTTAAGCACTAAAGAACACAAAACCAGGCAAGGAAGATCTTTATTAGGCTCATTCTCCTAAGTGGATTAGCAAACACTTTCAGGGAAGACTTTTTTAAAAAAAAAAAGAAAATGAATTCAGTTTTAAAAATAAAGTACCAAAAACAAAGGAACCTATTTACAATTCTGTGCCTTGGGTTTACATTCTGTTTCTTTCCCTTTCGAACCAATGATAAAGTTTTTCCCATACGGTGAAAAAAATGGTTTTTTGATGGTTTTGCGGAGTCTGCAGAGAGGGGCGGCATACAAATCCAATAAATAATAATAATAATAATAATAATAATAATAATAATAATAATAATAATTCCAAAGTGAGTCCACTCATTCTTGCACAGCCCAGCATTGTTTTTTAATCGCCATCTTCTCTGTCTGTGTCTTCTCCTCTTTCCATGCCTGCGTGAAAGATAATCTGTGTAATTAAACAGTAATTTCCTTCCGTACGTTGTCTTCTAATAATTTCTAATAAATACATTTCTGGTTTTGGTTCTACTTTGCATTTTATTATTTCCTTTATCCAATTTCTAATCATATTGCCAAAAAAAAAAAATTTAGAACTTCGAATGGTCACTAAATGAACTGCTGCAAATCAAGGACTATGTAAACTCTAAACGTTTATAAAAAAAAGGGAATAGAACTAGCATCGGTTCCACACATTACAGAGGTAGGTATCTGGTGGTGGCCAGCCAGTGGCGCAACTTGCGCACGACAGCTCTGGTGCGGTCTTTCTTTTTCTTTTTCTTTATCTTTAATTGGATGTGTATGCCGCCCCTCTCTGAGGACTCGGGGCAGCTCACAACATGTACAGAAAAACAAGAAACAGTAATAACAATCCAATTAATAATACATTTATTTAAAAAAACCATGTGACACATATAGATAGAATTGTCGGCTATCAATAAAATTAACTGCCTTGGAAATGGCCCTGGGTTGGGCCGAGAGGCAGATAAGGAGCTGTGATGTTCCTTCAATATACTAGGGTGATTCGACACAAAAATACGTAACCTTTCCCTGGTGCAGAGCTGAAGGGATTGGATACTGTAGCCTAGAGGATAATTCTCTGCCTTACAAGGCAAAGGTTGCAGGTTCAAGTCCCAGTGGGTATGGCTAGCTGATGAGGCCAAAATAAGGCCGAAATAGATCTATCCTAGTCTCCCTGAATTTTCAAATTCAGCAAACAAAAAACCCATGTGACATATATATATATATATATATATATATATATATATATATATATATATATATATATATATGTGTCACATGTTTAAGCTGAATTTGAAAATTAAGGGAGACTAGAATTTATATCAAGAATAGTCCTAAAAATGCGAGTTCCAGGTACATACGTGAATGATGAGGCAGCAGCCATCTCGATCACCGGAACATAGAAACTTTAATAAAACCACTTAGCTTTCGTTAGCGTGCTGCTAACTTCGTCAAAGTTTTAAAATGCCGTGGGAGACAAACATCTTTATAAAGCATTACTCAGTCTGCTCATTGCCCGCGTCACGGGGCCACACCCTTCCCTCCCCCCTGCGGTAAGCCTAATTGTGGGCTTAATCATGCTGGCTGAAGGGAGATCTACCTCTTTTGCTCGTGTTTGTTGCCTTTTTCCCTCCCCAAGGGAGGGGGCTGTACCCCCAAGGGAGGGGGTACAGCCAGCAGGATTAAGCCTCACAATTCCACCCCCTCCCTTGGGGAGGGAAAAAGGCAACAAACACGAGCAAAAGAGGTAGATCTCCCTTCAGCCAGCAGGATTAAGCCCACAATTAGGCTTACCGCAGGGGGGAGGGAAGGGTGTGGCCCCGTGACGCGGGCAATGAGCAGACTGAGTAATGCTTTATAAAGATGTTTGTCTCCCACGGCATTTTAAAACTCTGACGAAGTTAGCAGCACGCTAACGAAAGCTAAGTGGTTTTATTAAAGTTTCTATGTTCCGGTGATCGAGATGGCCATACCCACTGGGACTTGAACCTGCAACCTTTGCCTTGTAAGGCAGAGAATTATCCTCTAGGCTATATATATAGATAGATAGATACATCACAGTAAATGAACTTTTACACAATACTCTAATTTTTTTAGTTTTACATATATATATATATATATATATATATATATATATATATATATATATGTAAAACTAAAAAAATTAGAGTATTGTGTAAAAGTTCATTTACTGTGATGTATCTATCTATCTATCTATCTATCTATCTATCTATCTATCTATCTATCTATAGCATATCTATCTATCTATCTATCTATCTATCTATCTATCTATCTATCTATCTATCTATAGCATATCTATCTATCTATCTATCTATCTATCTATCTATCTATCTATCTATCTATCTAATCCAATACACAATGGAGGTTTGTTTATTTATTTATTTATTTGTTTGTTTGTTTGTTTGTTTGTTTGTTTATTTATTTATTTATTTATTTATTTATTTATTTATTTATTTATTTATTTATTTATTTATTTATTTATTTATTTATTTATTTATTTATTTATTTATTTATTTATTTATTTATTTATTTATTTATTTATTTATTTTGTATGCCGCCCCTCTCCGCAGACTCGGGGCAGCTCAAGCTTATAGAGGATATTCATAGTAAAATATATCAGAGAAAGAATAGAAGAGATATAGGAATAAAATATATCAATGAAAGAATATAGAGAAAGGATATAGAAATAGAAGAGAAGATATAGGAGATATGGGAGAGTCTATAGAACAGGGGACGGGAGGCACGCTGGTGCACTCATGCACGCTCCTTACTGACCTCTCAGGAATCTGGAGAGGTCAACCGTCGACAGTCTAAGGGGAAAATGTTGGGGGTTAGGGGAGGACACTACAGAGTCCGGTAATGAGTTCCACGCTTCGACAACTCGATTACTAAAGTCATATTTTTGACAGTCCAGCTTGGAGCGGTTAATATTGAGCTTGAATCTGTTGTGTGCTCTTGTGTTGTTGTGGTTAAAGCTGAAGTAGTCTTTGACAGGCAGGACATTGCAGCGTATGATCTTGTGGGCAATACCTAGATCATGTTTAAGTCGTCGTAGTTCTAAGCTTTCTAGGCCCAGGATTGAAAGTCTAGTTTCCTAGGGTCGACTCCCCTGGTAATAATAATAATAATAATAATAATAATAATAATAATAATAATAATAATAATTTATTAGATTTGTATGCCGCCCCTCTCCGAAGACTCGGGGCGGCTCACAAATCTTCCCTTGACCACAACCGCCCCCCTTTCTTGCCCCCCTCCCATGCAGGGATGAATCACTCACATTTTGAACCAAACTCATTACGGCCTTAACATCCAGGCAGTCTTTCCTCCCACCAAGGTTTCAATTTCAGTTCCAAACCTCTTACACGCGTTTTAATGGGACATAAAGGTGGGAGGTTTTTACAGGGTGGCTGAAAGACCCCCCCCCCCTCCCGAGGTTCATCCGATAGCCTTGCGGAATATCAAAGCACAGTCAGCTCAGGTCTTGATCTAATTCCTCAGCCTTCTCCCCCCCTCCAACTCCCCCTTTCCTTTCGGAGGCCAAGGGGGGTCAGGTGGAGGGGAAGAGGCATAGATCTTCTGGAAGAGGACAGGAGACCACTCCAGGATTACAAAGCCTGGCCCAAACATGCTCTGAAAAATAATCCAGGCTAATGGATGGTTCTCCTTCCTGGCTCCAAGAGCTCCCCCATCCATCACGGAACCCGGGCGTCTCCCGGAGAGCTCACCTCGCTTTCAAACGCAGGAAGCAGCCACCCCAAAACCCTTTGATCCGCTGCCACAGCTAATCCGGGCAGATCGGCCTGATTTATGGCCGTTGGCTGGTGGTGAATGAAAAGAAGCCCACCACCAACCATGGAACTGGCTTCGCGTTCCCCATCATTTATCCTGGAGGGGAGTTGCCAGATTTTCCTGCTCTTCTGTTGAGCTGAATAGCTTTAAAAAAAGAAAGAACAAAGCTTGATTGTCTTCTGGGCTCTTGTCCAAATCAGAAGAGTCTTCCATGCCTGGGTAACAACAGCACAATTTTCTTACTTATTAATTTATGTATTAATTGGATTTGTATACTGCCCCTCTCCATGGACTTGGGGCGGCTCACAACATGTCAACAACAAAAACAGTACAATAATCCCTCACTACTTTGCGGTTCATCTTTCGCGGATTCGCTAGTTCACAAGTTTTCAAAGGGGGCTTGAATCCATTAAATCCATTAAAATGTTTAAATCCATTGAAAATTCATAAAATTCTTCTACAGAACTCCTGCACTCTATTAAAGAAACTGATAGGATTAAGAACTGGTAAGCACTTAGGGCTGTGTGACTGTAACCTGTTGCTTGTATCCTAAGATTTTTATTAATATTGGTTGTTCCCTGATTGCTTATTTGACCCCTATGACCATCATTAAGTTTTGCGCCTCATCATTCTTGACAAATGTCTCTCTTCTTTTATGTACAATGAGAGCTTATGCACCAAAGACAAATCCCTTGTGTGTCCAATCACACTTGGCCAAGAAATAATTCTGTCCTATTCTATTCTATAATAATAATAATAATAATAATAATAATAATAATAATAATACTTTCCACATGATCAAG
Source organism: Erythrolamprus reginae (assembly GCF_031021105.1). Taxonomy (NCBI): domain Eukaryota; kingdom Metazoa; phylum Chordata; class Lepidosauria; order Squamata; family Dipsadidae; genus Erythrolamprus; species Erythrolamprus reginae. The sequence continues at coordinate 786,024 of NC_091955.1, read as the reverse complement.
GATGGATCACAGAAGTCCAATTGTTAAGAGTGTGGGAAAGAAGAAAAAGATGCGATAGCAACAACAGAAGAAACGTTTATAGACGAGGCCTCAGTCTGCAACAGAAAAAGGCCAGAAATAATGAAATGTAATTTATTTGGCTTCTATGCCTCCCAATCCCAGTGATGGGTCGTGTCCCAGGTTTATCAGATTTTCAAACCTTGATCAGAGTTTAGGCTTAACCTCCATCTGGGACAAGAACAAAATCTTGGTGAAAGTTGCCATCAATTATTTAATTTTCCCCTTTTCTTCCATATTTCATCAGGCTCATGCAATAGATAAGCATCGCTTTATCTGACTTAACTCTGAACCCACAGGGATGGGGAGGGGAGAACTTGGTCCTGCTGGAAACACAAAAGTGTTGTTTTCATGCTTCCTTTCAGACTCTCCAGATAAAACATTTTTTGGGTGGATGGATGTGGCGGAGTTTATTTTTTACAAAGGTTCTAGAAGGGCGAGGCTCTTTAGGGATGCTTCCAAGCAGAGACAAGAGATAGAATGGGTGATACAGCCCAATGCATATTGGATGAAATCTTTTTTTTTTAAAAAAAAAAGATTTTTATTAATTTTCACATTTTTCATACCTTGACATTTCCAAGAAGATCCACATTTTTAATAGGAAAGTGAACACAAGAACAAGGGGACACAATCTGAGGTTAGTTGAGGGAAAGATCAGAAGCAACTGGAGAAAATATTATTTTACGGAAAGAGTTGTAGATGCTTGGAACAAACTTCCAGAAGACATGGTTGGTAAATCCATAGTCACTGAATTGAAACATGCCTGGGATAAACTATATATCCAAGATAAAATACAGAAAATAGTATAAGGGCAGACTGGATGGACAAGGAGGTCTTTTTCTGCCGTCAATCTTCTATGTTTCTATGTAACATCCTCATATACACACATTCATATTATTACTTGAATTAGTTATACATGATAAGTTTTTATAACAATGTACTTTAAATTATTTTTTTAAAGTTTTTAACGTTAGATTTGTATTCATATTGTATTGCTATTATGTTATGAGCCTCCCCGAGTCTTCGGAGAGGGGTGGCATACAAATCTAATAAATTATTATTATTATTAATTATTATTATGCCTCCTCCTCCATTTCTATCTCCCATTGTCTTTCAGTCTCTCTTTTCTTTATCCATCCATACCAATTGGCCCATGTATTATAATACTCAGTGTTTCTTTGTCCATTCTGCTCCATCGTTAATCGGTCCATCTTGGCACAATCTTATTTATTTATTTTATTTATTTATTGGATTTGTATGCTGCCCCTCTCCGTAGACTCGTATATCTTTCTAATAATTTCCTTCTCCTGGGGTATCTAGATACATAGAACATCTTCTTTAAAACGTCCAGTGTTGGGGCATTCACAACTTCTGGAGGCAAGGGGTTCCACTGGTTAATTGTCCTAACTGTTGGAACATTTCTCCTTAGTTCTAAGTTGCTTCTCTCCTCGTTTAGTTTCCACCCATTGCTTCTTGTTCTACCCTTTGGAGAATGGCTTGACTCCCTCTTCTTTGGGGCAACCCCTGAGATATTGGGAGGCTGCTATATCTCAGGGGGGGTTGCCTCAAAGTTTTATGTTTTAGCCTCCAGCCCCTCAGTCATACTTTGCCTGATATTCTTTGGTTCTTCTGCTCAGTGGCAGAAATGAAGACTTATTTATTTATTTTATTTATTTATTTAGCCCAATACACAGTAATACACCATGAAGGTAACAGAGGAGGCCTTCGAGGAAATAGAATTAGAGAAAGAATAGAAGAGAGAGGATAGGATAAAGTAATAGAAGAAAGATATAGGGATGGAAGACGAGATACAATATATGGGATATAGGAGAGACAAGAGGACAGGGGGCGGAAGGCTCTCTGGTGAACTTCATCGGGGCCAATTTTCAAATTCCTTTTGAGGAATCGCGAGTGGGAACCCTGTGGGTCAGGAACTGACCCACTGAGATACATATTTAATCCCGAAATGGGTGGACGCAGCAAGACCCATCCAGCCGTAATTCTCATTTAGCTGAAGGTTTGGCGTGGAAAGTCCAGGGAGGAAACATTGCAACCGGGAACTGTTTCTGTTTAACCAAGAGCCCCTTTCTGCCAACTCCGTTGCTTTTCTGAATGGAAACCTAGAGTTATGTGGTCTGCAGTCAGCAGGCGGTTTTACCCTCATGGCAACGATACAAACAATGCAGATATTTCAGCACACGGTGGGTGAGTTTTTCCTTCAGGCTTTAGGGAAAAAAGGACCCTGACAGGGGAGAGTAGCAGCACAGGATAGTAGTATTTTGTATAACCATAACATAAGTTAAAAAGTAACGATGAAAGAGGAGAATAGGACAGTAGGACAGGGATGGTGGGCACAGTTCTCCCTCTTCCCAATTTAAGGATTACTGAACCCACCGGGTTTCCCCCCCCTCTTATATCTGATCACCACAGTTGCCTTCTCCTCTTGGGAAACTCTTGCCAAACTGTCGCCTAGGAAGCTGAGGGCATCATAGAAACCTAGAAGATTGACAGCAGAAGAAGACCTCCTGGCTCATCTCGTCTGCCCTTATACTATTTCCTGTATTTTATCTTAGGATGGATCTGTGTTTATCCCAGGCATGTTTAAATTCAGTTCCCGTGGATTGACCAACCACGTCTGCTGGAAGTTTGTTCCAAGCATCTACTACTCTTTCAGTCAAATAATATTTTCTCCTGTTGCTTTTGATTTTTCCCTCAACTAACTTCAGATTGTGTCCCCTTGTTCTTGGGTTCACTTTCCTATGAAAAACACTTCCCTCCTGGACCTTATTTAATCCTTTAATGTATTTCAATGTTTTGATCATGTCTCCCCTTTCCCTTCTGTCCTCCAGATGGAGTCCATGAAGTCTTTCCTGATAGGTTTTATGCTGAAGACCTTCCACCATTCTTGTAGCCCGTCTTTGGACCCGTTCATTTTCACCAATCTCTTTTTGTAGGTGAGGTCTCCAGAGCTGGACACAGTGTTATTCCAAATGTGGTCTCACCAGCGCTCTATACAGCGGGATCACCATCTCCCTCTTCCTGCTTGTGATACCTCTAGCTATGCAGCCAAGCATCCTACTTGCTTTCCCTACCGCCTGACCGCACTGTTCACCCATTTTGAGACTGTCAGAAATCACCTAAATCCTTCTCTTCTGGAGTTTTTGCTAACACAGAACTGCCAATACCTTGGGTTGTATGATGAACAGTGGGCATCCATGTGAGGCAACATTATAAATATGGAATCCTTGTTTGCCAGGGCAAAATCCTTTTTTAATGCGGATGAAGTTCAACTCAAGTAAAGCAACACAGACGAATTCTTTCTGCCTTTTAAAAAAAGAATAAACCAGCCACCCGGTGAGCAGCTGTTGATGTATAAATTGGTCTGGATTCCAGGCATGGTTTGCGATAGGAGCACCTGATACGGCACCGGTGAAACTAATAGGCAAATATTATAATGCCAACTCTGGCCTAATCTCCATAGATTCCAGTGGGGCTCCATTGCAATGGACACGGTGATGGATCGAATCTGGCACTCAGCACAAATGTAAAGTAATGAATGGCTTCACTTGCTAATATTTATTTTATTTTTATTTATTAAAAAGAGTGATATGGCCACTCTGAGAGGCTTAAGGCAAACTCAAATGCAGTGTTATAAATGCTCAAAATAGGATTGGGCGGCTCTTGTGTGTCCTCCTGGCTAGATTATTATTTTGCTGCCACCAGCAAAACTTTGAAGATAATAAGAGAAGGAAGATACAGGACAACCCACAGACCTCGAAAATACAGAAAGCCATACAGATAGGCAGGCAGGCAGGCAGGTATAGAATAGAATAGAGTAGCATTTTATATGTCTGAGTGCTAAACGTATCCCCCATTTCCCTCCTCTTCCTCCTGGCTTAAAAGAGGAATCAACATCTCTTGGATTTGTCTCCTCTTCGTTTTCTCCCTCTTCCCAATTTAAGGATTCCTGAACCCACAGGATCCCCCCCCTCTTATCTCTGATCACCACAGTTGCCTTCTCCTCTTGGGAAACTCTTCCCAAACTGTCACCTAAGGAGCCGAGAGCATCATTGCTTTCCACGATGAACAATGAACATCTATGTGAGGCAACATTATAAATATGGAATCCTTATTTGCCAGGGCAAAATCCTTTTTTAATATTTCATCAGCTTTAAGGGTTTGTACAAAGAGAGAGATGTGATGGCCGCTTAGTAAGAAAAAAATAAAATTTCACAAATCACCACTGTTCAACAGGATGCTATACATTTGCATTGGCCAAAGGAAAGAAAGAAAAAGAAAGGAAGGAAGGAAAGAAAGAGGAAGAGAGAGAGAGAGAGGAAGGAAAGAAGGAAAGAGAGAGAAAGGAAGAAAGAAAGAAAGAAAGAAAGAAGGAAGGAAGGAAAGAAAAGAAAGAAAGAAAGAGGCAGTGGAAGAAAAGGAGAGAGAGTAAGGAAAAAAGATAGAGAAAGAAGGAAAGAAAGAAAGAAAGAAAGGGGGGAAGAAGGAGGGAGAGAGAGTAAGGAAGGAAGGAAGGAAGGAAGAGAGAAAGAAATATATATAGAGAGAGAGAGAGAAAGAAAGCAAAAAGAGAAGAAAAGAAAAGTGAAGAAAAGTTCTATGTTTCTATGTAAAAGAAAAGAAGAAAAGAAAAGAAATAAAAAGAGCTCTTGTGGTTTGGGGTAATGGAGATAAAAACAACTTCTTCCTTTCCCCTTTTTTCTTTCCGCCTCTTCAAATCCCTTCACAAACAATGAAAACGTTGAATTTAAAGCCAGGATTTCGTGTGTCAAAGGGGCCGCGATAACCTTCCAGCTTTGAGACTAACATTGTGGTTTCAATCATGGACCTGCGCATTTTTATACCCTCTTAAGCGTCTTTGTTGCTTACATGAGATTTGCATACCTTTCCGGCACTGGAGGGCTCCTCAACTCCACTTCCGTATCCTCAAGACACAATAAACTCTTATTTTCACTGTATCAGCGGAGAGGAATTCTGGCTGGGGTTAGTACGAAACCTGTCAAGCGCTGCCTGTCGCGTCAAATCTGAGAATGCTTTGGCTCCCTTTGTCAAAAGACAGATTTCAGCCGGGCTTTGAAATAACATTTATTCCTTTGGGTGATCGGATAAACATTCGCACTGGGTTTATTTAGTAGATTTTTATGGCTACGATGGCATTAACGATAGCGTTATGGATAGGTCTGGTTTTGAGGCTGGTTGAAAAAAGAGTTGACTTTTCGGCTAGTTATCAAAAGAATTTTTTTTAAAAGGAATTGTGACTTTTACTATGTTAAGGAGTCATAGATACAACTACACAGAGGAAACGGGGAGGTGTAGCAGATATCCAGGTGACAACCCAGAGATACAAGTAATAGTTGAGTAATACAATTCAGATACATTCATTATTATTATTATTATTATTATTATTATTATTATTATTATTTATTAGATTTGTATGCCGCCCTTCTCTGAGAACTCAGGGCGGCTCAGTGTATAAAATATTATTTACTTTCGCAAATATTATTTACTAATCATACACAATTAAATCAGTCAATACATATACAATACTATAAGTCTTACTTGTTCAACTTACAAATACATAAACCATCATTTGAACACACGGTTCCTACTACAGCAGCCACACAGAACCTAAGAGAAATAGCAGAGAGTGAATCACGCTTCTGGCTCCCTCTTGTGGACATCCGTAACACTAACTCTTAAAACAATAGTGTTCTAATACGTGTAAGCATACATTGCTGGTTTATTTTATATACAGTAATCCCTCGCTATTGCACGGTTCATCTTTTGCGGATTTGCTACTTCATGGGTTTTCAAAGGGGGCTTGAATCCATTAAATCCATTTAAAATTTTAAATCCATTAAAAATCCATAAAATTCTTCTACAGTACTCCTGTACTCTATTAAAGAAACTGGTAGGATATCACATGTAGTTCCAGCTGAGAAACATTAGAGAATGTTTAACGCAAAGGGTGGGTTTTAAAAGTCCAAATACTCGTTAAATACATTAAAAAATATATTTCCTCTACTTCACGGGTGGTCTTGGAACGCATCCCCCGCGAAAAACGAGGGATCGCTCTATTGCCAAGCCCAACTAGTTATGTACATAGTACTAACAAACAGCAGAACCACATGGTTCCTTATCCTACAATACAGTCCCTGGATTGATCAGACGTTGCTGAATCAGCTCACGGGAATCTAATAACAAGCAGGAGAGAGAGAGAGAGAGAGAGAGAGAGAGACAGAGAGAGGGAGAGAGAGGGAGGGAGAGAGAGAGAGAGAGAGAGATATCCCTGGGACACAAACACAAGATTTATACTACTGAGAATGTTTGGTGCATTCTTTCTGCTCTGGCCTTCAAGGCGAATGTGCTCTTCCTTCGATTAAGAAAATTGGAAGGGACCTTGCAGGTCATCTAGTCCATCCCTTCCAGGCAGGCAGGGGACTCTACATTATTTCTGACAGATGGCAGTTCATTCTCATCTCGGAAGCCTCCAGGGATGAAGCTCCCACAACTTCTGAAGGCAACTTCTCTTCCATGGGTTGATTGCTCTCGCTGTCAGGAAACCCCTCCCTTCTTTCCAGGTTGAATGTCTCCTGGGTCAGTTTCCGTCCATTGTTCCTTGTCTGGCCTTCAGGTGCTTTGGAAAATAGCTTGACTCCCCCTCAAATATCGAAAGGCTGCTATGGTGTCTTCCCTGGTCCTTCTCTTCACAAGACTAGATAATGAGGATGAGGATGATGAGGAGGAGGAGGATAACGAACAACAACAACCACAGGGCTGGAAGGGACCTTGGAGGTCTTCTAGACCAACCCCCTGCTTAGGGAGGAAACCCTACACTACTTATGATATAGTTGAATTGATTCTACAGTTTAAATGGAAAAACATTATATTGAAAATCAGCTCTATGGGTCCAAATATGTTCTTAAAATGAAAGCAAGATCTCCACATCTCCATGTGCTGAGCCATTTCCCCAATTCTCTCCTATAATTAGACATAACAATGCAGGAACAACAACAGAGTTGGAAGGGACCTTCGAGGTCTTCTAGTCCAACCCCCTGCTTAGGCAGGAGACCCTACACCACTTCAGACAGATGGTTATCCAACATCTGCTTTCAGTGTTGGGGCATTCACAACTTCTGGAGGCAACGTCTGTTCCACTAATCAATTGTTCTCACTATCAGGAAATTTCCCCTTAGTTCTAAGTTGCTTCTCTCCTTGTTTAGTTTCCACCCATTGCTTCTTGTTCTGCCCTCAGGTGCTTTGGAGAATAGCTTGACTCCCTCTGCTTTGGGGCAACCCCTGAGATACTGGAGGACTATACATAAAATCGATGCCACCATTCAGGCAGCTGGAGAACAACAATGGGAGGTATTTTCTTCCATTGTGTACTTCTCAACCAAGCCTACAACTGCACCTTCTTTTTTTGGACCTCCATCAAAGGCTCCAAGGTTAATCATTTCTCCCCAAAACGCTCTGAGCACAGAACTTCTCTTCGCCTTCCTGGTCAACGGAAAAGTTAATTGTCCTCCTTTTCTTCAGCTTCCAAAAGAGTTGAAATCCACTTATTTCCTGGATGTAGAAGTAAGTAGTGAGGTAGCAAAGTTTGCTGATGACACTAAATTGTTCCGGGTAGTGAAAACTGAAACTGATTGTCGGGAGCTCCAGAAGGATCTCTTGAAATTGAGGGAGTGGGCAACAAAGTGGCAAATGCAATTTAACTTAAACAAGTGCAAAGTTATGCACATGGGGGCAAACAACCCCAATTATACCTACCAACTGATGGGGACCAAACTTTCTGAGACAACCCAAGAAAGGGACCTTGGGGTTCTGGTGGACAGCTCAATGAAGAGGTCAACCCAGTGCGCAGCAGCAGTAAAAAAAGCAAATTCCATGCTTGGCCTGATTACGAAGGGAATCGAAAGTAAGTCAGTAAGTGTTGTGTTGCCTCTGTACAAATCGATGGTGAGACCACACTCGGAGTCCTGTGTACAGTTCTGGTCACTGCACCTCAAGGAGGATAGAATGGAACTGGGAAAGGTGCAAAAAAGGGCCACAAGAATGACCAAGGGAATGGAGCCCCTCCCTTATGAAACCAGGTTGCAAGGCCTTGGTCTCTTCAGCCTTGAAAGACGGTGTTTAAAGGGGGACTTGATCAAAGGGTATAAAATCCTGCATGGGATAGAAAAGGTGAATAGAGAAAAATTATTTTCTCTATCACACAATACTAGGACGAGGGGGCCCTCCCTAAAGCTCACAGGTGAGAAAGTGAGGACAAATTAAGGGAAATATTTCTTCCCCCAGAGGGTCCTTGGTTGGTGGAATTCCCTTCCAGAAGAGGCCGTGACAGCTGTCAGCCTGGAGAGCTTCAAGGCAGGATGAGACAGATTCATGGATACCAAGTGTATCATAGCTGGTGATTGAAACGGATGTCCAAGTGCTGCCTCTATGTGGGTTGAGGCAGGCAGGGTTCCCTTGGGGTCCCATTTGTTGGGGGTCAGGGGAAAGGGAGGGTGCTGCCTTCTCTTCCAGCTCAAGATCTCCATGGACAATTGGGGGTCCCCTGTGGGACACAGAATGCTGGACACAATGGGCTTTGGCCCCATTCAGCAGGGCTCTTCTTAGGTTCTTATGAACCAGGCCTGGGCCTCCTGGAGAGAACCCACGTAGTTCTGGAGGTCCTGTCAACATCCAACGTGACTTATAGAGGCGGAGAAGAGCGGCCCAGCTTCGCTTCCCAATGTTTGCCTGCCTTGATGAAAGGGGCCCCTGCTTTCTTCTGTGTGTGCATTGTGTGGCCTTTCTCATCTGGTTGGCAGAAGAAGACCCTCCCTCCCATTGTTTGCAAGAGAACCGAACCTCCTTCCCCCATGTGTTTTGCTGCTGTTGGTGTTGTTGCTTTGAGTGGTTTGTTAATTGGGGCCACTCCGCATAATCCGAAGAGACACAGAGTGTTTCCCCCCCCAAAGCTTTCTAAGCAGTCAGGGTGGCACAGCCACACAACAAGGTTTCATCCTGAAGACCCACAACCCCCAGCCAGCCGGACGGTCTTGCTTCCGGATAGGGAAAAAGAGGCCATTTGGTCAGCTGCCTCTGGGCTCCTGCAGGAGAAAATGAAACCCTGGAGGCCTCTGGCCCTTTGCTGCGACTTCCTTGGAGATAAAGACAAGTGTTTGCTTCTCCCCCCCCCAACCCCCCCCCTCCGTTTCCCTTTCCATGAACAGCAACAGCACTTAGGCTTCCATGCTCTGCTTTTCCAGCCCCCTCTACACAGTTTACAGAATCTGCCTCTTTCGCCCCCAACAATCTGAGTCCTCCTTTCTTTCTTTCTTTCTTTCTTTCTTTCTTTCTTTCTTTCTTCTCTTCTTTCTTTCTTTCTTTCACAGTGGCACTTAGACTTATATACCGCTTCCTAGTGCTTTTGCAGCCCTCTCTACGCAGTTTACAGAATCAGCCTCAAAGGGAAAAAAAGGAGAGGAAGGAAAAAAGAAATTTGAATGGGAGGAAGGAAGATAGGGAGGAAAAGAAAGAAAGAAAGAAGGAAGGAAGGAAGGATGGAAAGAAAGAAAGAAGGAAGGAAAGAAAGAAAGAAAGAAGGAAAGAAGGAAAGAAAGAAAGGAAGGAAGGAAGAAGGAAAGAAAGAAAGGAAGGAAGGAAGAAGGAAAGAAAGAAGGAAGGAAGGAAAGAAAAGAAAGAAAGAAAGAAAGAAAGAAAAAGAAAGAGGGAAGGTTTTCTGCTGGGAATACTTCATCAAAAATTAGAGAAGCATCAGACCTATTTGTCTATCCACATAACAACGGCAGCTAGGTTAATATACGCTCAGCACTGGGAAAAATGAAAGGGTCCCCCATGAAGAAGAGATTATAGAAGAAATTACAACCTGTGCTGAGAGGGATAAATTAACGCTGGAAATTCAGAACAAAGAAGAATCCGGTTTTTACAAATGCTGGGATATGTTCTACCGCTGGTTAGAAAAAAGGATTAAGGAACCAATGTACATTGGATTAATATTCCATTAACAAACTTATTGCCTGGTAATCAAATACGTTGTAAAAACAAAATTGAGACAGAAGATTACTTGTATGACTTAGGATTTTTATTGTCAACAAAACTGGTGTGTATGACCTACCACATACGAGTTGTAATAGAATGTTAACATAGTTTGAACCGCTATTAGGATTAGCCCCACTTTTGTCCAGCTTATAATAATAAATGTCTTTGTGTTGTTTTGTGTATTGTGTTGATCTACAGGGGGTGCATAAAAAATGGAAACACTTGACTTTTTGGCATCATAATGTATGAACATGTTCAAATCAATCAAATTTTAAAAAAAATTCTGTTATTTGATATGTTTTTTTAAACTACCTTTTTTTAAACAGAAATTTAAGGAAATGGGTCATAACCTTCTAGAAATGGCAGAGCTCTCAGACTTTCAAAGAGGCCAAATTGTTGGTGCTCGAATGGCAGGCGCTCGTGTCACAGAAAGGGCCCGAATGTTTGGCGTTTCCAGAGGTCATGTCTCAAAAGTATTGACTGCTTTGGAAAGAGAAGGGAAAACGTCCTCAGCCAAGCACAGGTCTGGTCGAAAGTTGAAGTGGTCTGATAGAGACTGTTCGGACTCTAAAGCGAATGGTTAGAGCGGATCGCAAGACCACAGCTCCTGAAATCACTGCAGAGCTCAATAGACACGTACAGAACCCAGTTTCCACAAAAACTGTTCGGAGGGAGCTTCACAAGTCTGGATTCCACGGAAGAGCTGCGAGGTGTTTCCATTTTTTTGTCCACCCCCTGGTATGTATTTCAATAAAAGTCAAATTTTAATTTTAAAAAAAGAGTGGGCTGTCACTGGCCTTCATTGGAGATGCTGATTTCCTGGCTGGGTTGGACCTCTGTGCCATCAGCTGCAGGCCCCCAGGCAGATGTTCAGCCGAGGTTCTGCACATCAGCCAAGAAGCTTCCAGCCACCCACATCGACCCCAACCTTTGGGGCGACTCCTTTGTCCCGAGTGGAGGAAACAGGCGATGCCATATCAGAGCTGTTTGCCGGGAATGAATAATTTAAGTCCACAGATGGTTTGCACCAGTGAAGTTGAGCCACCGCAGCGCAAAATGAAACTTCACTAATGAATGGAGAGCTAAGGCCAACATTTCCTCCAAAATCTTCTAACCAAGTCCTCTAATTTAGAACAGGCTTGGAGTCCTTAATGAATGTTCTAAAGACTTAAAAACCAGTTATTTTTACAAGTTTTGGTTTCATGGGGTTTTTAAGGTAGCGTCAAAGTCAATCTCAACTCTTGATGGCCTTGAAGTCAATCTTTCTTTCTTTCTTTCTTTCTTTCTTTCTTTCTTTCTTTCTTTCTTTCTTTCTTTGTTACTTACTTACTTACTTACTTACTTACTTACTTACTTACTTACTTACTTACTTACTTACTTACTTATTTATTAGATTTTATATGCCGCCCCTCTCCAAGGACTCGGGGCTGGTTGAAATATTTGGTTATCTGCAATTCTTTCTTTCTTAGTTAGTTAGTTAGTTAGTTAGTTACTTACTTACTTACTTACTTACTTACTTACTTACTTACTTACTTACTTACTTACTTACTTACTTATTAGATTTTATATGCCGCCCCTCTCTGAGGACTTGGAGCAGGTTGAAATATTTGGTTATCTCCAATTCTGCAAGGGAGGGACCCAAATTCTTTTCTGTGGTCCTCCTACAACCCTTCTCTGGAACATGTTTCATAAAGGCCAAGAGATGAGATTGATTCAAAGAGCCCAAAACCTGCTTCCAGCCAAAGCCCCTCTGTTGGTTGGGTCCTGCCTGTTGCCTCATCTCTCAGACTTGGTTCTCCAACGATGACTTGAATTAAGACCCAGTCAATCTCAAACGTCTCATTGGCCTCTCTGTTTAATTCATGCCCAACCAAAGAGCTGTGGCAGAAGGACCCTCGTTGCGTTTTTTTGAAAAGTTCTTTCTGCTTAATATCTGAGAGAAAAGCGAGAACAATGGGCCTGTTTGTTAGAGGCCTTTCGCTCCCTTTGATCCAAGAGCTTCTCGTTGCCAACTGCCTCCTCAGAAGCCTTTGCCAGCCCTGCCAGCCTCTCTCTCTCTCTCTCTCGGGAGAAACACGGCATTGTGTAAATCTGGAGGAAGTGCCAGTTTGGCAAAGGGCGGCTGTTAATCCTTCTGCCACTGCACGGAAGCTTCTGAAAACATGTTCTTCATTTCCCATTTTGGGAGGCCCTGGTTCTCATTGGAAAGAAAGTGGTTGGTTTCTTGAAAGGTTTTTACCCTGGGGGTGTTGTGATTCAGCCTGAGGCTCCTCAGGGACTGGCTGGATTTCTGCCGGATCCATGCCCAGAGGAGGAGGACAGTGACCAGGAGGGGGAGGACCAGGCAGACGGGGGAGAGGAACGTCAGGAAGAGGAGGAGGGAGAGCAGCCTGAGACCCTGGGGGGGGGGCTCTCCCCAGCATAACCTGCATTCATTGGATGAAGACGCACAGGCTATAATAGACATGAGGCGGCAACGTGCAGCTCAAAGACGGGGCCAATTAGAAAGGTATTTCCATCCCTGAATTGGCAACAGCTGGGTTTGGGTGTGGTTCTCAGCAGGGTTGAAAAGGCAGGCCTGCCCTTACAGTCTTGTGGAGAGTTATCAACTAGGAGTCCTGTGACCTTGCTTCGATTCTCTGCATCTCTGATCTTGGCTTGTGGCCTAGAAGTCTGGAAGACTTGGGGGAGGCCTGGGTTTTATTATCTCCAGCGTTGTTTTTGCCAGCAAGAATCCTGTTTTATTGCCTGGCCTTCGTGAAACCCCTGTGAAGCTTCATCGTGTTCCTGTCTGTAAGAACAGTTTTTCTTACCTGTGTTTGCTTGGAATTATATAAACTTTGCTTTTTACCAGTGTGTCTGGATACTCTTTTTGGTTGGTGTTGGCGTCTGGGGGGACCCAGACAGAACAGGGGGGAGAGCTGCTTTTTTTAAAAAAAATCTTTATTAAATATAAATATTAAAAGACAAACAAACATACTAGAATAGAATAGAATAGAATAGAATATGGATGGATGGACTGACGGACGGATGGATGGACGGACGGACGGACAGACAGACAGACAGACAGACAGACAGACAGACAGATAGATAGATATGCAGGCCCCTCACTGACCTCTTAGGAATCGGGAGAGGTCAACAGTGGACAGTCTAAGGGTGAAGTTTTGGGGGTTAGGTGAGGATACTACAGAGTCAGGTAGTGAGTTTCAGGCATCAACTATTCAGTTACTAAAGTCGCATTTCCTGCAGTCGAGGTTGCAGTGGTTTACTTAGAGTTTGTATCTGTTGTGTGGAGTAATTAGCCCATTGTTATGTTCATATATTTGTGGGAGGAAACCTTTATTAGCCTGGCCTCAGAGGGAGACGCCCATGTAAGGGGCGTAGCTTAGCCTCGCTCCAGCCAATAAAAGCAAATCCTGCCCCCCCTCTCTTTCCATCCCTCCCAGCTACCACAAAACACCCCCAGCCCCATCTTGAAAACTGTGGGAAGGCAGAGAAGAATCCAGCAAAAGTCGTGTATACAAAGTTAGTATACAAAGATGGTTTAGGAATGGAGCCATCCAAGTTATGGGAAGGGGAATCCCTAGGGAAAAGGGGTCCCAGCAATTTGGTGTTTGGCAACTGCAGTGGGGTCAACTCCCGGGCTGTCGGTTTTCCCAGGTTTTTCTAGCTTCCTAAGAGTTTGATGCTCCTGTGATCAGAACGATGGACCAAAAATAAAAGCATCTTTAAATGTTGCCTCTTTTTTCAGATATGTCCACTAATTCTTACCAAATTATATTTCTTTAAGTGTTGAGGTTGTTCGGATCACGATTCATTTCTGGGTCAAAACTGCCTTCTTTGTTATCTGACGGAGTTTGGTATTTCTTTTTCCTTTCTGTGACTGCAATTACCAGGCAGCAGAAGATTAATTTGACTCCTGTTTGGTCATGAAGCCAACCGTGATCCTGTAGCCCCCCAGGCTAAGAGGGAGTTGGCTTGCAATGGAACCTCCGAATGTTGTGTTTACTGGTAAATACGGAAGATAAGAAAACTCCTGGGAAGAAACAGAAGGAGAAAAAAAAAGAGAGAGAGAGAGAAATGGGGACTGGTTTCCTTTCTCCGGAAGGCCACTTAGCCAGCTGCTAAAAGACAACAAAACATTGAACATTTATGTATTTATTTATTTATTGGATTTATATGCTGTGCCTCTCTGAGGACTTGATATTTGCAGGAGATTCCTGCAAAGGTGAATTAATTATTGCTTCCCAGCTAGGTCTGTCTTCTTCAAACAGAAAGAAGAAAGGAATTATAAAATCAGAGGGTTTTATAAAGCAAAGAAGGAAGAGTTGATCGTGATAAAGGAGTTTTCTTTTTTGGGGAGCGGGGGGGGGTATAGATTTATATTGTTTTTCCACCCCTTATAGAGATTCAAATTCACAAACCTCAAATTAGAATACAATGCAATATAATACCAAATGTCAAATTCTTAATCCAAATTTCCTAATTATTTATCCAATTTATTCTGGTACATGTCCTTCATCCTGTGCTGCCTCCTTTTCAAATCCTATCACCTGGATTTCAGATGTTCTCCTTCTTCGCCCTGATTTCAATTCAAAGTGCCTCTAGATGTCTCAGTTTCTCGTGGCTATTTGCTGTTTAGAATACCTCCGGGACCGCTTTCTGCTGCACAAATCCCAGCGACCGATAAGGTCCCACAGAGTCGGCCTTCTCTGGGGCCCATCAACAAAACAATGTCATCTGGCGGGACCCAGGGGAAGAGCCTTCTCTGTGGTGGCCCTGGCCCTCTGGAATCAACTCCCCCTGGAGATTAGGACTGCCCCCACCCTCCTTGCCTTTTGCAAACTCCTTAAAACCCACCTATGTCGCCAGGCATGGGGAAATTGATATACCCCTCAGCTGTTCCGTTTTATGTATGATTGGTTTGGGTTGCATGATTGTTTATAATAAGGGTTTTAAAATTGCTTTTTAATATTGGATTTGTACATTGTATTGTTTGTTGTGAGCCACTCCAAGTCCTTGGAGAGGGGCAGCATACAAATATTATAATAATAATAATAATAATAATAATAATAATAATAATAATAATAATAGTATTAGTATTTATCTACCAAAACTGTGCAATCGTGCTGCAATCCATTTCTTATATTCTTAAATTCATTCTTACTTTTTAAAAACCCTCATCTTATCGTAACTGCCCTTAACAAAAGAAATATCCAAATTTACTTCCCTTTATATCCCAGGAAGGAGAGAAAAGATAACCACTGATATCAAACATGAATCTAATTATAACAATATCGATATGCATAGGAGGAAGGGTTGTGTGTTAAAGAGTTGTGCTGCCCCTCTCTGAGGACTTGATATTTGCAGGAGGTTCCTGCAAAGGTGAATTAATTATGTCTTTCCAACTAGGTCTGTCTTCTCCAACCAGAAAGAAGAAAGGAATTATAAAATCAGAGGATTTTATAAAGCAAAGAAGGGAGAGTTCTGATAAAGGAGTTTTCTTAACACACCTTAAAATTAGAGAAAGGTTGTGGTTTCATTAAGATCCAGAAGAACAGTCATCACTCACGTCTTCTGAGAACTTGCTAAAACCAATAACAACAACAACAACAATAATAATAACAACAACATGAGCATGTTTAAAAGTTACTCTCCATCAGGCTGGAGTCCTTCTTAGAGTAGGAAAGACCATTGCAAGAATCCAGGGTTTTTTTTTCCAACAACACCCCCCCCCCCCCCCCCAGCCAAGGGGAGACCAGAATTTCTCCGGGGCATTGACCTGTTCTTCCTCCTCAGAACTTTCCTCTTAACATTCAGATGATATCTGGGTTCCGGTCATCTAAACCTCTGATTTGGTGCCTTGCCCTCTGCCATGATAAGAAGGTGCAATTCTTCACTGTCACCGCGGTTGAAGTATTTGAGGAATTCCATGGTGCCCCCAGCCCACCAGTCTTTTCTTAGCTCAACATTTCCGTCTCTTTCAACCTGCCTTGATAAGATGTTGATTGCTGGTCCTTCTCATTTCCCTTCATTTAACTCGTAGCCAGTTTGTCTAAATTCTTCTTAAAGCCTGGAACCCACGACTGGAACCAACAGTTGTGCTCACACAGAATAAAATGCAACTCTTTTTTGATTAAATCTTTTTAAGTTCAGCCCCAAATTTGCTTTTAACTGTATCCAGGGACATTCACTCTTCAACAACAACACCGACAACACAGCTACCCTCCAAAAAGACCTTGACTTTGTGTCTGAATGGTCAAATACCTGGCAACTCCAAATCTCAACCAACAAATGATCTGTCCTACACTTTGGCAAAAGGGATCAGAACACCAAATACAAGCTGAACAAACAAGACCTTACAGATGACCCTCACTCCATTAAAGACCTTGGAATACTCACATCAAATGACCTAAGTGCCAAAGTTGCCCACTGCAACAACATCCCCAAAAAGGCTGCAAGAGTTGTTGACCTAATAATCCTACGTAGCTTCTGCTCCAGTAAACTCACACTACTAACCGGAGCAGACAAAACTTTCGCCAGACCAATCCTTGAATACAGCTCATCTGTCTGGAACCCACATTGCATTTCAGACATAAATACATTAGTAAGTGTCCAGAGATACTTTACTAGAAGAGTCATCCTCTACTCACAACAGAATCCCCTACGCAACCCATCGCTCTGACCGTCAGGAAGTTCTTCCTTATTTCTAGGTTGAATCTCTCCTTGGTCAGCTTCCAGCCATTGTTCCTCATCCGGCCCCCTGGTGCTTTGGAAAACAGTGTGACCCCTTCCTCTCTGGGGCAGCCCCTGGAAGTCCCTGTAGACTGCTATCATGTCCCCCTGGCCCTCCTTTTCTCAAGGCTATCCATGCCCGGTTCCAGCAATCTCTCTTTGTATGTCTTAGTTTCTAGTCCCTTAATCATTTTGGTTGCTCTTTTCTGCACCTTCTCCAGAGTTTCTATGTCTCTTTTGAAGTGGGGTGACCAGAACTGAATATAGGACTCCAGGTGTGGTCTGACCAGGGTGTTATAGAGTGGTATTAAGACCTCCCTGGTCTTGGAGTGTATCCCCCTGTTGATGCATCTTAGGATTGTGTTGGCCTTTTTAGCCACTGTGCAGATGGCTGGCTCATATTTTGTTGGTTGTCCACCAAGACTCCGAGACCCCTTTCACAGTCACTACTGCTAAGTGGGGTTCCTCCCAGGCTGTATGTGTGTCTAGGTTTTTTTTACCTAGGTAAAGGACTTTACTCTTCTTGACATTGAACGTCATTTTGTTAGTTTGGGCCCACAGAGTTAATGTGTCTAGGTCTTCCTGTATTTTGAGCCTCTCCTCTAGGGTGTTGGCTACCCCTGCCAGCTTGGTGTCATCTGCAAATTTGATTAGTTCCCCTTCTACTCCCTCATCTAGGTCGTTGATGAAAATGTTGAAGAGCCCAGGGCCCTGGGGAAGAACCTTGTGGTACCCTCGTTGGGTGCAGTTGGTCAGCCAACTGTTGATCCATCTTCATGTGTTGTAGTCTACCCCCTTTTTTTCTCATTTGTGGATGAGGAGATTGTGATCTACTTTATCTGTGGATATGGCAGTGCCAATCAACCATCAAGGACAATTCTCCCTTCCCCTCTTCCTCCTTCCCCTCCCTCAATGTTTCTCATCTTTTACAAAACCAGTTTTGGTGTCTCTCACAGCAGCAGCAGCAGCATTTTATAGAATTTACAACAATATTTCTATTTTTAACCCCAGGCATGGATTTAATTCGGAATGTGTATTCTCCAGCCAAGAAATTGTCTCGCTCGCACTGTACAGATGCTTAATGAATTTCTCCCGTTTTCAACCCTGATCTTAATGAAGGGGGCAGGGATTAGCTGGCCAAGGGAGGAACCCGATCGGGGTCACCCAGAGGCTACAATCACCCGAGAACCCGTGAAGTTTCAGAGAGGATGCATTGCAGGACAATGGATTGACTTTTTTTTTTTTTTGCAATCTCTCTCTCAACATAAAAGGGACATAATCCACCTGCCATCTCCCCAAAACTAGCCCAGTGTATTCTGAGCAAACTGGAACAAAGAAACAAAGTTGTGCTTTGCCACGTTGATTAGACTGAACATTTATTCATTTTGTATTGCACGGCAACAGGTGCAACACAAGCACACAAGCACACAACTCCATGCAGAACCAAAGCCCAGGGCTCTCATCACCTTCCCCGGAGACTATAAATTAAAGGCTGAGCGAGTTCTTTGCGTGTTGAAAGTCCAATATTTTATGGAGCAGATATTCCACCTCCCCTCCGGAGCATGAAATATGGCTCAGGACAATGAAGAAGGCTTCCATTGTTTGCATCAGCACACACAGCGGTGCGTGGATTGGGGAGGTCTGATAGTTGAAGGGGGCTTCTTTCTGCCAGCATAGCTAGAGGTATCACAAGCAGGAAGAGGGAGATTGTGATCCTGCTGTATAGAGCGCTGGTGAGACCCCATTTGGAATAATACTGTGTCCAGTTCTGAAGACCTCATCTACAAAAAGAGATTGGTGAAATTGAACGGGTCCAAAGACAGGCCACAAAAATGGTGGAAGTTCTTAAGAATCAAACGTATCAAGAAAGACTTCATGGACTCCATCTGTCTAGTCTGGAGGACAGAAGGAAAAGGGGGGACAGGATCGAAACATTGAAATATGTTAAAGGGTTGAATAAGGTCCAGGAGGGAAGTGTTTTTAATAGGAAAGTGAACACAAGAACAAGGGGGCACAATCTGAGGTTAGTTGGGGGAAAGATCAGAAGCAACGTGAGAAAATATTATTGGACTGAAAGAGTAGTAGATGCTTGGAACAAACCTCCAGCAGACGTGGTTGGTAAATCCACAGGAACTGAATTTAATTATGCCTGGGATAAACATAGATCCATCCTAAGATAAAATAGAGGAAATAGTATAAGGGCAGACGAGATGGACCAGGAGGTCTTTTTCTGCCGTCAGTCTTCTATGTTTCTATGCATTGTCTGACCTGGGTCAAGGGGTCTTCGCAAAGAGTTTTCATGCTCTTTCGCTGCTATCCTGCAAAGTGTGGGTTAGGTTTGCATTTGACCGAGCCCTTGACCCTAAAGCAGAGCAAGACAGAATGGATTTTGCTTTCTCGGAGGAAGAGCCGTTGGGGTTTGAACTGAGCCCCCTCCACTTCTGACTTCGGACTCCTTTCCTGGAGCTTAGGTGGACCACTCAGGACAACAAATGCAACAGCTCTGGGAGAAAATGGATGAGAAGAAAAGAGAAGAGGGATTTGATACTCGACCATCCGAAGATCTGCCTTGAAACTAGAATTAACTTTGGCATTGGACCAAAGTTGGCTTTTTAATTCCACTGGTTTATTGCAGATCTTCCGCCTTCTGAAGTTTTCTTCTTTGTTAGGATTTATTAGTTAGTTTGTCCAGTGCAGTGGTACATCTACCTGAGAACGCCTCTACTTAAGAACTCTTCTAGATAAGAACCGGGTGTTCAAGTTTTTTTTTGCCTCTTCTCAAGAACCATTTTCTACTTAAGAACCTGAGCACAGAACAATTTCCCAGGAAATTTGAGAGTGGCACAAAGGCCCGGCCAGTTTCCTGCCATTCCCCCTTTAATCCCGGCCATCTCAGGCTTTTCTGGGCTGCCAGAGGAGCCTTTCGGTGGCGCTTAAGGAGGCTTTGGCAGTCCAGAGCGAACGGAGCATTTTCCTTTCTCAGAGGGAATAAACCTCTGCCAGCGCCCAGAGAAAAGAAATGCTCCTCTCACTCTGGGCAGCCCAGAGCAAACGGAGCGTTTTCCTTTCTCTGGGTGCCGCCTCAGAATCCCTCTTTTTTTTTTAAGCCTTAAAGTTTTGAATTTTTTTTTGATTCCCCTCACCTCACCTTCTTCCTTCAGCAGTGACTGTCCTCCTTCTCTTCTTTCTCCTCCTCCTCCTCCCATCCAAATTCCGAGCTTTTATTTCTTTCCTAATGGGTTTGCACACATTATTTGCTTTTACATTGATTCCTATGGGAAAAATTCCTTCTACTTAAGAGCCTGGTCACGGAACAAGTGAAGTTCGTAAGTAGAGGCACCACTGTAATTCATTTACTGTTTCGAAAAGGACCCCTCCCTCAACCTTTATATGTCAGATGCATCCTGAGGAACAACCCTAAGGGCACCACCACATAAGAGGGAAGAGTCCCTGTTATTATTTCTGAACACATTTCATTGTTGCCTCTCTTCTTGGTGTGGAATTCTGCACAACCCTGGTTAATGTATCCAACATCGCGCTAAGGTTTCAAATCAAATCTACAGTTACAAAACCAGCTTTAATTTAATGTATTAGATTTGCCAGTTAAGAATGGGAGGAAAAAGGAGAAGAAAAGAAATCTCCCTTTTCCAGGGCCTGACTTTCATTACATTCACATTTATTCTCTTTCGGAGGTGGAGGGGGGATGGACCGATTTCAACAATTCCTTCGCTGCTGAGGCTGCTGCCGAGCCAAGAATCCACCTCGCACAAAAAATCAAGAGTTGTGTGAAGTTGGGCTAAAGAGCTGTGCTCTAATCACCACTTCCACCCACCTGAGGCTCCACCGCACCGTTTCCTTTCCAAACTCATCCAGATCAAACTCGTGAGCCATCCACACGTGAAGACGCTCGGAGAACTGATCCAGCCTGGGGATTCTTTCCAATTTTTTAAATTTTTGTCTCCAGCCAACAAGCTACCCAGCACATCTCTATCCAACACATCCAACTGTACTTTGATATCCCACTAATGTTTCGTCTACGTGAGACCCCACTTGGAGTCCTGTGTACAGTTCTGGTCACTGCACCTCAAGAAGGACAGAATGGAACTGGAAAAGGCGCAAAAAAAGGGCAACGAGAAGGACCAAGGAAATGGAGCCCCTCCCTTAGGAAACCAGGTTGCAAGGCCTTGGTCTCTTCAGCCTTGAAAGACGGCGTTTGAAGGGGGGACTTGATCGAAGGGTATAAAATCCTGCATGGGATAGAAAAGGTGGATAGAGAAAAATCCTTTTCTCTCACACACAATACTAGGACAAGGGGCCCCTCCCTGAAGCTCATAGGTGAGAAAGTGAGGACAAATAGAAGGAAATATTTCTCCACCCAGAGGGTCCTTGGTTGATGGAATTCCCTTCCAGAAGAGGTCGTGACAGCTGTCAGCCTGGAGAGCTTCAAGGCAGGATGAGACAGATTCATGGAGGCCAAGTCTTTTCATTTGCTCCAGAGCTAGGAAGCATGAAGGTTCCTTGAGAAATAATAATAATAATAATAATAATAATAATAATAACAACAATAATAATAATAATAATTTATTAGATTTCTAGGCCGCCCCTCTCTGAAGACTCGGCGGCTCACAACAACAATACAATACAGTACAAATCTAATGTTAAATAATTAAAAAACTAATTTAAAATACATTATCGTAAAAAAGATCTACTACACAGTCATACACACTCAATCCAACTAGTCATAATGCAGGAGTCAGAAAAAAACCAGGGGGATTAATTGCCCCTTCCCTGGCAACAGAGGTGAGTCTTTAGCATTTTGCGGAAGGCGAGGAGGGTGGGGGCAGTGTGAATCTCCGGGGGCAGTTGATTCCAGAGAGCTGGGGCCGCCACAGAGAAGGCTCTTCCCCTGGGCCCCGCCAGACGACATCGCTTTGTCGACGGGACCTGGAGAAGGCCAACTCTGTGTGGCAGAAGGCGGTCTCAGAGGTATTCTGGTTCGATGCCATGAAGGGCTTTATAGGTCATAGCCAACACTTTGAAGTGTGACCAAAAACTGATTGGCAGCCAGTGCAAGCCACGGAGTGTTGATGAGACATGGGCATGTTCACTGCTCTGACTGACAGGTTTCGGAATTCTTTGAAATTGCTACCCAACCTGAGCCGAGCTCTTCCCATGCCTTATAATTGCTGCTTTAAGCAACCAACCAACCACTGTGGTGAGGATCTGTGTGCAATTGCCCCAGACATGTGTAGCTGTGTGTAGTTGCTCACACGTGTGGGTTCAGCTCCCAGGAAAACCAGAGCAGCCCCAGGGAGACCCTTCCTCAAACCCTCACCCAAGGGGCCAGAGCCGAGAGGGGGAGACGGTTGCATCCCAGGTCATAGGACATTATGGATTTCCTTGGCAATTGCATACAATATTTTATTTGGCCAACTTTGTTTTAAAAAGGCTTTCCTTGCCTCGGTCTCCCACGGCTGTAATTCCGAGTACCCAGTCCAAATTCCTGACCTGAAATAAGACAAGGTACATTAGCATCCGTTCAAGGCCTCCAAAACAGATTATTTTTCCATTGTTCTCGTTGGTATTTCTACAATAAGAACATGTATCCCAAACTTCAGAATCCTTCAGGGGTAATAATCATGTACAATGTAAAACAGAAAATTTACACACATACACAAAACCTGTATGGGGGGAAAACCTAATAGGAAACAGGGAAGAGGTTTATGCGAAAGACGCTGTGTTTGGGTCACTAGATTAAGATAGCAATAAATAGCAATAGCTCTTAGACTTATGGGGTGGACAAAAAAATGGAAACACCTTGAAAAATCATCAAAATATCTTTTAATATGGTGTTGGTTCACCTTTTACGGCAAATACAGCCTCCATTCTTCGAGATATCAATTCATACAAATTGTGAATTGTTTCCGAAGGAATTTTAGCCCATTCTTCACTTAAAGCATCCTCCAGTTCTTTTAGAGACGATGGTGGTGGAAATTGACTTCTTACTTGAATCTCTAAAATCGACCATAAATTTCCAAGAAATAGCACCCCAGGTCATCGCTGAACCCCCGGTTGGGAGAAGGGAGAAGACCGTCTGGATGAAACGATTCTTTTGGCTGTCTCCAGATTTAAAAGGGTAAACGATGATTCGTCAGAGAAAATCACATTTTGCCACTGCTCCAGGGACCATTTCTGGTGGTTTCCACACCACTCTAAACACTTTGGAGCATTTTGAGAGCAGAGGTTTTCTAATTGCAGCTCTTCCGTGGAATCCAGATTTGTGAAGCTCCCTTCGAACAGTTTTTGTGGCAACTGGGTTCTGTACGTGTCTATTGAGCTCAAGAAGAAGAAGAAGGAGAAGAAGGAGAAGGAGAAGGAGGAGAAGGAGAAGAAGGAGAAGAAGAAGGAGAAGAAGGAGAAGGAGAAGAAGAAGGAGAAGAAGGAGGAGAAGGAGAAGGAGAAGAAGGAGAAGGAGGAGAAGGAGAAGAAGAAGGAGAAGAAGGAGAAGGAGAAGAAGGAGAAGAAGAAGAAGAAGGAGAAGGAGAGTGTATTTTATGGAATGAGTGATTATAAATTGGTTTAAATTATTTTAGGATTTTTAGGGTTTTTAATTACATTAACTGGATTAGATGTCCCACTATGTCTTTTATATATGTTGTGAACCGCCCCAAGTTCTTGGAGATGGGTGGCATACAAATCCAATCAATCAATCAATCAATCAATCAATCAATCAATCAATGAAGAAGAAGAGGAGGAGGAGGAGGAGGCAAGTGATATTCCTGTTTGCTTTGCAAAGTCAGCAACCAGATAGTTCCTGTGTGGGCCCCCTCCCGATTCATTGACCAGCTCCCCATCCCAACTGATGGCTCTTTGGAGGGGATACATTTCCCTCTCTCCAAGCCAGGAATTGGAGGGGCTTTAGCTGCCCGGCTGCATCATGGCTACTTTGCTGAAGCTGAAAAAAACAAACCCCTTCAGGGGCCTTAAGACACAATGGTCTTTGTTTCCTTCCCAGAAAGCAACCCTATCCCTGGTGTTTGGCTAAACAGCCTGTCAGGTCCTCTTGGCCAGCAGGGGCCATTTTACGGCCTGGGCTTTGCCAAAACCTGGAGAAATCAACACAACTCCGCGTAGAGAAGTGACATTGCAGTCCGTCTCGTAAAAGAAGGAAAGGGCATCTGACAGTCTCTTACAATGAGCAGAACTCTACGTCCTCTGAAACATAAATACGAGAATCCGCGGTGGTGTGTCCGGATAGTTTTCAGCTGAGACAACGCTCGGCAGCCGGAGTGCCAGAAGGTTTGGCCTTAACAACCGTTGCACACACCCGGGATCACTTCCCTTTAATCAGTTTGGTGGGAGCCCACGCGGTCACGTGGCAGCAGATGCCGCCAGCTCTTTCATTCCATAGAAGCCAGAACGATCCCTTCTGTAAACAGCGCTAGAAACCTGGATGCTGTGCGGAGGGAGAGAGGTGGGAGGTTCCACCATTTGCATTTCGGGGAGAAGGGAGGAGGAGGGGAGAAGGAGGGCAGAGACTCCCTGACCCTCGGGCTCTGGCTCTGCAGCGTCCACTCTCAGCTGCCACCACGGCAGACATGAACTCAAGTCCTCTTCCCCAGGCCATGGTCTCCCAAACACAAGCAGGCGCCGCCTTGACATGTCGCTGAGAAGAAGACTGCCAAGGGGGAAGAGGGAACCAAGCAGGTCCTCCTTTCAAGGAGAAGATTGGCAGCTCAGGGTTGACACGAGGGGTCCTTAGTTACCTGTCTGTCTATCTGTCTATCTATCACCTATCTATATCTATCTATATATCTCTTACCATCTATCTATCTACCTGTCTACCTGTCTGTGTAATACCTCCAGGACCGCCTTCTGCCGCATGAATCCCAGCAGCCGATTAGGTCCCACAGAGTTGGCCTTCTCCAGGTCCCCTTGACTAAACAATGTTGTCTGGCAGCACCCAGGGGAAGAGCCTTCTCTGTGGTGGCACCGGCCCTCTGGAATCAACTCCCCCTGGAGATTAGAACTGTCCCCACCCTCCTCACCTTGCAGAAGACCCTGAAGACCTATCTATGTCGCCAGGCATGGGGCAACTAATGTATCCCCCTTATTAGAGTTATCACGTCTAATAAATTATTATTATTATTATTATTATTATTATTATTATTATTATTATTATTATTATTATCATAGATATATCATCTATCGTCTGTCACCTGTCATCTATCTATGTCTGTCTGTCTATTACCTGTAGGCTTATTTCTTTTATAATGGAATGTGGCAGGTGGGAAGCTTATAGAAAGAAGTCGGGGGTTTCTCAAGAGATCCTTCAATTCCAATAAGGTCTCTCAGGATGATGTTGCTAGAAAAAATCTCTTTTTCTTTTCAATTTTGAAACCCACAGCCATGCCAAGAAAATAAAACTCAGCACTTAGAGGCAATAGTCAACGAGTCCAACGCATCTCCAATAGACCAAGCGCCGTTAACAGAGGTTGTGAACCCAACACACAGGTTTTCCAACAATATCTACACTTCCCGTCAAAACGAAGCCCAGCTGGCTCATCTAGTCCCACAACAATACAATGAGCAGCTCTACTGATTTTGAACCAATATCCAGAGCTTCATTGTGCCATCGACGTAGGATGCCAACGGGTTGTTTAAGAGGAATGCAGATGGTTTCCATGAAGCCGAACCCTATAAATTGTGCGTTTCTAAACTAGATTGCAAAAGACTGAAAGGCAGCCAACCATTAGCTGGATTCTGGACATGTTGCTCAAGTAAATCGCATTAAAGGGAGCTAAAATTTGCCTCGTGCTGCAAAAAAAGGCGATTTAAAAAATAACAGAATAACAGAGTTGGAAGGACCGTTGGAGGTCTTCTAGTGGCTGTCCAATCTCTTCTTAAAAGCCTCCAGTGTTGGAGCACACCCCATTGTGGATGCAACTCCTTAATTGCAGGTGCCAAAAGACACCAGTTTCTGTAGAAGTGCATCAAAACCACCTGATAGGAAGTCAACTGAACTTTAGGGGAGTGAAAGGGGAAATTAATGACATTAATGAAAGCCAAGTCCTCTCCTCTGGCCCTCTTTCCTTTCCTCTTTCCTTTCTTCTCCTCTCCCCCTTTCTCTCTTTTCCCCTTTCTCCCAATCTTAACCAACATCTGGGAACCATGAGTAACTCTGGAGTGAGAGGTGCCAATCACTCAGGGTGTTCAGCATGCGTCGGATTCACCAGCCAATCTTGTGTGTGGCTCTTCCCTACATTTCCCCCCACATCTTCTGAGACGTGATATTTAAACTGCAGTGACTGATCTATTTTTTAAACCACGGATGTAAGAATTTCCAGCAGATCTGAGCTGACTCTGCTGTTTCAGGAAAGCTGCTTATTCTGGGCATCATCCTCAGACCAATAAACTCTGGCTGTCACTTTCTGTTTTTGAACCGACTTTGCTCCTTCCTGACTTAATGGGAGATTTTGCACATACGGAAGTTGTGGAGATCGGTGTAAAGTGAATATACATCACTCTGTGGCGCAATGTCCCATGTGCCGTTTTTATTTACTTAGTTAACGTTGACTGAAAGGCACAGAAAAACCACTAACTCAATTCTTCAATGCACTTTAAGAAATAAAATCAGAGTTTTGTTTTCATTCTTTAATAACCAGATATAAAGCACTGAGGAAGGGAGGGAGGGTAGGAGTTGGGAAGAAAGGAAAGGAGGAAGGAGGGATGGAAATGAGAGGAAGGAAGGAAGGAAGGAAGGAAGGAAGGTACGGTTAGACCTCTTAGAAAATGGGGTGAGGTCAACTGTAGAAAGTCTCAGGTTAAAGTTTTGGGGGTTTGGGGAAGAAACTACAGAGTCAGATAGCACATTCCAGGCATTGATCCCTCTGTTGCTGAAGTCGTATTTTCTGCAGTCGAGTTCGCAGCTGTTTCCAATCTTGTGTATTGCTGCGGTTGAAGGTGAAGTAGTCATTGACAGGAAGGACATTTGGGTGGATGATTTCATGAACTAACATTTAGATCAGATCGGAGGTGACCTCGTTGTACATTTGTTTTTTTTTAAAGTTCTCCTTTATGACCGAAGAAAATCCATTTGTGCCCCTCCGCAGCCGTTTCCTGTGGCCCACGTTTGCAATCCTCCCTTTTCAACACTCTGCGGGAATCACACTCCACTCATGTTGCGTTGCGCATCCACCTTTGGATTGTAGTGAAATGTTCTCCCTTCTCTTGGCCAACTTTTGCAGAGCTGCAGGAGACAAAACCTCCTGCTTCATTCCCCCCCCCCATTTTTTTTTTCTTTTCTGGTATTGTTTCCAGATCAAAGTGTCTCTTTTTTCCGCTGGGCTTTTCTTCCACAATGAAAATAGAAGCAGATGTGAGGCAGGTTGGAGGGAAAGGAGGTAAGATTGTCTCTTTCTCCCGAGGCTCCCTTCGAATTAGCCGCCTCCTCTCCTGCAGCACTACCTATTTATTTTATTTATTAATTTATTTATTATCTATTATTTTATTTATTAATTAGATATCTGTGCTGCCCTTCCCCCTCACATCAAAAGAGGTGCAAAAATACAATGTATAAGAAATCTAAATAATTCACAAAAGACATTGATCGACATGACCTCTGGACATATATTAACAGTACAAGTGTGAGGTTTTTTGCCCAGCAAAAACTAAGCCCCCCCCCCAAAATTCTCATAGAGAGAACCCCTGAAATGATGCAAAGTCATGAAATTCCAACTTTCAGATATGCAGGGAAATTTTTTTACAGGGACTCAAACATAGTTTCCGGGTCACATAGACCCGAACAGAACAGCAGGGTTAAACTTTATGAACACAACCCCAAAATACCGTCTACATTGACAAAAATAAGCTCGTTAAACAAGCACTATCTAATTAAATTAAATCCAATTAATATTATACCACGAATAAAAATGAAGGGAAACTAACACCAACCACCTATTCAAACCAGAGGTCGTATATTATCATTTACTCTTTCTCCCTTCTCCTTTCTAAAACCCCCTTTTTCTTTTCTCTAATCCCCTTTTTCTATCTATCCCTTCCTTATCCTCCTTTTCTTTTCCTGCCTTAGTATAATATATATGAATGTTATGCCATGCATTACATCTATTTCTGTTTCATTTTTAACCCTGCTGTTCTCCTAGCATTTACTATACACTTGTTACCCTCCGGGTCCTTTTAGACCCAGAGTAAAAAAAGGTTGGTTCTAGTTACTGGAATGGTCTTTTTGAATACTTTTTTCACTAGTATACTAATTTGAACATTTCTGAACACCATGAAATGAAAATTGAAGGGAAAATATTAAAGCTTATTTGTTTATTTTGCTCATAAAAGCATGCCCCCCCCCCGTTTTTGTGCAATTTTGTTCATTTTTATCTAGATTAGGCTGCAAAACCTTTTTTGACCGTCTTTGGCATTGAAATACTAATTTGAACATTTCTGAACATAATGAAATGACAATTGAAATGAAAAAAAAAGTTGCTTATTTGTTTATTTTGCTCAGAAAAGGGCCTCCCTCCCCGGAGAGTCGTACTGCCCCCACCTTCCTCGCCTTCTGCAAGAGTCTTAAGACTCGTTTATGTCACCAGTCTTGGGGCCATTCGACCTCAGCCCCCTGGCCAAAGAGTTTGAGGTTTGAATGTGAATGAATGGTTTTCAATGCTCCAGCGTTTTTAGAATAGTTAATTATATTAAGTGGATTTTAGTAGTTTATATCAGTGTTTCCCAACCTTGGCAACTTGAAGACTTGAAGATTCACTGGCTGGGGAATTCTGGGAGTTGAAGTCCACCGCCTGCTACCGCACGAATCCCAGTGACCAATAAGGTCCCACAGAGTTGGCCTTCTCCAGGTCCCGTTGACTAAAAAATGTCGTTTGGCGGGCCCCAGGGGAAGAGCCTTCTCTGTGGCGGCCCCGGCCCTCTGGAACCAACTCCCCCCGGAGATTAGAACGGCCCCCACCCTCCCTGTCTTTCGTAAACTACTCAAGACTCACTTATGCCGCCAGGCATGGGGGAGTTAAGGTATCTATCTATCTATCTATCTATCTATCTATCTATCTATCTATCTATCTATCTATCTATCTATCTATTTATTTATTTGATTTTTATGCCGCCCTTCTCCTTAGACTCAGGGCGGCTTACAAAATGTTAGCAATAGCACTTTTTTTTTTTTTAACAGAGCTAGGCTATTGCCCCCACAATCCGGGTCCTCATTTTACCCACCTCGGAAGGATGCCTTGAGCCGGTGATGAGATTTGAACCGCTGACCTTCAGATCTACAGTCAGCTTCAGTGGCCTGCAGTACAGCACTCTACCTGCTGTGCCACCCCGGCTCATTCCTTGCCCCTAGGCCATTACAAGTTATGCATGGTATGTTTGTGTGTATGTCTGGTTTTATTATAAGGGTTTTTAGTTGTTTTATTAATTGGATTTCTACATGCTGCTTTTATCATTGTTGTTAGCCGCCCCGAGTCTGCGGAGGGGGGCGGGGCACAAATCCAATAAATAAATAAATGAATAAATATCTTCAAGTTGCCAAGGTTGGGAAACACTGGTTTACATTGTGTACTGTTTCCTTTGATGTGTCCTCGTAGAGAGGGGCGACATACAAATCCAATAAACAAACAAATCCATATCACGGAGGAGAACATCAGCTCTCTAGCTCGGCTGGTGTGGGGGCCTTTCTCCAAAGCAGCGAATAACCAGACACCTTCTCCAATTCTGCTCTTGCTTAAATGAACAAGGAAGAATTTATGGCCTTCTTGAATCTTTCTTTCCCCAAAAAACTCTTCCGCCTCTTCTCCCCATCTTCCAGGCCCCCAATGTTGGCTCGGTGAGAAAAAACCAAAGCCAACCCAGTTGGTGTGGGTGCCGTGGTTAACGTTAGGCTTCCCTCCAGCAGGAAATCTTGACTCCCATTTCAGGAATTGCCTTGGCAGGAGTCTCCCAGATACAGCTTGGCTACATTAGATGTTTTATGGGGTAAATAATAAATATACTGTCTGCTGCTGCACACAGAAGTCAAGGCCCCGTGCTCTATAGGTTCCATATGCTCGAGAATTGAACGCGCGTCAACTTCTTTCTCCTAAACTTTGGAAGACAACTGATCTCCGCTGCTGGGTTCAAGAACTAGGCAGGGCTGGGAAGGAGCTGCACCTGAGATTTGATCAGGATGATGTCAGGTTTAGTCCAAGAGCAAGAAGTAGGGGGATCTTGCCAGAGTTCAGCTCTCTGTTTCTCACGCACAATAGACAGAATCTTGCCAGGTTAAGCCCTGACTCCTCTCACCCTAAATGGAGAATCCCTGGGAGGTTCTAGGCAGCGATTCTCCTAAAACTCTCGTCTTCTGCCTCCTATTTAATCATAGAATCATAGACTTGGAAGGGACCTCGAGGGTCATCGGGTCCAACCCCCTGCTCAATGCAGGATACATTAAACCCTCCCAGAAAGATGACTGTCCAGTCTGTGTTTGAAGACCTCCAGTGAAGGTGAGCCCACCACCTCCTGTGGCAATGCTAGACCCTGTGAAATACCTGGACATTTAAAGCACTTCGGAAAGGACGTCCCTGGTTGGAGTAACATTGGCAGCCACCTTACTCAGGAGAGAGTGCGAAAGAGAGACCCTGTGTGACTTGTATGCAGCTGCTGCTTGGCCCCTCGCCACAATCCAAGGAGAGCCTTATGGGTGTACAACTGCAGCCTAATGGTAAGAACGTCTGATTTATGGGCCTTGTGCATCTTCAATGCCAGAACCTTGTTGGTAGCTGGAAGAAAGAGCAGCTGCACAGCACACCACCGAACTCCTTTCCAGATGTTGATCTGGTGGGACTTTGAGTGACACGGAGATCATCCATGGGAAGAATGACAGGGTCTCTGTGGCGTGAAGACTTCTACCCAGGCAGAGCCAGCACAAGGATAAATCACAAAGAGTCGACTGAGGATGGATAATGTGGATGGAAATATTTCTGGACCCTGTTTGTAAACGTCCTTTAACTCAACATCTTATCTTCTGAAACAAACAAACATACATACATACAGGGGTGCGTTCCAAAAGTAATGCAATTATTTTTTTTTAAAAAGTAATTTATTGAACAGATTTGCAGAAACACTTAAAATTCTTCAAAGTCCTGTCCTTGGGCCTCTACACATT
Source organism: Erythrolamprus reginae (assembly GCF_031021105.1). NCBI lineage: Eukaryota > Metazoa > Chordata > Lepidosauria > Squamata > Dipsadidae > Erythrolamprus > Erythrolamprus reginae. Next base: position 754,997 of record NC_091955.1, on the reverse strand, counting down.
TTTTCCAGAGACTCTGCCATGACCAGTTCACGCCCTAGAGGGCGTCTTTGGGGACCTCTCGCAAGATCTTCATCACGGCTGATTGGATCTCTTCTATGGATGAAAAAGGGGTTCCTTTCAGGGCTGGGAACAAGAAGAAGTCTGCTGGGGCGACGTCACGACTATAGGGAGGGGCAGCATTGGCATCTGGTGTTTGGCCAGAAAGTCGCGGACTCGTAGCGCATTGTGGCAAGGTGCATTTTTCGTCCATAGAAGAGATCCAATCAGCCATGACAAAGACCTTGCGAGAGGTCCCCAAAGACACCTTCCAGGGCGCGTACCGGTTATGGCAGAGTTGCTGGAAAAAATGTGTAGAGGCCCAAGGACAGTACTTTGAAGAATGTTAAGTGTTTGTGCAAATCTGTTCAATAAATTACTTTTTTAAAAATAATTGCATTACTTTTGGAACACACCCTGTAATACATTCATTTTTTGCATTTCTATGCTACCATCTCCGAAGACTTGGGGCGGTTTACAATATATAATAAAAAACCAATAAAATACAATGGCAAATCCAATTAATTAGCTAGATAACCAACCTAAAATCCTCCCTATTTTAAAAATCAATCGTACACGTTCAAACCTCAGCCACACCTAACACTCATTGGCCAGAGGGCCAAGACCTAATGGCCCCAAGCCTGGTGACATAAGTGAGTCTTCAGATTCTTGAGGAAGGTGAAGAGGATGAAGGCAGTGTGAATCTCCAGGTGGAGCTGATTCCAGAGGGGCCCCCACAGAGAAGGCTCTTCCCCTTGGCCCCACCAAGCAACATTGTCCAGATGATGGGACCTGGAGAAGGCCGACTCTGTGGGACCTGACCAGTCGCTAGGATTCATATGATTGTCTTCAACTTGGCCGCCTTTCCAGACAAAAGGGCATTTTGTGTAGCCGGTTAGTTAATTGTTGCTGCTAACTGTTGTGGCCTTGTTCCTAACTGTTTTTGCCAAGCAGTTCTCACATGCGAGCAATGAGCCAGGTTACCGACACTCCTTTAATGTGAAATAAAGTGGATTGGCGTGTGGGAGAAAGTATAATTCCATCATCTCCATGGATACAGAAAAACACAGAGGCAAGGGACGGGACACCCAAGGAAAATGAGTCCTCCTTTCCCCTTCCCTTCCTCAATTAGAAATTATATATACAGTATATATTTGCTTTTCAAAGAGAGAGCTGGGGTGGATTTTTTGGGTGTGTGTGTGCAATGAGGGGGTTGAAGGAGCCATGGGAAGGAATTAAGACCTTTCCTGACAGCAACCAATGGAACAGACGTTGCCTTCAGAAGTTGTGGCAACTTCATCCCAGGAAGCTTGGAAGAAAAGATTGGACAGCCACTGGTCTGAAATGGAAGAGGGTCTCTCCTGTCTGAGCAAAGAGTTTGTGTTTGTTTGTTTGTTTGTTTGTTTAGATAACAAACATGTTATCTAGCAAGTGTTAGATCAGTGTTTCCCAACCTTGGCAACTTGAAGACATTTGGACTTCAACTCCCAGAATTCCCCAGCCAGGGAGACAGGGATAGATCTATTTCGGACTTATTTTGGCCTCCTCAGCTAGCCATACCCTCACTGGGACTTGAACTTGCAACCTTGGCCTTGTAAGACAGAGAATTAACCTCTAGGCTACAATATCCGATCCCTTCAGCTCTGTACCAGGGAAGGGTTACATGTTTTTTGTGTCAAATCATCTCTCTCCTTTCTTTCTTTCCTTTTCTCTCTCTGTCCTTTCTCTCTCTCCTTTTTTCTCCCCTTCTTTCACTCTCTCTCCCCCTTCCTCTTTCTTTCTCTTTCTCCTTTCCCTTTCTCTCATCCCTCTGTTTCTCTGCCTCTCCCTCCACCTCCTTTCCATCTCTTTCCTTCTCTCTCTCTGTCCCTCTCCCTCCTTCTTTCCCTCTCTCCTTCCCTTTTTCTCTCTCTGTTGTTTCTCTCCTCTTTTTCTCTCCTTTCACTCTCTCTCTCTCCCCCCTTCTTTGTCTCTCTCTCCTGTCCCATTCTCTCATCCGTTTCTCTGCTTCCCTCTCCTCTCCCTGTTCCTCTCTTTCCTTCTCTCTCTCTCTCTGTCTCTCTTCCTTTCTTTCCCTCTACCTCCTCTTTCCCTTTTTCTCTCTCTGTCCTTCCTCTCTCCTTCTCTTTTTCTCTCCTTTCACTCTCTCTCTCCCTTTCCTCTTTCTTTCTCCCTCTCATCCCTCTGTTTTTCTGTCTCTCCCTCCCACTCTCTTCTCCCTCTCTCCCTCTTTCCTTCTCTCTCTTTCCTTCTCTCTCCCTCTGTCTCTCTCTCCTTCTTACCTAATGAGGCACCAGCCAGGAGGAGGAGGAGGGGGGGTCTATTCTGCCGCCAAACTCTCCCGGAGCCTTCTTGGGCTTTGATCTTCCCGCAGCCCAGAAAGATTAGAAAGCAGGAGGTGGAGGCCGAGGAGAGGAAGGCGGCCCACACAACTCTGCTTCTTCTCCCCCCCTTTCGCTCTCCTCTCCGGCCGCAGAGGCAGGTAGGGCTCCTCTTGTAGGATCCCCAGGGGCCTCCAGCTGGATTGCACCGCCTGTCCCTCGAGTCATCTGTGAGCCTCCTTCTGTTCTTGGAGTCTGCCAACCCCATGCCTGAATCAACGGCTTGCCACACTATCCGCAGAAGGCCGTATGTGGATGGGAACTCGGGAGGGGGGATTTTCAGGAGGGAGCAGATGTAGCCACAAAACTTTCTTTCTTTGAGGGGTCCAAGGCCATCCTATGCCCAGCCACCTGGACGGAAGTGGAAGGAGGGCCGGCCACGCTGGCACAACCTGAGTGGGCAACGCGACAAGGTTGTGAGTGTGGGAGCCAAATGATGTGAACTTTCAACTGGGTGGGAAACTGAGATTCGGGGTTCCTAGTGCGGGTGCCAGGACGGCTCCCGCAATACATTGAGGAGCCCTTGGACTCGGACTCGGATTTAGTTCGGACGCTACCTGGAACCTTGACAAGCTGCCTTTCAATCAGCCTTGATTCCTGGCAACCATGGGAATAAGGGTTTTTTCCCCTTGGCAAGTTTTCCACGAGTGGTTTGCCATTGTCTTCTCCCTAGGATTGAAAGAGATGTGTCAGTACTACATGCCCAGGGGTGGGCTACTGCCCGGACCGGGGGGGACACGCAGTGGGGTGGCGAAAAGGGAGCTCCACCCCAGAGCACCCAATTTGCCCTGAAAGACGTTGGGAGGAAACACAGGGCGCCCTGCATAAGCCCCGCCCACAGGGTGGGTGGTAGGAGAAATTTTGGTAGCCCTTCACCATGAAACATACCTGACCGGTTGGGTTTGCCAATATATGAACTAAGGAGCAATGTATGTCTGAAGAATGTAGTGCAGTGTTGCTTTAAGGTGTTCTGTCGGGCTCTCTGGTAGAATCCTCCCAAAAATTCACAGGTACAAATTTCAGACATAAACACGTTTGAGAATTCAAAACAATGTTCTTTATAATGACAATTCACTTAAACCAAGCCCTCTTTTGGTATAGCAAAGAGCCCTCGTCTCCAAACAAACTGGTAATTTCTACAAGTCCCTTATCAGTTCTGTGATACTTAGCTTGCAGCTGTGAGGCAATTCACAGTCCTTCTTCTTTCACAAAGTGAAACACACTTTGCTCTGGGTTAGTTTCAAAGCAGGGAAAAATCAGCACACAAAAGGTCAAAGTCAGTAAAGCAGTCACGAAACACAAGGATCAGATAATCCTCCACAATGGCCAAACCCACAGGCTGCTCTTTATAGCAGCCTCACTAATGAGCACAGCCCCACCCAACCACAGGTGGCCTCATTTTCTGTGATAATAATCTCTCATTGTTGCTGCCTATGCATCGCTCTCCGCATGCGTGGCTGTATCATTAACTCTTGTTCTGAATCCAAGGAGGAGCTAGATAATTGATTTCCTTCTGAGCTGTCTGCCCCACTCTCCTCCTCTCTGTCACTCATGTCTTCTTGGTCAGAGGAGCCTTCATCAGCAGATTCCACCCGGGGGCAAAACAGGCCTGCAGCATGTGGATGTCTCCCCCACATCCACAGTCCTTGGGGCAGGAGCTGGGCCAGAGCTAACCACAACAAAGGGCTACTACTGCAATTAGCTATAAAAGGGGGTCAGGTGTGTTTCTCTCTTCCTACTGTTTGCTGTTGCTCTATGTTGCTCTCTCTCTCTGCTACTTTTGTCTCTGTGACTATACTGTAGAGTTGCTGTGTGCTGATATGTTGGTCTATGTATTTTATGTGTAAGTAATACTTGTGGTATTGTGTGGAACTGTGTCTTCTGAAGGAGAGAAATATTGCAGAATCATATGTGTGTATAGGACTGTGTGTTCTGAGAGGGAGTGTTATTGTTTAACTGCTGTGTGTAAAAGAACTGTGTCTTTTGATATCTGGTTTGTATGCGATTGCTCGATATATCTGTGTATGAATTGGATTGTTCACTGACTCTCTATTGAATATACGTAAGTGATATTTAAACTCTACTTATATTGGTCTGGTTTATGGGATGAATATCTACCACTGCCACATCTATGCTGTGTAAGTTTGTTCTGGAATATTATACATAATTCCCAAGTATTCTAACAAGATAGATTTCCTCAAGTCTTTTCAACTGGCCAGGACTAGAACTCGCAGCCCCCTGCTTTCTTCCCAGGACTTTTAATCCCGACCCCAACCTGGGTTCTCTCTTATCTATTTCCTAATAAAGGGAGGTAATTTCCTTCTTATTTCATTAGATCAATCAAATGGGTAGAGAATGTCTATGTCCCCACTCTCTCTGTATCTTCTCTGTCTTTCTCTCCATTTGTAATTCTTAAAGTAAATCTATAAATTAAAATTAAAATGTCTATTTCCCCACTCTCTGTGTATCTTCTCTCTCTCTCTCTTCCACCATTTGTAAATCTTAAATTAAACTAAATCTATAAATCTTAAACTAAATCTATAAATCTTAAATAAATAAATAAATAAATAAATAAATAAATAATCTTCTTCTGGGTTTCTAAGGTAGGGGCAAAAAGTGTCATTCGAACGGAGCCAAGCCAAATGAGTCGCTGGTGCAAATCCAACACAGAGCTTGTAATCCTCCCAGAGCTTGTAATCATTTGTTTCGCCCCTTTCACGCCTGAAGAGTTCCACAACTCCCGATGTTTAGATGAATTACGCAGGCAGGGAACACAGCCCAGGCAGAACAGCCCTGCGCCTCCTCCGGGTTAGCAATTCCTCTGCCAGCCCCAGACCGGGTCACTTCATATGCCAACACCTTTATTGACCCCTTTGCTTAACTGTGTTTGTAGCCCTTCCCTGCCCCACGGGACTCTGGGTGGCCCACCACAGAATTAGAAGCTGCAAAGTTAAGTTTATTTCATTCAACTGAACCCCAAGGGACTTCCAATAATGATGATGATGATGATGATGATGATGATGATGATGATGATGATGATGGATGTTGAGACTCTAGAAAGAGTGCAGGGAAGAGCTACAAAGAGGATTAGGGGACTGGAGGCTAAAACATAGGAAGAATTCAGTTGCAGGAACTGGGCCTGGCTAGTTTAATGAAAAGAAAGACCAGGGGAGACACAACAACAGCCTTCCAATATCTCAGGGGTTGCCCCAAAGAAGAGGGAGTCAACGTATTCTCCAAAGCACCTGAGGGTAGAACAAGAAGCAATGGGTGGAAACTAAACAAGGAGAGAAGCAACTTGGAACTAAGGAGAAATTGTCTGACAGTGAGATCAATTAATCCTGTGGAACTACCTGCCTCCAGAAGTTGTGAATGCTACAACACTGGAAGTTTTTAAGAAGAGGTTGAATAACTGTGTCTGAAGTAGTGTAGGGTTTCCTGCCTAAGCAGGGGGGTGGACTAGAAGACCTCCAAGGTCCCTTCCAACTCTTGTTATTTATTTAATCTACGAAGACGGCTCCACGTTGTCCTCACCCAGTTTGCTCCCAGGTGGCAGCAACGCCTAGTAGACGCGAAGACTGCCTCGGAGAGGGCACCGGGGAAGGCGCGGGGCGGGGGTGGCGTCTGTGCCCCGGAGGAGGAGGAGGCGGAGAAGGGGACTCGGACGCTTGGAGAGGAAGCCCACACTCGGAGCTCAGCGCCTCCTCCTCCGCCTCCTCCTCGCGAGGAATCCGCCTGCAGCGGAGGCTTCCCGGGGCAAAGCGGCGGCGGAGACCCTCCCTTCCTCCCTCCCTCCACGCCGGCTCCACCTTTGCGAAGGGGCCGCTCCGAGGGGCTCCCGCCTCCGCAGAGACGCCCGGGGACCTCGCCAGGTAACAGAGCCGCGCGCCTCGGGGCTGCCGGTGCCAAGTTTGCGCCAAGGCGGCCGGGGCGGCGGGAAAGGCGAGCCCGGCACCGACCCTCCCTGGCAGAACTGACCAGGAGCCTCCCGGACACGCGGGGCTGCGCTGGGGGCCGGGCGGGCGCCGCGCAAGGCTGCCACTCGCCGGGGCGCAGCGGGAGAAGCGAGCGGAGGGCGCGTGGCGCGAGGAACTTTCACCAAACTGCAGGACCCGCCCCGGCATCGCCACACTCGCCGGCAGAGGAGCCGCCCCGCCCGGCCTCGCTCCGGCCCCCGACAAGAGCCGCCGCCCAGACCCAGCGCAACGCAGCGCAGCAGGAGATGCGCCCGGTGCCCGACGACGCCCGCCCGGAGCCTGGCCCGCTCGAAGGTGCGCCGGGGTGGGTGGGTGTCTGGGCGGGTGCGGTTGTGTGTGCGGGTTGCGGGGCTCTGGGGACCCTTCGCCCCTGGATAGGTCGCTCTTTCCCCGCACGGGGCGCGCCGGGCGCGGGGATGCGCGGTGGCGGGAGATGGCGCTCACTTGCCGGGGGAAAGGCCCGGGGACTTTCGGGGTGAAGCTAGGGGAGCGGGCTCCGACTTCTCCGGTGGGTCGGAACGCTGCGTTCTTGCGCAAAGGAAGCAAGAACGGCTACAGAGAGTCCGGGGACAAAACGCATTGGGCATTTAGACTTCTCTGCCGCTTCCTGGTGCTTTTCCAGCCTTCTCTAAGTGGTAGACAGGATCCGCCTCTTGCAAACCCAACAATCTGGGTCCTCACTTGACCCACCTGGGAAGGATGGAAGGCTGAGTCCACCTGGAGCCGGTGCTCAGATGCCCTTCTCCTAGGGAAACTGAGGCAGGGCCAAGAGCCTGGGAATCATAGGGGGGTTATGTCAATGGAGAAGAGATGGTTGCTGCTCTTCTTGCCCTTTGGCGCTTCTTGTTTGGGGGCCAGCAAAGCCTCCTGAATAACAATAATCATAACAATAATAATATCACTGTGTTAACAACCTTCGAAATGTGGAGTGGTTAATGGATCCTTTGATGTAAGGAATCTGCCCAGGGAAACGTGTGGATGGAACCCAGAGCCTAAATTCCTCCCTCTGAAATCTGCTGGCCTGCTCCCTTCCCATCCAGCTGAAGCTTATCAGCAGGTTCTGTTACTGCTGGGTGGATCCCCAGATCCATTTATTGTAAGATTCAGCCACTTTGAATGCCCTGAGTTGCAGCCCAGGGCCAAGCAGTTATGGATCCTCCCTGAAGGCCTCCTGGGACCCAGTTGCCTTCTTCTCTGATGATGCCAGAGGGTCTCCTTGGGGCTTGAACTGATGGACCAAGTCTGCTATGATTGGGGGTCTCTGAACTCCTGGTGGCAGCTCTTGGTGAACAGTGCAGTCAGGCAGTAGGGAAAGCGAGTAGGATGCTTGGCTGCATAGCTAGAGATATCACAAGCAGGAAGAGGGAGATTGTGATCCTGTGTCCAGTTCTGGAGATTTCACCTACAAAAAGATATTGACAAAATTGAATGGGTCCAAAGACGGGCTACAAGGATGGTGGAAGGTCTTAAGCATGAAACGTATCAGGAAAGACTTCATGGACTCAATCTGTATAGTCTGGAGGACAGAAGGGAAACGGGGGACATGATCGAAACATTTAAATATGTTAAAGGGTTAAATAAGGTTCAGGAGGGAAGTGTTTTTAATGGGAAAGTGAACCCAAGAACAAGGGGACACAATCTGAGGTGAGTTGGGGGAAAGATCAGAAGCAACGGGAGAAAATATTATTTTGCTGAAAGAGTAGTAGATGCTTGGAACAAACTTCCAGCAGATGTGGTTTGTCAATCCATAGTCATTAAATTTAAACATGCCTGGGATAAGCAATGGCTGGCTCAAAATTAGCAATAGCAAAAGCATTTAGACTTATATATACTGCTTCCTAACTCTAAACAGTTTACAGAATCAGCCTATTTGCCCCCAACTATCTGGGTCCCCCTTTGACCCCCCTGGGAAGGATGGGAGGCTGAGTCCACCTGGAGCCGGTGGTGAGATTTGAACTGCTGAACTACAGCTAGCAGTTAGATGAAGGAGCCTGCAGGGCTGCACTTTAACCATTGCACCACTCCAACTCTGGGCAGCAGTTCTCTCAATCTCACACCTATTTATTCATTCATTCATTCATTCATTCATTCATTCATTCATTCATTCATTTTTATATTTGCCAAACAATTATAGTATGGTAATTTGTATAAATAAAAGTAATGAACAACAGTAATGATAGAAGACAATAGGAGAGTAGGGCAGGGATGGTAGAAACAGTGGTGTGCTTATGCAGGCCCCTTACAGACCCCTTAGAAAGGGGCAGAGGTCGACCGTACACAGTCTAAGGTTGAAGGGTTTGGGGTCTGGGGAAGAAACCGCAGGGTCCAGGAGGGCATTCCAGGCGTTGATCCCTCTGTGGCTGAAGTTGTATTTTCTGCAGTCGAGTCTGGAGCTGTTGGCATTGAGTTTGAATCTATTACGTGCTCGTGTGTTGTTTCGGTTGAAGGTGAAGTATACATTAACAGGAAGCACATTTTGGTATATGATTTTACATGTGTGGATCACGTGTGTTGTGCAAAGCCTGCCTCCCGGTCTGGTGTGGTTTGTGGTTCCGTGTGTGGTGTGTAAAAAAATATCCTGGATGTCACAAGGGCCCAAAAATCATTTCTACAACTTGGTGGTGGGGCAGAGTAGAGCTGTGCATGATGGGGGCCAATCCAGAGGAGGGTGAGGTGTGTTCTGTGATTCGGCCCTCAGGCTGAGTGAGGGGCTTTAGTGTCCGTTTTGAGCCCATCCCTCTTTCTTCAAGATACCAACAGGCAACTTGCTGGTTGAATCAGCAAAGTCTCTGGGCAGCTAGTTTGTCTTCTGGGCTGGCTAGGAAGAGATGGTCCTCTACAGCCCTCGAATTTATTATTATTATTTATTCATAATAATGTGTATTTTCTTTTATGCACACTGAGAGCATCTGCACCAAAGACAATTTTCTTGTGTCCAATTGGCCAATACAATTATTCTATTCTGTTCTATTCTATTCTGTTCTATTCTATTCTGTTCCATTGCTTATTCTATTCTATTGCTTATTCTATTCTATTATATATTTTATTTTATTCTGTTCTATTCTATTCCATTCTATTGCTTATTCTGTTCTGTTCTATTCTATATTTTATTCTATTCTATTCTTGACAAATGCATCTTTTTCTTTTATGTCCACTGAGAGCATCTGCACCAAAGGCAAATTCCTTGTGTCTCCAACCACACTTGGCCAATAAAGAATTCAATTCTATTCTATTCTATTCTATTCTATTTATTATTTATTAATTAAAGGACTCGGGGCAGATTACAATAATACAAACAATAAAAGCCACAATGACCACAATGTAAACAACAATAGAGCCGATATAAAACCACCTAAAAACCTCATCAATGCAGGCACATGACCACACCACACCTACCCAATCATATCTTATAATAACCGGATTATGAATAACGACCATGAGCCGAAGTGGAGGTCTGGCTCCGTGCAGGGATGCAGATCAGGCCTGGATTTCCACGGAGAGAAATGACTGACAGTCCTCCCAGCCTTCGCACATGGCAGCCAAGGCCCCTTTTTAAATAGTGTTTGCAATTCTCTGATTAAAAGAATCAGAGCTTAAACATACCATGCCGAGTGGGGGAATGTGTGCTTGGAAGGCCAACCGACCAAGTCCCTGCATCAGAGGCATTAACTTAACATAAAATTCAGAATGACAAAAAATAAGTCTGTGCCGCATTTTCTGGGAGGCCAATCTGGTCTGTGTTTGCATTCCAGCTTTTCAGGTATTGATCCAACATTTGAAAGTGATCTTAAACTTGTAAACCTCCGTCCAGCCTCATTTTATTCTGATTTTGCCTGTCTGCTGCATTGCCGGTTCTACGGGGACGTGATTATCCCCTGTTTCATTTACGTTTCCTGGGCTCTCTTGATAAATTCTTCTTTGTTAAACAATCAAGGTGAATTTATTCCTCTGAAAGTGACAACGTTTCTCAACATTGTGCGTAAGCTTTGTCCACAAATGGTTGCCAATAGTTTTTGTTGTTAGGGGGGGGGGGGATAGTTTTGTGTTGTTTGTTTTATCAATTGGATTTTTATTTTATGAATAAACTTTCTGTCTATTTGTCATTTCTACTTTGCAGTACAACTTTAATCTGCAACCTATGTCTTAGTTAATTGTTCCTGATTAAAGATGCTTTAGAAAGAAAGGCTAGAGAAGAGAATAGAATAGAAAATAGAAAGAATAGAATAGAATAAAAAATAGAAAAATAGAATAGAATTGAAATTAGAAAGAATAGAACAGAATAGAATAGAATAGATCCCTGCTATCCCTCTTCATAGAATATAATTCTTTCTTGGCCAAGTGTGATTGGACACATAGGGAATTGTCTTTGGTGCAGATGCTCTCAGTGTACATAAAAGAAAAAGAGATGTTTGTCAAGAATCATGAGGTCTAACACTTAATGATTGTCACAGGAATCAAATAAGCAATCAGGGAACAATCAATATTAATAAAAATCTTAAAGATACAAGCAACAAGTTACAGACATATAGTCATAAGTGGGAAGAAATGGGGGATAGGAATGATGGGAAAAACTAGTAGTAATAGTACTGCGGACTTAGTGAATAGTTTGACAGTGTTGAGGGAATTATTTGTTTAGCAGAGTGATGGCATTTGGGGGAAAACTGTTCTTGTGTCCAGTTGTCTTGGTGTGCAGGGCTCTGTAGTGACGTTTTGAGGGTAGGAGTTGAAAGAGTTTGTGTCCAGGATGTGAGGGGTCAGTAAATATTTTCCCCGCCCTCTTTTTGACTCGTGCAGTCCACAGGTCCTCAATGGAAGGCAGGTTGGCAGCCATTGTTTTTTCTGCAGTTCTGATTCTCCTCTGAAGTCTGTGTCGGTCCTGTTGGGTTGCAGCACCAAACCAGACAGTGATAGAGGTGCAGATGACAGACTCAGTGGTTCCTCTGTAGAACTGGATCAGCCGCTCCTTGGGCAGTTGGAGCTTCCTGAGTTGGCGCCGAAAGAACCTCCTTTGTGGTGCTAGTGGGTTCCTTTAACCAGTTCTTCACAGGACTTTGCCTTCAGGAGCCTTGTCATTCTTGTCATTTCAAAGCAGCAACACCTGAACCACACCTGAGGCATCTTCTGTTTCTAAAATTGGATCCACCTCTTTCCAACTCCCAGTCCTTCCTCAACTCCCCCACCCTTCCGGATGCTGTTTTGGAGGCCCAAAGCCTTGGCATTTCCAGATCCAGGCTGATGCAGTAATTGGGCCACGCAGAATTCTGCTTTTTAGTCATGGACGCTCTAGAAACTTCTCCTTGGTGGATTTGATGCTTTGCACCTGCAGGAAGTCTGTTTTTTTCCCCCCTGCACCAACTAGAGTGCTGAGCAAAGCACATTTGCTGCTCTGAAAAACCTCCTCTGTGTCAAAATGCAAGAAGCTCATCCAAAAACTCCCTTGCAACAATCCCCCCTGTGGGTATTTGGTGGGCAAATCCCCCTTCAAGAAATCTGAATTTGGGTTTCAAATGCTGAAGGCTGCAGCTGAAAGAAGCATCGTCTCTGTCCCAATGCAAGCCTGGATTTCTAGGGTTTAAAATCACAAGCCCTGAGTGGAAAGAAAGCTTTCCCAGCCCCTTGGTAAATACAGAGGCCTGAGTTCAGGAAGCAGCTGTTTTGCCAGGACTGACCAGGATTTGAGAAGATTTATTTATCATTCACTGGGGGTGGAGGAGAAGGGGAGGGGGTGATTTATTCCAAGGAGGGGGAATTGTTGGATTTCCCTGGATATTTTAAGTCCACTCTTCTGGGTTTTTCCCCCCCTGCAAACTGTGCATATTGATGGCATCAAGTGAAGGGAAGAGGGAAGGGGCTGAAAAGGACATGAACAATATGGTTTTGCTCTGTCCCTGCACAACATTCCTCAGCCATTACCACAAACTTTGTGCTGATAAATGTATATAAATGGATTGAGAAGAGGCCGCTCTCTGGAATGGAAACCTTTCCGGCTTTTCGGTAGAAAATATTTTCTAAGCTTTGGGAATAGAATAGAGTAGAGTAGAGAATAGAATAGAAAATATAATAGAGTAGAATAGAATAGAATGCAGAGTAGAGTAGGATAGAGTAGAATAGAATAGGATAGAGTAGAATAGAATAGAATAGAATGCAGAGTAGAGTAGAATAGGACAGAGTAGAATAGAATAGAATAGAATGCAGGGTAGAGTAGAATAGAGTAAAGTAGAATAGAGTAGAATAGAATAGAATAGAATAGAATAGAATGCAGAGTAGAGTAGAATAGCGTACAATAGAACATAATTCTTTATTAGCCAAGTGTGATTGGACCCACAAGGAATTTGTCTTTGTTGAAAATGCTCTCAGTGCCCATAAAAGAAAAGAGACATTTGTCAAGAATCACAACACTTAACGATTGTCACAGGGGTCAAATAAGCAATCAGGAAACAATCAATATTAATAAAAAATCTTAAGGATGCAAGCAACAAGTTACAGTAATACTGTCATAAGTGGGAGGAAATGAGTTAAAAGAATGATGAGAAAAAACTACTAGTAATAGTAGTGCAGACTTAGTAAATAGTTTAACAGTGTTGAGGGAATTGTTTGTTTAGCCAAGTGATGGCATTTTGGGGAAAATCTGTTCTTGTGTCTAGTTGTCTTGGTGTGCAGTGCTGTGCAGTGACGTTTTGAGGGTAGGAGTTGAAACAGTTTGTGTCCAGGACGCGAGGGGTCCATCAATATTTTCCCAGCCCTCTTTTTGACTCAGTCCTCAATGGAAGGCAGGTTGGCAGCCATTGTTTTGTTCTGCAGTTCTGATTCTCCTCTGAAGTCTGTGTCGGTCTCATTGGGTTGCAGGACCGAACCAGACAGTGATAGAGGTGCAGATGACAGACTCAATTATTCCTCTGCAGAACTGATGATGATGATGAAGATGATGATGTCATAAGCAGGCGTCTTTCTCACCTGGGCCATGTTAAACTATGCTAATGGCGAGTCTTGTTGGATCTGTTTTGATTCAATTTAAACTCTCTCAGAAAACACCCAGAGAAAATCTGAACTGTTTGTGTCTTGCTGAGTGGACTTTCATCTCCTGGTGAATGACACGTGGGAGAGGAGGAATGAAGGACCAGAAAAAAGGGAGGAAAGTAGAAAAGGAAAAAACTGCCAGAATAATCAGCTGCAAAGCTGCCTGTGGCTTTTGAGGGGGAACAAGGCCTGATCTGTGGGAGACTTTTGGCACCTGAACAATGAACAATGGAAACAGCTTTGTTAACACTCTTCCTAGGATTAATGGGCCTGTTTTATGTTATCCCCCCATCTTTTCTGCCAGGAAAGGTTCACAAAACCTTCGCTGAAATCTTTATCTACGGGGGCCTCCTGTTGCTTAGAGGCTGTCATCGTTAACGCTCTTGCGACTATTGTAATAAAGTGAAATAAAGAATAATAAAGGTTCCCCTGGAAACCCAAAGGGGGGAGGGGGCGGAAAAGTTAATTTCAAACAGAACAGCATTACGGTGGACCCACGCTGATCAAAGGTAAACAGCCATTCTAAATTTACCACCTGCAAATTGGAATGTATATATAAAATATAAATATATATATATATACACATGTGATACACATATACATATATATGTTTTTTTGCTGAATTTGAAAATTAAGGGAGACTAGGATAGATCTATTTTGGCCTTATTTTGGCCTCATCAGCTAGCCATACCCACTGGGACTTGAACCTGCAACCTTTGCCTGGTAAGGCAGAGAATTATCCTCTAGGCTACAGTATCCAATCCCTTCAGCTCTGCACCAGGGAAGGGTTACATATTTTTGTGTCGAATCACCCTGGTGTATTGAAGGAACATCACAGCTCCTTATTTGCCTCTCGGCCCAAACCCAGGGCCATTTCCAAGGCAGTTAATTTTATTGATAGCCGACAATTCTATCTGTATGTGTCACATGTTTTTTTGCTGAATTTGAAAATTAAGGGAGACTAGGATAGATCTATTTTGGCCTTATTTTGGCCTCATCAGCTAGCCATACCCACTGGGACTTGAACCTGCAACCTTTGCCTTGTAAGGCAGAGAATTATCCTCTAGGCTACCGTATCCAATCCCTTTAGTATCCAATCCCTACATATATATGACGGTCTTGGCATATTCGGGTTTCTTCCCGTGTAGGATTCAGAGATTTCTGGTGACGTTTAGATGAGGTCCCACTCGTCATCTTCACGCTGGTGCTTCTGTTCTTGTTCTAGGGCGCAAGAGAGAGAAAAATAATGAAAAAATAATTTAAATGCATATTCCTATGTGGTGGATTTGTACACCATGGCCCCCTCCCCTCTCTCTGCATTGAAGAATGTAGAGATTATGAAGATGTGGGTGGAATTGTGGGTGAAGACATCTGAAAGCAATCGAGAAACAGGCCCATTCTTTACAACCAGGATTTTGGGGGCCGAGAGGGATGAAGAATTGCAGGCTGTCCGGCCCTCAATCTTGTGTTCTCCACGCATCTGAAAGATTTAAATCTTTTCCACGCTTCTGTTGCCCTTCACTTTCTTGAGCGCTACTGTTTCTCCGCTATGTAAAGTCCTGTTTGATCTTTTTATTTGTTCCTCACACACAAATGCGAAGGGCCGGTCAGATCCCAGATTGCCTACAAGAAGAGTTGGTCTGCTTCACAAACTTCCATCCCTAACCACATTGGGAAGCCAAACGCCCTCCAAAGAGGTGGTGGATTTGCTGGTTTGCTGCCATGCAGGTCATCGAGTGCTTGGATTGGACCTGACCTTGGAAGATCCGAGCTTTCATGTCCCTGGAAGGAAAGCAAAATTTATGCAAAAACATACCAACCTCTATGAGAACACAGCAGCACACAACAGATACAAACGTAAAGTAAACCGCTCGAAACTTGACTGCAGGAAATACGACTTTAGTAACCGAGTAGTTGATGCATGGCACTCACTACCTGACTCTGTAGTATCTTCACCTAAAACCCCGAAAACTTCACCCGTAAGGCTCTCCACTGTTGACCTCTCCCGATTCCTAAGAGGTCAGTGAGGGGCGTGCATAAGTGCACTAGTGTGCCTTCCGTCCCCTGTCCTCATGTTTCTCTCTCACTAGTATCATATTAGTGTTGTAGCACATGATTCATGATTTCTTGACAAAAGCACCTTTTCTTTTATGGACACTGAGAGCATCTGCACTAAAGATGAATTCCTTGTGTGTCCAATCACACTTGGCCAATAAAATAACATAGAAACATAGAATAACAATAACAATAAAATAATTCTATTCTGTTCTATTCTATTCTACTCTACTTTACTCTATTCTGTTCTACTCTACTCTACTCCACTCCACTCTACTCCATTCCATTCTACCATGTATATAATTAATTAATTAATTGGATTCAAGATATTGTACACTGTTCATTATAATTCTGTAAGTTTTTTTTAAAATACTGGGTTTGTTTTGTGTGACACACAAAGCATAGCACTGTGTAAAAAACAAACCCTGGGCATTATTATCTACTCTTGGAGTACAGTACATACCTTCTGCCAGTCATTGTGCAGTTCTCGATGTTCCAGGGGAGGAGAAAGGAAAGGAGGGACCAGCTCCCCAGATCTCCTTCTTCTCTGAAGCCATCCAAGGTTCCTTGCTCTGATGTTTCCTTTTGTCCTTGACCTTGACTTCTTCCCTGGCTACGTTTCTGCTCATTACCAACCTTAGCAAGAAAGTGATGCTCGGCCTGGAGGGTTTCCATGAAAGAAAGAACCCACTTTTCTTTTTTGAAAAATGTGGCTGTTGACAAAATGAAAAGGAAGGAGATTTATTGCCTGGTTTTCTCAATATCCCGGAGGTCCATCTGCAAAACAGCTGCAGGACCCAGCAGGCCCTTTCGGAAGGACGGGCAGAGAAGGAGGAGGAGGAGAGGAAGAGGAAGGAGGAAAAGGAGAAGAAGAAGGAGGAGGAGGAGAAGAAAGAGAAGGAGAAGAAGGAGGAGGAGGAGAAGAAGGAGGAGGAGGAGGAGAAGAAGAAGAAAAAGAAGAAAGAGAAGAAGAAGGAGAAGGAGAAGAAGAAGAAGATACAAAATGTGACCTCTCTTGAAGTCCTCCTTTAATTCTTCCCAAGGAATGGGAGCTAATTGGCCCAGCCTGCTAACAGTGTGCGATGCTTTCTCCTATGAATGGTTGGATAATGGAAATAATGCTCTTTTGTTATTTTTAGGGGGTTTTTTGCCCTGAAAACTATTTTTATGGATGACATGTTGTCTTGGTTATGGTGGTAATCCCCAAACCATCTTCTAAAACCTCTAATTTCCCCAATATGTTTTTTATACTCGCCTTTCTGCTTTTCCTACCATATGGAGTTACCCTGTGTACGAGCAGATTTTCTAACTCCTTCCTTCCTTCCTTCCTTCCTTCCTTCCTTCCTTCCTTCCTTCTCATAGCATATTATCTCCTTCCTTCCTTCCTCCCTTCCTCCCTTCCTTCCTTCCTCTGACATTCCTATTTCCTCCTTCCTATTTCCTTCCTTCATTCCTCTGCCATTCCTATTTCCTTCCTTCCTTCTGTCATTCCTACTTCCTTCTTTTTTCCTTCCTTCTTTCCTTCCTCCCTTCCTTCATTTCTCTGCCATTCCTATTTCCTTCCTTCCTTCTTTCATTCCTCCTTCCTTCCTTCCCTCCCTCCCTCCCCCCTCTTTCTTGATGTATAGCACCTACATACAGCATTCTTCTTTCCAATAAAAAATCATAACTAAGTTTTTGGAGGATGTACAGTGATTCAACTTTATAGCATAAAGATGTTTTCAGGCTACTTAGAAGGGGGCATGAAGTAACCACCAACTTACCATTTAACTGCCTGTAGCAACATGTTCTCCATCACATACAAGCCAGGGAGAAAGAGCTGGTGTTTGTGAGATTCTCTGTTCATAATGCTAAACGAGGCCTTTCCAGTAAACGTGGTGAAATCCATTCGTAGCTAAACTGGGCTGGCATTGAGCGTTACACGTCTTTGGATCTATCTGAAGACATAACATTGGGCAGCTTTTTGCTGTTGTGTTTGGGTTCGTTACTGGTTTGTTGATAAGTATGCACATTTAAAAAGAGCTTTTTATTGCAATATCCCAGGACTGAGAAGTATTGTGCAATCTATGTCTCCCTTTGAGATTATCTAAACAAACCCTGACCGACCCCAAAACCTCTATAAAGAAATGAAACGCCCTCCTCTCCTTGGTGTGCACGGGGCAGATAATCATTGGTGGAAAGTTGGCTTATTGGCCTTTTGTGCTTCCAGTGGTTTTTGTAAGTGTAGATTTGACCATGCAGATCAATTGAACTTAGTAGCAGATTGGAGGCGAGTGCAGACCACGGACAATGTGTTTCTAATAAGTTGTCTCTGTTAGCCACACACACACACACCCAAAAGGCGAAAGCAAACATTAGTGTCCTAATTGCTGGGCCTTCAAGACTTGGGTCTCCCCACAGGCTTTGGGGCCAGGAGGTTAATGAAGCTCTGACGGATGGCCTCGTTTACTCTAAGTTGGAAGCCTTATTGGCAGCCTCGGACATTTGTTGTTTGGCTTGTTTTAATTATTTAAAAGTTGTATCCTATCCAGGAATGTTGCTGTGAAATGAGGAGGAATATACACACAGAATGCGCACAATTGTCGTGGAAGTTGGAGCCTATTAGCAATGGAATCATTGTGGCTGGACTATCTACAGGGCGCGTTCCAAAAGTAATGCAATTGGATTTCCCGCACCGGTCCTATTGGTCAGAGTGGGACCGAAGCACTTGGAGTAGGTGGGGGGGGGGTGAAAGCTTTGCCGCGAAACCAATCTCAGTGCTTCATTTTGTTAGTTTGAGCCTATTAACAATATCAGTAGTAGTATTATAATACTATGCTACTACTACTACTATTACTACTACTACTACTATTACTACTACTACTACTACTACTAATAATAATAATAATATCTCCCAGGAGACAGCAGAATTGAGGAGAAGCAGCTGGAGAAATTAGTGAAATACGAAGATCTAAAAATTGAGCTGCAACGACTCTGGCATAAGCCAGTGAAAATGGTCCCAGTGGTACTTGGCACGCTGGGCGCAGTACCAAAGGATCTCAGCGGACATTTGAAAACCATCGGAATTGACAAAATCTCCATCTGTCAATTGCAAAAGGCTGCTTTACTGGGATTGGCACACATAACTCGCCGCTACATCACGCAGTCCTAGGTGCTTGGGAAGCGCCCGACTGGTGATGAAATACGAAATCCAGCATAGTGATCTCGTTTGCTGTGTTGTATTGACATAATAGTAATAATAATAATAATAATAATAATAATAATAATAATAATAATAATGAACTTGTGCTGGAACTACCATTTACCAGTGGCAAAGAACTGGTGGGATCATAAGCCTGAAAAAGTGGTCAAAAATGAGCAAGCAAAACTACTGTGGGACTTCGGACTTCAGACTGACCGAATTCTGAAGCATAACACACCAGACATCCTGAACGTGGAGAAAAAGAAAGTATGGATCATCGACATCGCAATCCCAGGGGACAACAGAATTGAGGAGAAGCAGCTAGAGAAATTAGTGAAATATGAAGATCTAAAAATCGAGCTGCAACGACTCTGACATAAGCCCGTGAAAGTGGTCCCAGTGGTCCTTGGCATGCTGGGCGCAGGGCCAAAGGATCTCAGTGGACATTTGAAAACCATCGGAATTGACAAAATCTCCACCTGTCAATTGCGAAAGGCCCTTTACTGGGATCGGCAAACATAATTCACCGCTACCTCACGCAGTCCTAGGTGCTTGGGAAGCGCACGACTGGTGATGAAATACGAAATCCAGCATAGTGATCTCGTTTGCTGTGTTGTATTGATGATGATGATGATGATGATAGTATTTAGATATGATATTGAAAACCTCTTCCCAGATTTCTTTGGTGTCTCCATTCTGATGTTTTATGTTTGTGTGAGTTCCCCCTACAAGTCCTTCTCCATAGTGTTGTGGTTGGCTCTGGCCCAGCTCCTGCCCCAAGGAATGTGGAGGTGGATGTGGGGGAAACATCCACATGTCACAGGCCTGTTTTGCTCGCCACAGAGTCAGCTGGGGAATTATCCGATGACGAAGGAAGTGTGGGTGGGATGGAAGAGGGGGGCTTGGCTGACAGCCCAGGAGGAGATCAATCTTCCTTATCTTCATTGGATTCGTTGGATTCAGAGGAGGAATGTATGACAGACCCACGCGTGTGTAGAGCTATGCATAGGAGAGAACAACTTAAGAACTATTACAGGAGATAAGAGAGGCCACCTGTGGTTGGGTGGGGCTCCAGTAATTAGAGCTGCTGATAAAATAGCAGCGTGCTAGTTTGGCCTTTGTGGAAGATGATCTGATCGTAGTTTCGTCAAGACTGTGAATTGTTGTTTCCTGTTTGTATTCAAGACTGTGTTTGGATTCCTGGACTCCCGGACTTTGGATTACACTTCATTGTGAGTGTTTATCACTGTTTGGACAACAGTAGCTGTGACCCAATTTCATAGTTACTGAGTTAATCATTGGACTTTGTTCTTGTATTGTATTTCAACTCTGCCTTGTTGCTACAAGAAATCCCATTGAAGTTTAAAAGGGAGTTTTTTCTTCTCTTCTGTTGATAAAGATCATTTCTTTTCCTTCTATCGTGTGTGTGTGTCTGCTTGGACTAATTAACCTGTAATTAAGGGCGGTTGGCAGAACACATAGGGTTGGTCAATTAGAGATGGTTGTGTTAAAGTCTCTGATACATTAACACTTTGATATTCTTGGAAGTAAATTTAAAAAAAGGGAGATGCCACTTGACCATAACTTCTGTAGCCTGGACAACGGGTGCCACTAAACCAGGCAAATAGTTCTATGTATTAGTATTGATTGGGATGATCAAATTTTAACTGTTATGGATCCCTCCTCTTTATGTTAACCTGGTGTTCTGTCAGGCTCTCTGGTAGAATCCTCCCAAAAATTCACAGGTACAAATTTCAGACACACACACACACGTTTGAAAATTCAAAACAATGTTCTTTATAAGGAAAATTCCCTTAAACCAAGCCCTCTTTTGGTATAGCAAAGAGCACTGGTCTCCAAACAACCTAATAATTTGTACAAGTCCCTTATCAGTCCTGTGATACTTAGCTTGCAGCTGTGAGGCAATTCACAGTCCTTCTTCTTTCACACTTTGCTCTGGTTTAGTTTCAAAGCGGGGGAAAATCAGCACACAAAAGGTCAAAGTCAGTAAAGCAGTCACAAAACACAACGATCAGATAATCCTCCACAATGGCCAAACCCACAAACTCACTAATGACCACAGCCCCACCCAACCACAGGTGGCCTCATTTTCTTTGATAATAATCTCTCAGTTGTTGCTGCCTATGCATCGCTCTCCGCATGCGTGGCTGTATCATTAAGTCTTGTTCTGAATCCAAGGAGGAGCTAGAGAATTGATCTCCTTCTGAGCTGTCTGCCCCACTCTCCTCCTCCCTGTCACTCATGTCTTCTTGGTCAGAGGAGCCTTCATCAGCAGATTCCACCGGGGGCAAAACAGGCCTGCAGCATGTGGATGTCTCTCCCACATCCACAGTCCTTGGGGCAGGAGCTGGGCCAGAGCTGACCACAACACCTGGTATGAAAATATCACCCCGTGTGAATCTCTTGGATGTGATTAGTGCTGATTTGAATGATCCTCTATCTCTTATTGATTCTTAATCTGGGCTCTTGCCGGCTGCTTGTATCCGAGGGAGGGGCCCAGTTCAGTTTGCTCAAACGTGGATTGAGCAAAAATCCTTGTGTGATTGATCCGCTCCAGCTGGACTCAAAGCCGCGGCTGTATTTACTGTATTATTACGAAGTGCCAGGATTGTGTAGACTTATTACCTGTGTTGGCCACGCTTATAAACAGCTTTGCCATTTGTCTCCACTCTTTGCTAATCTATTTAAGCCGTGCTCTCAAAATTCCAAGTTTGGAGATCTTGAAGAGTTTCAAATGGCTATTTTTAAACAGCAATACACCGAAATTTGTCAGTAAGTGTTTGTTTGAAAGGAAGGAAAGTGACACCTGCTTTTCTGTCGTGGGAGCACACAAACACAACTCCAGTTATTGTATTTGCTCACTACATGCTCCAGGTTTTATATACGCTCTTCTTTTTTAGCAATAGCACTTAAACATTTTAAAAGAAGGGAACAAAAGGACTGAAAAGAGGAGGCAGTTCTGGAAAATTACAACACACACAAAAAAGTTCTGCCACTCCATCGTGTGCGTTAAAATGTCATGTGGGAAGCATCGAGTGAAACTCCTCCTGCACATGTGCTGAGCATACCTGCCATCTGTGTTGCATGGCTGGAGGGGTCCAGATGGGAGGTTCGGTTCTTCCTGTGGAAACCTCACACACACATGTGGAGCCAAACAGCACCGGCTGCTTCCTGCCTGGCATCTCTGTCACGGAGGGAAGATTGTAGCTGGGGAAACACACAGGTTTCACGAAGGCCCTTTTCTGATGTTTCAGTGCAAGGAATCGTTCTCATCAGACGTTAGAAGGTCACTCTAGGCTGCCCTGGAAGCCCATAGAAACGTAGAAGACTGACCGGCAGAAAAAGACCTCATGGTCCATCTAGTCTGCCCTTATACTATTTCCTGTATTTTATCTTACAATGGATCTATGTTTATCCCAGGCATATCACTGTGGATTGACCAACCACATCTGCTGGAAGTTTGTTCCAAGCATCTACTACTCTTTCAAAAAAATCATATTTTCTCCCGTGGCTTTTGATCTTTCCCACCATTGACCTCAGATTAAAAACACTTAAACCCTCCTGAACCTTATTGAACCCTTTCACATATTGAAATGCCTCGATCCTGTGTGTCCCCCCCCCCTGTTTCCCTTCTGTCCTCCAGACTAGACAGATGGAGATCTCCTTCTGGCAACCTTCTTAGGTCAGGGACCATTAAAGCTTCTGTTTCCTCATCCTCAGAATCTGAGAATTCCCGAGGCTGACAAGGAAGACACCAAGTGGGTAGCTCGATTGTCTCTCCTGATTGCCAGTTGGGATTCAAGGACGGCTGTGGTCTTGAAATAAGTCCAAGAGACTAAAGTGACGCATCTCCACTGCTCCAGTAGGCAGCCTCTGGGCACTTGAAGGGGTTCTCTCCAAAGTAGCCCAGGATTCAGATATTGTGAATCTGATGAGGTTCAGCCTTCTGCCTTCTGCTGTACGAATCCCAGCGACCGTTGAGGTCCCACAGAGTTGGCCTTCTCCGGGTCCCATCGACTAAGCAATGCCATCTGGTGGGACCCAGGGGAAGAGCCTTCTCTGTGGTGGCCCCGGCCCTCTGGAATCAACTCCCCCCGGACATTAGAACTGCCCCTACCCTCCTTGCCTTTCGCAAGCTCCTAAAAGCCCACCTATGTCGCCAGGCTTGGGGAAACTGATATGCCCCTTAGCTACTATGATTTACTATGTATGGTTTGCTTGGGTTGTGATAAGGGTTTCAATCTGATTTTTTTTTAATATTGGATTTGTACATTGTGTATTGTGTTGTGAGTCGCCCCGAGTCTTTGGAGAGGAGTGGCATACAAATCTAATAAATTATTATTATTATTATTATTATTATTATTATTATTATTATTATTATTATTATGTCAGTACAACACAGCAAACGAGATCACTATGCTGGATTTCATATTTCATCACCAGTCGGGCGCTTCCCAAGCACCTAGGACTGTGGGATGTAGCGGTGAATTATGTTTGCCGATCCCACTAAAGCGGCCTTTTGCAATTGACAGATGGAGATGTTGTCAATTCCAATGGTTTTCAAATGTCCACTGAGATCCTTTGGCACTGTGCCCAGCGTGCCAAGGACCACTGGGACCACTTTCACTGGCTTATGCCAGAACCGTTGCATTATTATTATTATTATTATTATTATTATTATTATTATTATTATTATATCTCCCCCGGGCATATACAATTTATGCATGGTATGTTTGTATGTATGTATGTTTGTTTAGTAAATGGTTTTTTAAAAAATTATTTTAAATTATAATTATTAGATTTGTCATGAACTGTTTTATTTTGTTGTGAGCCGCCCTGAGTCTGCGGAGAGGGGCGGCATACAAATCTAAATAATAAATAAATAAATTACTATTACTATTACTATTGCCTAAATCCACAACTAGCTTGACCATGTGCATGAATCTGTATGAATGACATGTTTGTATGTTGTTGAATTGTTGTACTACGGGTTTTAATTAGGGTTTTAGTACTTAGATTGTTTCTCAACTTCTTTTTATTGCTGTTGCAATTTTATATTGTTGTAAGCCGCCCTACAGATAATAAATATTGGGGAACTTCCTGGAGTAGATTGGGGCAAGTTCCTTCTGGGGGTGGTGAACCCCGTCCCAAAGGCGCTTTGCAGACAGGTGGATGTATTCTGCTGTGTTTAACTTCAACGCGCATTTTCCATCTGACCCGACGGGAGGAATGCTGGAGAGATAAATGATTTCATTGGCAAACCTGCATGCCATTTTAATGTGTTACAAGGGGAGATTTGTTTTATATCAAGGCTATCAGCCAAATTGCATGCATTTTTACTGTGAACTCAACCTAATGGAAGAAATCTTAATTCCTCTTTGCATTGTCCAGATGTTCGAACATTATCTAGATTGTTTCCCTGGGAGTGAGTAGCTAGGCCAAGTTAGTAAGGCTCTTGAGCTAGTTGGAACTGGGGGTGTAAATCCCTTTCTGAGAAGGGGGCTTAGAGGAATATGCACACTTTTGACTGGAAGTAGAAAGTAAAGGCAAAGAGACGTGGTACATTAGTGGATCTTAAAACAAATGGATGTATGGGAATAATTAAAGTGCAAAGAGTCTGTGCTGAATACTTGAGCCAAGATATTTCCTGTTAAGCCAGAAGTATCTACGGAGAGGGGCGGCACACAAATTAAATAAATAAATAAATAAATAAATAAATAAATAAATAATAAATAAATAAATAAATAAATAAATAAATAAATAAATAAATAAATAAATAAATAAATAAATAAATAAATAAATAAATAAATAAATAAATAAATAAATAAATAAATAAATAAATAAATAAATAAATAAATAAATTGGGGAAAAGGAATCCTCACGCTGAGTATTGCATTGGCAGTTCTGTGTTAGCAAAAACTTCAGAAGAGAAGGATTTAGGGGTAGTGATTTCTGACAGTCTCAAAATGGGTGAGCAGTGTGGTCAGGCGGTAGGGAAAGCAAGTAGGATGCTTGGCTGCATAGCTAGAGGTATAACAAGCAGGAAGAGGGAGATTATGATCCCGCTATATAGAATGCTGGTGAGACCACATTTGGAATACTGTGTTCAGTTCTGGAGACCTCACCTACAAAAAGATATTGACAAAATTGAAGGGGTCCAAAGACGGGCTACAAGAATGGTGGAAGGTCTCAAGCATAAAACGTATCAGGAAAGACTGAATGAACTCAATCTGTATAGTCTGGAGGACAGAAGGAAAAGGGGGGACATGATCGAAACATTTAAATATGTCAAAGGGTTAAATAAGGTCCAGGAGGAAAGTGTTTTTAATAGGAAAGTGAACACAAGAAAAAGGGGACACAATCTGAAGTTAGTTGGGGGAAAGATCCAAAGCAACACGATAAAATATTATTTGACTGAAAGAGTAGTAGATCCTTGGAACAAACTCCCAGCAGACGTGATTGGTCAATCCACAGTAACTGAATGTAAACATGCCTGGGATAAGCATATATCCATTGTAAGATAAAATACAGGAAATAGTATAAGGGCAGACTAGATGGACCAGGAGGTCTTTTTCTGCCGTCAGTCTTCTGTGTTTCTATAAGTATCTGGCTTTCTGGGCGACCCTCGTATATTCTGATTTTAAGCCCCCCTCCTGCTGTGTTCTCAGCAGATCTCGAAGCTGCCAAGTTGGAGCCCCTGTCATTCATTCTCTGCATATTTGAGAGCAAGAGGGAGGAGGAGGAGGAGGAGGCAGGGAAAGGGATCTGTTTGCAGAGGAGGAGGAAGTATTCCGGGGATGGGCTGGAATCGGAGAGAGAAGGCTTCTGTTTTGATAGGATGACCACGAGGGTTTTTATCAGAGTTTGTCTTGGAAAAGGCCCAGGACGGAGGCTTAACAACAGCAAAGGGTTTTTCCCCTGCAGTCAGAACCGGAGGTAGCAATTTTTATGGCCTCTTTTTTTTTTGTTGTTGTTGTTGGTTGTGGATTTCCCCCCCCAGGTTTTCCAGGCAGGTGGAATCTGAGAAAGTAATTGAAGCCGCTATCCAGAGGCCTGCCAGATGTGAGCTAGCGATGCAGTGGGTTTACCCTCATCTGTACTGCAATACACAGCATTGATGGTTGTTTATGCCGGTGATAATAGCAACAACAACAACCACATTCTGTGCTCTCTTTTTGGCTTGTGCTTTTTTCTCAGTCTTCCTCTTTCTCTTTTAAATAATTCACTGTTTTGTCCTGTAGCTTTATCCGTTCAGGGTTTTATTGATATAAACTTGGACTAGACAGAATTAATCACCAATATCGTTCAATATAACTTTTTACTTGCTGGGGCAAGTAAATTGGGTAATTGTTACCTCTCCTTTCCCAGTGTGAATCACATACAATTATTATATATTCCCTTTTCCCAGTGTGAACAATATACAATTATTATGTTTATTATGTAAACTTATGAGCACAGTAGTTGGTCTGGTTTAGATAAATACCTTTTTTTCTTTTAATGAATTCACTGTTTTGTCCTGGGGTTTTATCTGTGCAGTAAACCAGGAACTGATCTGAACAGCATTAATCACCGATATTGTTCAATATAACTTTTCACTTATTTATTCATTTATTTGGTTGGATTTCTATGCCTGGGTAAATTACTTGCTGGGCAAATTGTATAATTGTTAGCTCCCTTTTTTGCAGTATGAATAATATAGTTGGTCTGGTTTGGATAAATACCTGTTTTCTTTTAATGAATTCACTGTTTTGTCCTGTAGTTTCAGTAAACTTGGAGCTGAACTTTACAGCATTAATCACCAATATTGTTTAATACAACTTTTCACTTGCTGGGGCAAATTGGGTAATTGTTACTTTCCTTTTTCCGGTATGAATAATATACAGTTATTATGTTTATTATGCAAACCTATGAGCATTGTAGTTGGTCTGGTTTGGATAAATACCTTTTTCTTTTCATTAATTCACTGTTTTGTCCTGTAGTTTTATCTGTGCAGTAAATTTGGAACTGACCTGAACAGCATTAATCACCAATATTGTTCAATATAACTTTTTACTTATTTATTCATTTATTTGGTTGGATTTCTATGCGGGGATAAATTACTTGCTGGGGTAAATTGTATCATTGTTAGCTCCCGTTTTGCATAATATACTTGGTCTGCTTTGGATAAATAACTCAGATTTTCTTCATGTTGAATTATATTTTACACTCTAGGCGAGAAGAGTTATTATTGCTGACTTTCTGGTGGAAAATCTGTTGGTAGCAGTGTTTGGATTATTTCCTTTGCCTTTTTCATATTTGGTGGTCTTCACACTGCTGGTAATTTTCCATTTTGCTAGACATTATTTCCAAAAACTAAATATGAGGAAATGTCTTTCTTTAACAGACGGTGTCTGTTCAAGGGTTGAGCATGACAGAATCCCCAGGCAAACAAGGAATAGTATCAAGCAGCCTTATTTAGGGGTTTCTCTCTTTTTTCCCCCCAGAATGAGTCAGGGAGGATTAACCACAATTAGGTCAGTTATTTGGATTCCTGGCAAAAGTATTAGTATCCTCAAGCATGCTGTGTGCTAGTGATATTTAATGGTTGGGGAGGGAAGGGAAGGGAAGAAGAAGGGAAGGAAGGAAGAAAAGGAGAGGGGAGGGGAGGAGAGTAAAGGTAGGGAAAAGAAAGGAAAGGAGGAAAGGGGAAGGGAAGGGGAGAAGAAGGGATGGTAATGGGAGGGCAGGAGAGGAGAAGAAAGGAAAGAAAGGAATTAAGGGAAATGGGAAGGAAAAAGAAGGGAAGGGAAGGGAGAGGAGAAGAGGAGAGGAAAGGAAATATAAGGTAAGAAGGAAAGGACAAGAAAGGAAAGAAGAAAGGAAGGAAGAAAGAAGGAAGGGAGGGAGGAAGGAAGGAGAGAGAGAGGAAGGAAGGAAGGAACAAGGAAAGAAAGAAAGAAAGAAAGAAAAGAAAGAAAGAAAGAAAGAAAGAAAGAAAGAACCTTTAAATTAGATATCTGAAATATGCTTCTACTTCTTCTGGCTACTTTGTCTTAATCTTTATTTTTGGCACACCAATGGTTAATGAGTTAGTTAGTTTAGTTAGTTTATTAGATTTATGTGCCATCCTTCTCAGAAGGGGGAGGGGCAGCAAACAATGGACAGTTGTTTGTTGTTGTATTTCAGAACGTGGACGTTTACTTCTGAATTTTAGGCCATATGTTTCTTTTTATTTATTTATTTCGTCAGAATTTATTGGGTTGGATACACTGGAAGGATTCTAAAGAATTTGCGAGCCATATTTCTCTTTTAATCAAATCCGTTCTATGAAATAGAGGAGGACAGTTGCCTCTGTGGTTGATCAGTGGTTGGAAGGAAAGTCACCCACAACATATGAGTTCAACAAGAGAATCTCCTTCCCAGGACGTTATTGCCGAATAATCTCTGCTGGCTTCTTTGTAAAACCCACATGTCCAAGCAAACCCATCCCTTGGGTGTGACACTGTCAATCAGTCTTCACAATAATGCACTTTCTCTGCATAAATTCCCAGTTTGACCAAGTTATGACAGCTGTTCTGTTGAATGCTGTCAGATTCTCGTATCTATCCTACTGGTAGTTGTTATGCCAAACACTCCCAAATATTTCTGATAAGGAAGACATTTCATAAGGATGTAGAAATCTTCTTCCTTCAAAACAATGTGATATAATGTGAAAGAATGTATGAAAAATGGAAATATGTAAAAATAAACCATGAAGTAAATTATAGAAATGATATAATATTGGTAGCAATCCACATATAACCAATGTTGGAATCCTAACCTTTAAGACAGAGCATATGTGTGGCAGTGGTAGCTGTTCAACCAATAACACAGACTAATAAATAAGAGTATAAATATTATTTACAATGTATACAATAGATTAATCAGTATACAGTTAACTACATACCTATCCAAGTCAAGCAATCATATACAAACCAGATATCAGAATATACAACTTCATTTCTAAAAAATAAGTAGGGTTCTTTCCCCAAGAAATATGTCCTTTCAGATATTTAAAATTAATTTTATTAATACCTTTTTGAATAAAGGTTGACTCAGCCTTCCATCCTTCCGAGGTGGGTCAAATGAGGACCCAGATTGTGGGGGCAATAGCCTAGCTCTGTTCAAAAGTGCTATTGCTAACATGTTGTAAGCTGCCCTGAGTCTAAGGAGAAGGGCGGCATAAAAAATTAAATAAGTAAGTAAGTAAGTAAGTAAGTAAGTAAGTAAGTAAGTAAGTAAGTAAGTAAGTAAGTAAGTAAGTAAACAAATAAATAAATAAATAAATAAATAAATACAGTTCTATACGTACAGCAGCTAACCAATAATATTCTCACACAGTTCCATACAATACATAGACCAATATTAGGCACAAGTAATATATTAGCACACAGCAACATCAAGCATTAGCAAGACTAACCCAATAACCACCACCACCACCACAACAGAGAGCAACACATCTGACTCCCTTTGATGGTTAATTGTAGTCCCATCTCTTAAAGTAACATTAGACTAATTTCTCCACTCATATATTGCTGGTTTATTTCATATACTGACAAACCCAATTGGTGAAGTACCTAGGACTGACCAATATAAGAGATCAGGTATTGATCCATGTGAAATTACTGTGATGTTTTTAAAAATGAATAAATAAAGCATTTTTAAAAAAATAAAAATAAATTTTCCTTCTTCAGATGAGTTCAATCTTTAACTGAATCATCCAAATGTGGTTTTCCCCCCGCTCTTCATTATACAAACTCACGGGGTGACATTGATTTGTTTTCAAGAGAAATCCAGGAAAGTAACAAACACTGTGGGATATTTTTTGTATGTTATTGTATGGATACAACACATACATCCAGTGAAGGGCTGCAAAAAGTTTCCCTACCACGCTGTGGGCCTGGCTTCTTTTGTGGGTGTGGCTTGACAGTCACATGACTGGGGGTGGCTTAAAAGTCATGTGACTGGCTTAAAGGTGGCCAACTTGACGTCACTCATGTCAAGGATTAGGGTTAGAGTGCCTGGCCTCCCCTCCCCTCAAAGAGAGACAATTTCCCTCTCTGTTTACTATTACTGAATATCAAAAATATGCTATTTATATTTATTTATTTATTTATTTATTATTTATTTATTTACTTACTTATTTACTTATTTATTTATTTATTTTGCTCTTTAATTCTATGTATAGATGCCATATGTGTACACACCTGTTACACACAGGTATACAAAAATATACATGATCTACTATACTGCCCAAAAAAATAAAGGGGACACTTAAACAACACAATGTAACTCCAAGTCAATCAAACTTCTCTGAAATCCAACTGTCCACTTAGGAAGAGACACTGATGGACAATCCATTTCACATGTTGTCAACACATTCAACTTTTTACAGAACAAAGGATTCAATGAGAATATTTCATCCATTCAGATCTAGGATGTTTTTTTTGAGGGTCCCCTTGATTTTTTGAGCAGTGTATATAAACTGTATATGTACATACACACAACCTCACACACGAACAGCTCTTCTAAAATTAAACACATTCAACCTCATTTACTGCGATGGGAAAAATATATCCAGAGCCCAGAAGGGGAGGAAAAAGGGGAAAAATCAATATTTTTTTTTTACCAGTTCTGTGTATCTGACCGTACCTGTAGGAGCCCATCCCTGATACATTCCCTACATTGGTCATTAGTCAATAAGTGATGGCTCTTAATTCCCGTTACCATGAAGGCACTTTTGACAGCATGAAGTTTGCAGCAGAGGGGAGGAGGCTATAAATAAAAGCCGGACAGTAGCAGGGCTTCCCGGCACCAGCCTAAATTCCTCCAGGGCCTCTTCCAAAAACTTTTAAAGTTTAAAGACGTGATAAATGGGAACCTAGAAGCGAAAGGTTAAAAAAATAATCAGTTTATCACATCTCAAGCCAGATATAGACCGGCCTGCGCCCGTTTCCTTCAATATTATCATCTTTGTCCAAATGACTTCAACCGGTGGCCTCCGTCTTGAACAGTTGTCGCCTTGGTTGATGGTAGACCCAACGTGGGGTTGAAAGGTCGGCCAAGGGGCCTTTGTCGGCAGGGGGCCACCTGCCAGTTGATGGGTTTGAAGACCTGTCACCACATCGGGAGGTGACGAGAACTCATTAAGTGAATGATAACACTGGGGAACAATTTGTAACACAATTTCTGTTGAGTTTGATTTCTGAGCTTTTTTTACAGTTCATTAGCCCTGCTGGTTTCAAAACTTTAGTTAGTTTTCTTCTACCACGTCAGGTTTTTTTCTCTACGCCTTATAGATATAATATAATTAGGCAACATGAGCATCAAATTGCACCTTTGACATAACCATCTTGCTAATAACTCCCCGGAAAATCTTGGTGCAGTCAGTGGTGATCAGGGGGAGCGATTCCACCAAGGTCAAATACAAGCTGGATGGAAACGATCTAAAAGATGACCCACACCCTGTCAAGGACCTTGGTGCACTCGTTTCAAAAGATCTAACTCCCAAAGCTCACAGTAACCTGCACTTGTTGACTAAATGGATGGATGGATGGATGGATGGATGGATGGATGGATGGATATATGAATGAATGAATGGTTGGATAATTGAATGAATGGATGGATGGATGGATGGCTTATTAATTGGATTGTTACATGTTGTTTTTTATCATTATTGTTAGCCGTCCTGAGTCTACGGAGAGGGGCGGCATACAAATCAAATGAATGAATGAATGAATGAATGAATGAATGAATGAATAAATGGCTAGATGAATGGATGGAGGGAGGGAGGAAGGAAGGAAGGAAGGAATAAGTTAATACGTTCTTCAAAGTTGGTCTATCTGTGATAGCAGGTCTTCTGGCTCCCTCATTTGGGGATGGAAAGCAGCATAATACCAATTTCATTTTTGAGAATCAACAGAGAGAACAAGTTTCAAGTGTATTATTCCTGCCTTGCAACTTGGAGTAGAGTGCCTAGGCCTTGGGCTTATTATAGTCCCATTTCCACTGAATTTCAGCCATGTACGATCTCCTGCCATAAGTGGCTTCCTGATTCCATGGGGATTGCATGTGGACTAGGCTTTCTTGCCTGAGTAAGGTGAGTCTTCATTTACCTAACAGAGAAGAGTGGCCTTCCTTTCCATTGGGGGGGGGGGTCCACGGGAGACAGAGAAAGCAGCAGAGGGGGGGGGGGGCTGGCATTTCAAGTCTCTCCTGTTTCTCCCCCCCCCCTGTTGTCAGCTCAGAGAAATATTTTCTTAAGTTTCTACCAGGCTCCAGAGAACATGAAGACCAAAGAGAGACACACAAACCGGAGCTGCAGGCATCCTGATCCGTGTAGGTGAACAGAGCTGCATTTTTCAAATTTTCCATCTGTTAAAAAAAACCCACTCCATCAAAAAGGAAACAAACTGATAGGAAGCCAACTTTATTTTCCATTTCACACTTTATTCTGCTCCGGACCATTTGATTTTCCTTCCATATCTAACAATACCGCAAACACAGCAGCTGCATGCAACTATTTCAGGATTCTGTTGTGTCGCTTTGGCAAGATGGAATTCAGAGTGTGAACGTGAGATTGTAGACAATTTAAATATATATGTTGATCTGTGGAGCTTTTGGATCCGAGTTGTGGAAAGTGGGAAGTGAAATGCGACAGATCTATTTTGATCTTTCTGGGTTCTTTGGGTCCAGTGCTTGGAGGGGTTTCTCTCAACTCCCTAAAGACTCTGGGCAGCTCACAAGTATTAATAGTATCAATAAATGGTAATAGTATTAATAAATAGTATTAATATGCTAAACAATAATGAACCATAATACGCAGGATTAAAGGAAGGAAGGAAGGAAGGAAGATGGAAGGAAGGAAGGAAGGAAGGAGAAGGAAGGAAGGAAGGAAGGAAGGGAAAAGAAAGAAGGAAGGAATAAAGATGTCATGGCCCTCCAGATCACTACACTCCCATCATTCCACAAAATCTCATTGTTCAGGTTAAATTGGAACTTTGTGATAAATAAGTGGGTTTTGGGTTGACGTTTGGCCACTTGGTCCCTAAAAGGTTCACCATCATTGTCCTAGATTAACAAACAGGGATAGGCAATGGGTCTGTTGGGAAACATCTGGGTTTCTTCAGCCTTAAAGATGGCGTTGAAGGGGGGACTCGATTGAAGGGTATAAAATCCTGCGTGGGATAGAAAAGGTGGAGAGAGAAACATTCTTTTCTCTATCACATAATACTAGGACGAGGGGGCCCTCCCTAAAGCTCACAGGTGAGAAAGTGAGGACAAATCAAGGGAGATATTTCTTCCCCCAGAGGGTCCTTGGTTGATGGGATTCCCTTCCAGAAGAAGTTGTGACAGCTGTCAGCCTAAAGAGCTTCAAGGCAGGATTGGACAGATTCAGGGATGCCAAGTGTATCATAGGTGGTGATTGAAATGGATGTCCAAGTGCCGCCTCTATGTTGGTTGAGGCAGGCAGGGTTCCCTTGGGTACCAATAGTTGGGGGTCCAGGGAAAGGGAGGGTCTTGCCTTCTCCTTCTGCTCAAGATCCCCATGGACAATTAGTGGGCCACTGTGTGATTCAGCATGGCTCTTCTTATATTCTTATGTTCCCTTCCTTCCTTCCTTCCTTCCTTCCTTCCTTCCTTCCTTCCTTCCTTCCTTCCTTCCTTCCTTCCTTCCTCTCTCTCTTTCTCCAAGTTGAGGCAGGCAGGGTTCCCTGGGGTCACATTTGTTGGGGGTCCAGGGAAAGGGAGGGTCTTGCCTTCTCCTTCTGCTCAAGATCCCCATGGACAATTGGGGGGCCACTGTGGGCCACAGAAGGCTGGACTCCATGGGCTTTGGCCCCATTCAACAGGGCTCTTCTTAGGCTCTTATGCAATGGAAACAGACTAACTTTCACATTACATTACTCTTTGTTTGTGTGAGGCTTGGCAGTGCCGGTTTGTGTCTTCCTGGGGGAGTTTCCTCCTACAAAACACATTTCGCATCTTCACAGCCAGGACTAAGTCATCCTCCCCACCGAAAGCCCCAACCTGTCAGATAAGAGCCCTTCCACGGAAGGAGACCCTGAGGACAAGCGGAGAAGAGGATCACCTGGAGAAGAGGAGGACCCTGTTTCTCCTTCACTCCCTGCAGAGGCCTGAAAGGAGGGACCCAGTTTCCCCGTGGCCTCTGGCCAAGTCGGGACAAAAACAAAGAAAGTTATGGTGGGAGGGATTTGGTCAAACGCGCAGGGGGCCGCCAGGTCCTTCCCGAGACTTTCGGAGACATTTGTGGGTGTTTATTAATAACCTGAATGAAAACTCAGTGGAAGAAAAAAATAAATTTCTCTTCCAACTGTTGCTGTTCTTCTCTCTTCGCATTTATTTAAAATACTTTTTGTAATAAGAGCCTGGATGGTGCAGTGGTTAGAGTGCAGTGCTGCAGGCTACTTCTGCTGGTCCCCGGCTGCAGCAGTTTGGCAGATCGAATCTCACCAGGCTCCAGGTGGACTCCGCCTTCCGTCCTTCCCAGGTGGGTCAAGTGAGGACCTCAGACTGTTGGGGGCAAGAGCTGACTCTCCATAAACCGCTTGGAGAGGGCTGGAAAAGTCTGTGAAGACGTATAGAAGTCTAAAGCCCATTGCTAATATCCCAGCCAAATGCACACATGCAGTTTCTCCAAGCTGACCACGACAAAAGAAGGATGTTTAGGAGCCCTCAGAGAGCGTGGCATAAAAGTCCCATTAATAAATAAATAATAAATAAATAGTGACTACAATTGGGACAAGGAATTTGGTCGTTAAGAAAAACAGTTGCCAAGTGAATCTACGACTCTGCCTATGAGCTCACTTCAGCTTTCTTGGCTCTGCAGCTCAGCAGAGGTGGCCTGTGTGGGTCTAACACTTCCTCACCCGAATCGACCGAAGATGATGGAGATTGGCTTCCTGGGCTGTGTGCCAAGCCCCCCTCTTCCAAGTCACCCCCACCTCCTTCTTCGTCCGAGGAAACTACACTGCCTGACTCTGTCAGCAATAAAACAGGCCTCTGACCTGTTGATGTTTCCCCTGCATCCACCTCCACATTCCTTGGGGCAAGAGCTGGGCCAGAGGCAACCACAACACCTCCTAAGGCTTCATTTGGAAGAAACCAGCTCCTCCTCTAAGCCTAAACTGGTTTTGAGAGCGCTAGCTATGAAACAGCACTTTATTTCCCTGCTGGGCCTGCCCTTTCTGTAGCCACAATTATCCTCAAAAATGCTCTGTTTATTTCTCTGCAGGATTCTCAGGTTGCGTTTATTGTCTTCTGTGGCGAGGGCTGATGGCCCCATTCATCTCCCTTGCGGCTGTTATTATTTGTGATGATGGATTCAATAGCATTGCCGCATAATCATTTCACGAAGGGGATAGGAAGTTCAGATCTTATTTGGCAATTTTTTTCCTTATTCATTTTGGCTTGGCTGCTATCTTCCAAAACAGAAGACCACAATTCTGGAAATGAGACAACGACGCAATTAGAACAGTTTCTGATGATGGTTTCAATATTCTGGTTGCTTTAGTGCAGGAATAAAAAGATAAATGAGTTTATTACACAGATACATCGAGTGGTTTAATGACAGTCTCTGCTTCCTTTTGGCTTCTAGAATACTAGAATTCATGTCATCTTTTTAAACTGGGAAGTTTGGATTCCATTTCCCAGCACTCCCAGTTAGCAATGCATCCATTCTGGTAGAGAGACCACTTAGGAAAGCTAATATAGTTGGCAGAAATGACACTTAAGAAGAGATGATGAGTGGTTAAACTTGACCATGGAGCAGAATGGTTTCACAACTGGCAACTTCCAATCTCAACCAGTAAATGCTCTGTCTTACACATTGGGAAAAAGAATCCAAATACTAAATATATACTTGAGGAAATGAACTTGTACACGACCCTCACTCTGTCAAAGACCTTGGAGGACTCATATCCAACAACCTAAGTCCTAGAGCCCACTGTAACAACATTGCCAAAAAAGCATTGAGAATTTTCAATCTAATCTTATGGAACATTGGGGAACATTAAATAAATTAAATAAATAAATTTTAAATAAATTAATTAAACATTTATTTCTTTTATTTATTTATTTTATTTGTTTTGTCAAGTACGTATTGGTGGTATACAAAGATATAACAGTGTTTATATACATGATCCTAGTAAGAGAGAAACATGAGGACAGGGGACGGAAGGCACAGGACAGACATTGTAGCAGATGATTTTATGGGCTATGCTTAGGTCGTGCTTAAGGTGACGTAGTTCTAAGCTTTCTAAACCTAGGATTGTGAGTCTGTAGGAGATTGTGTTGCGAGTGGAGGAGTGGAGGGCTCTTTTCCTAAAGTATCTCTGGACTTTTTCTAGAGTGTTTATGTCCGAAATGCGGTGTGGGTTCCAGACAGATCAGTTGTATTCAAGGATTGGTCTGGCAAAAGTTTTGTCTGCTCTGGTGAATAGTCTGAGATTACTGGAGCAGAAGCTATGTAGGGTTTTGGGACCAGATGCCAAGAAGAAGGGGGGGGGGGAAACCACAGCATTAGCTTTCGCAGTCAATCAGTTTTTGTAAGCCTTGTGTTTCAAGACACCATGGAACAAATTCAGCTTCTGGGGTTGTCACTTTTCCATACTCTCGCTTCCTGTAGCTTCCAATCTAAGTGATTTTGAGACAATGCAGGGTCTCCACACTGAAAAGTTGCCTGTTTTGTGTTGTGAGCAATGTTGAAGTCTAGCTGGCTTCCACATATAAAATAAGGGAACAATTTCCCTCTGATCTCTCCTAAAATGGAATGGTTCATTGTTTCCCTATCAGTGACTGAAATCTATTGGATTGGGGAACTGGACAGAACTTTTAATAAATTTAAAAACAATTGTTGGGTAGCCGGGTGCATTTTCTCATCAACTTTGTGTAGTGTCTTGAAAGGGGAAAGTTTGAAAATCTCTGTTTGAGTCGTTTCTCTTGTTTTCTAAACTTGTCGTGTTTGGCTTTTGCAACTGTGGTGAATGTTGATTTATATAACATGTCACAGTTTGCAAACTTTGAAATAAACAATTTTCCATTTGACGTGATGTAACTTATTCGTGAATAAAGTATACTAGCCTCCAATGTTGGTTACTTTCCATCATTTTATATGAATATTTGGAAATCAAAGCATATTAAAACTGACTTGTTGTAGAAGGCACTGACCTACGAATGAAATGTACCCTGTAGATTTACTCTCTTTACACACTGTTTGGCTCCCATTGCTTTGAAGTTTTTGAAGTATTTAATTTTCTGTCAGCTTTATTCAAAAGTTTTGCTTGGATAGAGGTTCCGCGGTGTTATTTTACGGTGGTTTAGTTGTACATTATTTATACTAACAAAACGTTCGGTTCATTTGCTTGGAAGGTAGCTGCATTTTGGAAACAACCTCCTTTGAATCCTGTGTCCTATTTTGAGGGGATTCTTTTGCCCAGCTCGAGATTTAGAAGTTTAATGGAGTCGTTATAACAACGTATAATTCTAAATTGCATTAGAAAGAAAGTTCAGCAATGGGAAAAATGAAGAGATACCAAACGAGGGGACGATAATTTTAAAAAATCATGGAATGCGCAGAAATGGATACGCTGAGAAGGAAATTGAAAGGGAAAGAAGATTCAGATTATTATAAGATATGGGACAAATTTTAATAAATAGTTGAAAGAAAGAAATGATGAATGAAATGAAATTGAATAGGGATACTTCTCTAGAGTTTGAATAGAAAGAAGCAATTTTATTAATAATTTAACTAAAATGTGTAAGCATAACATTAACAAAGTAAGGTATAAATGTGTATATCTCCATTTAAAACTTCTAATAGAAATGGGGATGTACGGTATGTATGTATGTATGTATGTATGTATGTATGTATGTATGTATGTATGTATCTATCTATCTATCTATCTATCTATCTATCTATCTATCTATCTATTTGATTTATATGCTCTCTGATTTATATGCTCTCTGAGGACTTGGGGTGACCCTTGTAAAAAGGAAGGAAGGAAGGAAGGAAGGAAGGAGAGACAGAGAGAGAGAGAGAGAAAAGAAAGAAAGAAGGAAGCAAGGAAGGAGGGAAGGAAGGAAAAAAGAAAGTAAATAAGAAAGAAAGAATGAATGAAAGGAAGGAAGGAAAGAAAGAAAGAAGGAAAGAAAGAAAAAGAGAGAGAGAAAGAAAGAGAGCGAAAGAAAGAAGGAAGGAAAAAAGGAAGGAAAGAAAGAAAGAAAGAAAGAAAGAAAGAAAATCAATTCAGGTAAACGTAAGGCCCAGGAACTGTGGCGTGCCAGTTTACTGTAAATCTGCTATCGGAGACAGACCGGTGAGGGTGGGGAGAGGCCTCGTGGCTGAGTAAGGGCCGGGACATCTGGCTACTGTTATAGAAGCACAGAGCTTCCTTTGCACAAAGTTGTCAAGACAAACGTTCACATTCCAGATATTTGCAAATGGAAGGGAGGGGGGGGGGAGGAGGAGGGCAGCCGTTCCAAACTCTTGAGAGAAGTCGGATTGCCGCGCTCACCTTCATCCAAGCTCCAGGGCTGCATCAAATATTTGGAGTGGGGGTCTTGGGTGAAAAGGCCCCAGGTTTTCTCCGCTGCTGCGGAGGTTCAAGAGCCACGCCTGGAAAGCCATAAATTCCATCCGAATGAGGCAGCAGGGAGGGAGACCCTGCAGGGAAGGGCCGGCTGGAGCCTCCGCAGTCGTTCTGGCTGCACTTGCAGGTGGTTTCGGTGGAGCATTGTAGGGGGGGATAGAAAAAACACTTTTGGCAAGGTGGGCAAATGGCCTGACTTGGTAAGGAGAGACTGGGGGACATTGGACTCACGGTGCTTTTCTCTATGGAAACCAGGCCCCTCAATTCAATCACTTGATAAACTTGTCAGAAAAACACTTTATTTTAAATAAAGAATCTTTATTTTATGTACATTTGTTTCTTAGATTTTTATACCCACCTATTTTTCCATCCTACAATCAGTGCAGTGAACGTGTCTCTTTTCTATATGGGTCTTAAAGTGGATTTGCAAAAAGTAATAACAGAATGATGGAGCTGGAAGGGATCTTGGGGGTCTCCTAGTCCAACCCCCTGCAGCCGTGAGGGGGAACCTATGGCACATGTGTCACGGGGGCCACTCAGAGCCCTCTCTGTGGGCACGGCAGGGGTGGGCAGCAGGCAGGACGGGGTGGAATGCAGTTCCACTGGCGGAAATGAAGATGCGTGCACAGCTCCAGCTGATGGGCAGCTATCACTTCCTGGATGACTGGTCTCGGCTCGGCTCTACTTTTTAATCCCCTCCTGCTGCTGCTGCTGCGTCTGGGCTCCTTGCTTTTTCCCTCTTTCCTCCTTCCTAGCCTCGGACGAGCTTCCCTCTCTCCTGCCCGGCTCCCCTCCAGTCTTCTGCGGCCACCTTCCGCCTGAGGTGCAAGCAGAAGGCCTGGGTGGAAGCGGCGCTGGCAGCATTGATACTTCTGGCAGAACCCACTCACCTAGCCACCCAGCCTGAAGCAGGGGGGGCGCCCAGGACGGAGAGCGCAGGAAACGCAAAGCAAATTGTCACCCCAGCAAGCAACACTGGTAAGGTTGTAAGTCAAGGACTTAACAGTTCACTTGAACAATGTTTATTGTTCAAGTCACTCCCACCAGATCACATGACTGTCAATCACTCCTGCCCAGTCACATGGCCATTAAGCCACACCCACAATATAAGCCACACCCGCAGTGTGGCAGTAAAAAGTTTGGCTGCCCATTACTGGGGCACGGGTGCTGTCGCCAGTGGCTCTTCTGGTTTCTGGTGTGTCCAGAGGCTGAATAGCAACCAGGGCCTTCTTCACCTCCTGAGGTGAGTGACTCAGGAGAAGAGGGGGATGCTTCTGGATGCTAGCGTGCGCAGGGCCTCTAGGAGGCAGGAGTGGTTAGTTATGAGGAGGTTTACTATGAGGAGCCCTGCTGGCTATTGGGCCACACTCTCAGACTATTCAAGACAAAGTCCTGCATCACCTCAGGGCAGAAAACAACATCCTTCGTCATAGAAATCTAGGGTCTGCTCCTGTGTTTTTGCCTTGTGTTTAGAAAGACCACATCCAACCAAATTTTGTAATCGACGGTATGAAATCTACTGCATTCTAGTAATTATGTGTTGTATTTATCTATCCGTGGGACTCTGGCCAGCTGCTAAGATTTTATACTCAGCGCGATGAAATCTTTGCTATATTTCACCCTCTTTAAGAAAATAATCAAACTGTATAAGAGGTTTTTTGTACATAGGAAACCCTTTTATTAGTAAATCTGTTGATGTGCATTTGATTTCTGGGGGGTGGGGTTTAGCACTGGGACAGAACATAAATAAAAAAAAACTTTTGTCTGAATATGTGAGGAATTGACAGTGGGTTGAAGATGGCATGGGATGCTCATCCTAGCTTACTCTCTCTAACCTCCGTGGGCTTCTCCAAGGACGTCTGAAATGGGGCTTAAATGGATCTGAAGAGCTGAGATCTGAGTTTATGAGAATCCCAGATTGAGAGAGAGAGGCAGAGAGAGAGAGAGATGGAGGGTGGGGAGATTTCGGGGGCACAAACTCTTCCATCCTTTTGGCTCCGTGAAGAGGGTGAGGGAACATCTCGAGAGAAGGACTGTTCCAGGGTTCAAAGCTCTTTAGGAGTTTTATTTCCAAGAATCTGAAAAAGAAGAGTTTCTGATGAAGCCTGCAGGATGTCACAGCTTGCTTGGAAAAGACCAGATGTTCAGGGTCCTTCAACCTCCCTGTGCTTTATATCCATCATCATCAGCCCCTATCATGTCTCACTTTCTCTGCCTTCCATGCTCATTGGGCAGAAAAATAATCAAAACTCCTTAAGCTCTTTTCCATTTATCTCCATTCCCTGGTCTCTGTATTCTGCGCCTCTGAAACGGGACACGTTTAATTACCCCAGGAATAACTGCAGCAAAGCAAGGAGGCAACAAATATTTTCCAAAATTGAAAGATCTGATTCCTAATTTAATCTTTGCCAAATTTTATTTCCTTTGAAGAAGAAGATAATATTTCTCCAAAGCATGTACATGAACACACAACATTTACTTAAAGGCAATTAACACACCCGCAACACCTCTTCCTTTGTGAAAAATTAGCATCCTTTTCTACATCATAAGAACTTATAGCTTCTATAAATTTACACAAAGTTTTGGCAAATGCAATGCACCTGTTATTTACCAGCAACAACTAATTAGAATAATAAAACACAAGACCCTGCTTTTTTCAAGTATAGTTGGACTGTGAAGCTGCAGATCATTCAATTGGAAACTAATATGTTTTATGAATTGTCCGATTTATCCGATAATTTTGGGAGTTTGTGCATCCTTAGAAGATGAGTTTTCCAGCTGTCTGAACTGGGGAACCAGGTTTCAAGTTGCTTTTTCAAGGTCTCTGAAAAGGTGGCTACACCTGGGGCAAATTTGATCAATTTATATCATAGCCCTGTTTTTATTTATTGGTGAGAGGTGATTTGTGATCGTTGTAAGTATTTTGAGCTTTTAAAATAATAATGTGTCTCCGTCAAAGAATTCACCCTCCTGCCGAAGTGTTTTGCAAGCTCTGTTTGCTAAGAGAGGATCTTTTATATCTCTTTACAGACCTCTGTTGGATTAACTAGGACAAGGCAACTATTCTGCAATATGAAGAGAAAGCGGGATTGCGAAGGGGTGAACGGGGGGACCCTCTCCGAGCCCCAACTCCTGTGTCTGCTCCTCTTTTGTGGGATTCTCCTCTTCTCGGCTGAGGGGACTTCAAAGCCCCAAGTTCCAAGGTTGAAACTCTCCTACAAAGGTAAGAGGGTTTTTTTTTTAATGGCTCCTGTTTAATCTTCTTAGGCTTTTCAATGAAATGTATGTTTCATTGCGGGGAGGGGCGGCATACAAATCTAATAAATAATAATAACAACAACAACAACAACAATAATAATAATAATAATAATAATAATAATAATAATAATAATAATAATAATAATGTTTATTTAATGGAACGTCACAAGAGTTTGAACGGACCTTGGAGGTCTTCTAGTATCCTTAATATTTTTTTAATTAATATCGATTGTTTCCTGATAGCTTATTTGAGCCCTATGACAATCATTAAGTGTTGAACTTCATCATTCTTGACAAATGTGTATTTTCTTTTATGGACACTGAGAGACGCATAAAAGAAAAAAACTACATTTGTCAAGAATCATGTTGTACAACACTCATTGATTGTCATAGGGGGTCAAATAAGCAATCAGGAAACAATCAATAATAATAAAAAATCTTAAGGACACAAGCAACAAGTGACAGTCACACAGTCCTAAGTGGGAGGAGGTGGATAATAGGAATGATGAGAAAAAACGAGTAGTGATAGGAGTGCAGACTTAATAAATAGTTTGACAGTGTGGAGGGGATTATTTCTTCAGCAGAGTGAGGGCATTTGGTTGAAAATTGTCCTTGTGTCTCGTTGTCTTGGTGTGCAGTGCTTTGTAGCGATGTTGTGGGGTTTGGAGTTGAAACAGGAGTTGGAGAACTGATGCCAGAGGGACTCAACTTAAGTGGATAATAAGTAGGTTTTGCGATGCTTTTTCCTCCCAGTTTTAGATGCTAAATATGGATGGCTGTGCCCCTAAGTGTCTTCTGAGTTTCCTCTCCGTTCATTCTCCCTTCCACCAGACCAGCTTTCACCCAGGGACATCAGGGGCTCTTGCGGCAGCTGAACGAAGAGTAACCTTTGAGGACTGACCCCTCTCAGCTTGGTGACAGTGTAAACAGTGATGGACTTGCCCGGGTTTGGCTTTGGGGGATTTGCAAAGAGGGGTCTCCGTTGGGAGGGACAGAAGGGGAAGAAAATGTTTCCCTCCATGATAGGGACCTGGCTGAGTCCCAGGAGACGAGAGAGCACGGAGCCTTGGAGGGAGAGAGAGAGGAGGGACGGGGAGACGGTGGAACAGCTGGCTTGAACCTAGAAGGGTCCAGGCTTCTCTCCTCCTCCTCCTCCTCCTCTCCGAGGCTTTCTGCCCTGTCACCAGGAGTGCCTGCCTGCACTTGACCGGTGGCTTCCCTCTTCAGCTTGGAAAGGAGGAGCAGGAAGCAACGTGCATGATACGATATAGGAGGCAAAGAATTTCCTGACCTGCTGAAAGGGAGAAATAGCAAAGGCAAAATTAGCTGCCCTGCAATAATCTCTGTGCCACCAGACTTGAAATCCTAGGCTTAGAACTACGTCGCCTAAAACACGACCCATGGTAGGTAGATAGATAGATAGATAGATAGATAGATAGATAGATAGATAGATAGATGGATGGATGGATGGATGGATGGATGGATGGATGGATGGATGGAGAGAGAGAGAGAAAGAGAGAGAGAGAGAGAGAGAGAGATATGGATTAATGGATAGAGAGAGAGAGAGATAGATAAGGTGACACGAATGCCAATGTACAAGGGGCTCCTCTGTTCCTCGGCAGACGCCTCTGTTGTGTTTGGGAGTGAACTGGTCTTTCAACGAACTCTTCTGTCCCCTCCACGCAGCAGACCCACACAAAAGCCGGTCTTTCTCCCAAGCACCGAGGGCCACACAGTCAGCCCTGGTACCATGTGCAGAGGGTCAGGCCCGACGTGCTATATCACACAAGGCATCGAGCCAGGGTTTGTCCAGGCACATGGTTTCTGGCATGGGCTGCAGAAGACCCCTCTGATGGTCCAGGGAAACAATCGCAGCAGAATAACGGAGCTGGAAGGGACTTTGGAGATCCTGTAGCCCACCCCGTCCTCAAGTGGGAAGACCCTACGTCATTTCAGACCTCCAGGGTTGGAACAGCTGTAGGTTCTGGAGAGAATAGAATAGAACAGAACAGAATAGAATAGAATAGAATAGAATAGAATAGAATTGAATTCTTTATTGGCCAAGTGTGATTGGACACCCAAGGAATTTGTCTTTGGTGCAGATGCTCTCAGTGGACATAAAAGAAAAGACCAAGGAGAAGAGCCTTCTCTGTGGCTGCCCCGGCCCTCTGGAATCAACTCCCCCCGAAGATTAGGAATGCCCCCATCCTCCTTGCCTTCCGCAAGCTCCTCAAAACCCACCTATGTCACCACGCTTGGGGGAGTTGATATTC
Source organism: Erythrolamprus reginae (assembly GCF_031021105.1). Taxonomy (NCBI): domain Eukaryota; kingdom Metazoa; phylum Chordata; class Lepidosauria; order Squamata; family Dipsadidae; genus Erythrolamprus; species Erythrolamprus reginae. Next base: position 711,170 of record NC_091955.1, on the reverse strand, counting down.
TCCTTAGCTACTATGATTTATGTATGGTTTGCTTGGGTTGTGTGATTAATTTTTATGATAAGGGTTTTAATCTGTTTTTTTTAAAAATATTGGATTTGTACATTGTGTATTGTGTTGTGAGCCGCCCCGAGTCTTCGGAGAGGGGTGGCATACAAATCTAATAAATTATTATTAATTATTATTATTATTAAGAATCTGGTCACGGAACAAATTAAGTTCTTAAGTAGAGGCACCACTGTATAAACCAATGAATAAATTAATTAACCTCCCTGAATTCCCCAGCCACGTGCCTAACACTTGTCACTTTCTGGAAATCTACTTTTATGGCACATAACGTTATCTAAACTCTCTTTTCTCCCCACGAGGCTTCGTGTTGATGACACGAATAAATTGGTGTAAGTGGAGAAGCACCAACGGTTCATTTTGTTCTTCAATTTAATTTTAATATTATTTTATTAGGGGAAATGGTCGTTTTCATGGCTCAGATCAACAGCTGAGCCTGCAGACAATTTCCATCTTATTTTTTCTTTTCTGTTTTTTGAAGCGCACTTTTAACTGAGTAACCAGATGGTTTTGCTTGGCTTGGCAGTGGCAGAAGTCAGATCAACTGGGCTGCAGAGAAGGGCGACCGGCACCAACCCCCCCCCCCCCAAGGTCGCCCTTGTTTCAAATTGGACACAATTTCATTCACAATGTTTATAAGCTCATTGTTTGCACTGGGAACCGGGCTTATTGTTCTGTCACCCACAATTTGAAGGCACAAAAGAGCAATTTCATTGGCTCGGTAATAATAATAATAATAATGATGATAATAATAGGCACAATATTTTTAAATGGCCTGTTTGTGCAGCTGGGTCTCTCGGTCAAATCTAATTCGAAAGCATGGTGCGCAATTATGTCTCCAGAGCTCTAATGGGCCTGCTCTCTGCCTTTTGCAATTAGGTGACGGCCACGTCGGTTGTAGGACACGAGAATCAGAGGCGTTTCAAGGAAATGTATTTATTTATCCAATTCACAAGCGCTCCCCACATGTCAGGCAACTCCATGCGCAGCGCATGATTTTTCTCTCCTTTGGGAGAAGTCTGAAGCCCCTCGAATCCGTTCTGTTTGGCTTCGGTCAAAAGGGGGCTCATTGCTGCAATTGTAGGGGGGGACAGGGTGGCCAAATCAATGGGGCAAAACCGCCTCGGGGGGGGGGGGCTTCTAGGTTAGAGGATGGCCTTCTGGAATGGACCAAAGAGAGATACCCACCCAGACTTTCCCTTCAAACTCTGGGGTCTTCCTGGGGTCACAGGGAACTTGTGGGTGATACTTGGAAGGTTCTTTCAATTACTACTATTCAATTACTATCACCCATCTCCTCCCACTTAGGACTGTATGACTGCAACTTGTGGCTTGTATCCTTACAAATTAAACTAATATTGATTGTTCCCTGATTGCTTATTTGACCCCTATGACCATCATTAAATGTTGGACCTCAGGATTCTTGACAAATGCATCTTTTTTTTATGTCCACTGAGAGCATCTGCACCAAAGACAAATCCCTTGTGTGTCCAGTCACACTTGGCCAATAAAATAATTCCGTTCTCTTCTCTTCTCTTCCACATTTTATTCTATTCCATTCCATTCCATTCTCCGGGACCCCCTTCTGCCACACGAATCCCAGCGACCAATTAGGTCCCACAGAGTTGGCCTTCTCCGGGTCCCGTTGACTAAACAATGTCATCTGGTGGGTCCCAGGGGAAGAGCCTTCTCTGTGGCGGCCCCGACCCTCTGGAACCAGCTCCCCCCAGAGATTAGAACTGTCCCCACCCTCCTTGCCTTCCGTAAACTCCTTAAAACTCACCTCTGCTGTCAGGCATGGGGGAATTGAGGCACCCCCCCACTCCCCCGGGCCTATACAATTTATGTATGGTATGTCTGTGTGTATGTCTGGTTTAATAATGTGTTTTTTTAATGTTTTTTACATTTATTAGATTTGTTGTGAATTGTTGTATTGAGTCTACGGAGAGGGGCAGCATACAAATCTAATAAATAAAATAAATAAATAAATTCCATTCCACATTCTATTCTATTCCATCCCATCCCATCAGCTGCAGTCTGTCGTGCCCTGTGATTCTCTAAGAAGAGGACTTCTGCTAACTCAACTGAGTTCCCTTAACCAAGATCCTCCTGAGGGCCAATGTTTCTCTATGCAGAGACCCAGGAGATCCCTGTTTATACACAGTCTGGGTTCCAAGGACCTTCCCTTTTTCTCTCGCAGACTTGCTGCTCTCAAACAGCTGCGTCCCCTTCCTGGGCTCGGCGGAAGGCTTGGACTTTCGGACGCTGCTGCTGGATGAGGAAAGGGGCCACCTCCTGCTCGGCGCTAAGGACCACATATTTCTGCTCAGCTTAGTGGACTTAAACAAAAACGGAAAGAAGGTGAGTGGGTCGTTGCGCGGTCCGTGTTTACAGGGTCTGCCCAGGTGAGGGCTCCTCTTCGCCGGCACTACTGAAGCGCTCCTGGTGCGCGTCGGCACGAGATTCGCCTTCTGCGCATGAACTGGAAGACAAATATTTCATGAGGACGCATGCGCTCGCGAGATTTTGGTGTGTTTCGCCAATATTTTTTGCTTCCGGGCATGCGCAGAAATCACCGAAATTTCACATTCATCCTCGTGCAAGATTTAACTTCTGGTGCATGCCACCTTCCCTGCCCCACCCTGTGGCTTTCATAACTTTCATCAATTGCTTTTTTAATTTTTAAAATTTATTAGATTTGTTGTGAATTGTTTTATTATATGTTGTGAGCCGCCCCGAGTCTACGGAGAGGGGCGGCACACAAATCTAATAAATAAATAAATGAATAAATAAATAACCTAACCTCCCATGGTCACCACGTAGCTTGCCTTGAATAAACTGAGTTTGTCAGCCTAGGGACCCCTCGGAGTAGGAAAGCTATGTCGTCGCATAAGTATCAGCTGGACGCTTGCCCCTCGACGGAGCTCGAGTGTAAACAGTCGTAACCTCTTCCTCTGCCTTTCTCCCCGTGTATTATGACAGCTCCCCACAAACAGGGTCCGTCTCCAGGAAGAAACACTCGTATTTCACTTCGCTTCAAGGGAAAGGACCAATAGATTGCCTTTTTTAAAAAAAAATTATACTGTTATAATAATTTTTAATACTATTTCAGTTACTAGAGGTTTTATTAATTCAGTCCCTTATCTATTAGTATCATTTAAATATTAAATGTGTTCCTGTAATCTCCCAGGGGTTGGACAACCTGGACCTCGAGGAATTAATGATGTGCATGGTTTTTAACTGTTCTAACTGTTCTTAATTGTTGGTTTTAAATGGTTTTTAAGGGGTTTTATATTACATTGTATGTTTTTGTTGTGTTTTGGGTTGTGAACCACCCAGAGTCCCTCGGGAGTTGTTGCGTGGCATTCAAGTTCAAGTTCAAGTTCAAATTCAAATAAACCAAACAAACAAACAAACAAACAAGCAGAAGTCATTGAAAACACACTCGGGCCCTAATAATAATAATAATAATAATAATAATAACAACAACAACAACAACAACAACAACAATAGTAATAATAATGATAACAATAATGACAATAATGACAATAATAATAATAATAATAATAATAATAATAATAATAATGATAATAATAATAATAATAATATCATCGACATCGCAATCCCAGGAGACAGCAGAATTGAGGAGAAGCAGCTAGAGAAGTTAGTGAAATTACGAAGATCTAAAAATTGAGCTGCAACGACTCTGGCATAAGCCAGTGAACGTGGTCCCAGTGGTACTTGGCATGCTGGGCGCAGGGCCAAAGGATCTCAGCGGACATTTGAAAACCATCGGAATTGACAACATCTCCATCTGTCAATTGCAAAAGGCCGCTTGACTGGGATCGGCAAACATAATTTGCCGCTACATCACGCAGCCCTAGGTGCTTGGGAAGCGCCCGACTGGTGATGAAATACGAAATCCAGCATAGTGATCTCGTTTGCTGTGTTGTACTGACATAATAATAATAATAATAATAATAATAATAATAATAATAATAATAATAATAATTTATTAGATTTGTATGCCGCCCCCCTCTGAGGACTCAGAGCGACTCACAACAACAATACGAGTCTGCGGAGAGGGGCAGCATACAAATCTAATGAAATCAAAATCCAATACACCATGTACAAATCTAATGTTAAAAAACAATTTAACAGGGGAGGAATGCAATCGCCTTTGATTTAGTTCACTTCTTCCTTTGTTCCAGGACTGATTCTAGGCCCTTCCCAGAACTGGTTCTTTGCGCAGGAATTCTTTAAAAGAAACAGCCCAGAAACGCATCTGCGCATTGATGCTGAAGGCCTGGCGGAAGGTTTATGGCCACACTCTTTAGTTGCTCTGGGTTTTTAAAAAAAGGGGCTTTGGCTTTGCTGTCAGGAGTTGCAGGGATGTTAAATGGGGAGCAGATGGGCCGAGTGGCGATAACCCCATCCTATAAAGTGTGAATAGGCCTTTGGTGTATAGTCCAGAGTGACTTTTGCTCTAATCAAACACTTGTTTGAGATTTCATGGAAGAATCTGGATTGATACATTTAAGAAGAAAAAACACAAGGGCTTTGGCTGCCTCTTCCAAATTGCGTGTTTCAAAGGGGGAAGAGAATCAACCTCAGGTTAGACTTTCAAAGAAACTCATTTATTATTATTATTATTATTATTATTATTATTATTATTATTATTATTATTATTATTATTATTATTTATTAGATTTGTATGCCGCCCCTCTCCGCAGACTCGGTACCCTGGTCCGGTGCCATGAAGGGCTTTATAGGTCATGACCAACACTTTGAATTGTGACCGGAAACTGATCGGCAACCAATGCAGACTGCAGAGTGTTGGTGTGACATGGGCATATTTGGGAAAGCCCATGAAAGCTCTCGCAGCTGCATTCTGCACGATCTGAAGTTTCCGAACACTCTTCAAAGGTCGCCCCATGTAGAGAGCGTTACAGTAGTCGAGCCTCGAGGTGATGAGGGCATGAGTGACTGTGAGCAGTAACAACAAAAGCAACAACAACAACAATAGAGTTGGAAGGGACCTTGGAGGTCTTCTAGTCTGACACCCTGTGTAGGCAGAAAATCCTTAGGGTGCTTAGCAGGGCCATTTCGCAAGGACAAAATCCCTTCTGGTAGGCGGTATGGGGCAGAAAAAATCTCCCTTGGAGCACCACCTTTTATAAGGTGATGGGCTTCCCCTCACCTGGAGCCCAAGGCCTACTCGGCTCAGGTGATTGGGGAGGGGCTGCCCTTGGGGCTCACCTGTCGCAAGCCTACAGGTGACAAGCCAGATGGATCCTTCCCACCTGCCTCAGGTACGGCTAAGAGCAAGGAAGGTCAAGGCCAGGTTCAAGGCCTCGGTCTTTGGCTCAGCAAGGAGCTTCGCCCATAGTTGCCCAGGAAAGTTCTGCACTTGTGAGTTCTGCCCCATTTGATTCACCTCTACGGGTCCAGATTTAACGAATAAAGTGACCCATAAATCCCAGTTCTGTGGTCCGTGTGTTTATTCCGGCGTCCACCGCAACTCCTAGAGCTTCCAGGCTGGACATCAAGATGTGATGGAAACGCAACTCTCAAGAATCGTAGTCCCCAGTCTATCAGAAGAAGGTCTGGTCAGAGAATCTTGGTTTCTCCCCTGTGGAATCTCCACTCTGATTGAAACACGGATGGTTCAACCTAGCTATGATCCGCTTCCCAGTTCAACCCTTGTTACCGATCCAAGTTGAGAAGGACCCACGATCCCCCTTCCTGAGGGTTTTCAGACTTCCAAAAGGTCTTTCTTGCACACGGTCAAGTCAGGCCGCCTCCTGGGCTTCTGTTCACAGCTTTGCAGCTGGTCTGGTCTGTTTCTGATAAGTTCCCCCCTGACCTTTATCAGGAGCCAGTAGCGCACAGCAGCGTATTTTTAAAGGTGAGCTCCTGTTCTGAATTATTTTCCCCAAATAGTGGTCTCAGAGAGACCTGCAGGTGCTCCCGTTCTTTTGGCAACCAGCCAGGCTTTCAAAACATCTCTACATAGATTTATAGAAACCTAGAAGATTGACAGCAGGAAAAGACCTCCTGGTCCACCTAGTCTGCCCTTATACTATTTCCTGTATTTTATCTTAGGATGGATCTATGTTTATCCCAGGCATGTTTAAATTCAGTTCCTGTGGATTGACCAACCACATCTGCTGGATGTGGTTGGTCAATCCTTCTCTTCTGAAGTTTTTGCTAACCCAGAACTGCCAATACAAGACTCAGATGGAGGATTCCTTTTGCCCAGGTGCATTATTTTACACTTGGAAACATTAAATTGCATAATAGTTTAAGACTAGGTAGATTAGGTGGAAAATAGGTTTTCCTTTATGCTTCTAGTTTTCAAGACGAGACCCTTCCTCCCCACACCCTCAATATCTCTTTCTATTTTGTCCCTCCAAGCGCCATTTCTATGTCCATCAGAGCCACCCATGAGAGGCCCCAGAGATGCTTCCTGGTGGCCGAGGAGTGTCGGAATGGAATAGTTTGTGTTGTGCTGTGTTCATACAATCAGGTTTGTGTTGGCTGGAGGCCACCTGGCTGCTTCAGGGCTTCCTGGAGGTGAGGAAAGAAGCCTCCTTTGGGAGAAGGTGGCCCCTCACGTGCCTTGGCATTGCGTCATCGGACAAAATCCCCTCCGTGGGGGGAAACCCCATAAATTAGAAGGCTGAACGAAGGGCTCTTTCCTGCAGCCATGGGAGGGAGGGGGAACGCAAAGCAGGGAGAGAAAGAGAGGAAGAATGTATCATAATACGAAGATGATGATGATGGAGTGCCCTAGTGGGAGATTAGGAACCGTGGAATGAATACGGACTTCTTCTTCTTTTAATTAGTTAGCAAAGCCTCTGCAGATATCCCCCATAAATGACGCTGTGCCTTATAAATCTCCAGGAAACAGACCCTCCCTCCAAAAGGGGCCAGTGGGCTCAAGGGATTCCCCGGGGAAGCCCAGCGAGATGATGCAATGCTGAGACTTGGAGCCTTAATTGCCTCTTGTGAGCACCAAGACGGATCTCTGGTTACAGCCATGCGCTCCCCCCTCCCCATAAATTCTTCTCCATTTCCCCTTTGGCCACAAAATGACTCTCCAACTCAGTGATTTCACCACAACGACAGGACAGTTCGGTAAAAGCCCCCCCTAAATGCAGTGCGAAGACTTTGTTTAAAGTGTTTATTTATCTTGACGGGTTTGTTACTCAGGAATGTAGATTGTGAGTCGGCACACCAGGCGCAGTGGAGTTGACTTGCACATTCACCCCTGGCTCTGCTGGGATGCGTTGCTATCGAAGAACAACACAATGTTGACAAGCTGACAACACTAGCGGCCTGCGAAGGGCAGATGTAGTTGACCTACATCTGGGCAAAGAGATAAATCGATGGAGCTCTCTTCTTTGGAGCAAGCTCTCTTGGAGAAGGCTACAAGCTCTCAGGGCCACCTACGATTGACAGATAGTCAAGGCATTATGGGGCATTGGCTTCCACTTCCCTAAATTGAGGTCCATGTCTAGGAAGCTACGCAAGAACTGGTTTCGTCATCCGTGCCCGGAGAGGCTGCATAGCTCCATGGACAATTTGAAGGGTGGCACAGTGGTTAGTATGTCAGGTCAATTCTGCCAACTGCCAACTAAGCTGCCTCAGCCTTCCATCCTCCCAAGGTCAGTCAAAAGACCACCCAGATTGTTGGGGAAAATATATTCTGCTCTGTAAACTGCTTAGAGGGGGCTGTAAAAGCACTACGAAGCGGCATATAAGTCTAAACGCTATTGCTATCCCTCTGCTGTTCCTTGGGTTTTGCCTGTTTCACTGTCCATAACGATCCTTGGCATTTTTAAGGTGATTGTTTATATATATATTTAACAACAACGACTACGACAACAACAACAACAATAATAATAATAATTGGAATTGACAAAATCTCCACCTGTCAATTGCAAAAGGCCGCTTGACTGGGATCGGCAAACATAATTCGCCACTACATCACGCAGTCCTAGGTGCTTGGGAAGCTCCCGACTGGTGATGGAATACGAAATCCAGCACAGTGATCTCACTTGCTGAGTTGTAATAATAATAATAATAATAATAATAATAATAATAATAATAATAATAATAATAATAATTCAATTCAATTTATTAGATTTGTATGCCGCCCCTCTCCAAAGACTCGGGGCGGCTCACAACAGTAATAAAAGCAGTATAACAATGGAACAAATCTAATAATAAAAATTATATAAAAACCCCCAACTGTTAAAAACCATACAGCCCATACATACCAAACATAAAATATAAGAAAGCCTGGGGGAGATGTCTTAGTTCCCCCATGCCTGGCGATATAGGTGGGTCTTGAGTAACTTGTGAAAGACAAGAGGGTGGGGGCCGTTCTAATCTCCGGGGGGAGTTGATTCCATAATAATAATAATAATAATAATAATAATAATAATAATAATAATAATAATAATAATAACAACAACAACAACAATAATAACAATAATCAATAATATATAACTTAATTAATTTTCATACCTGGAGAATCTCGGCCCTGAAGAGAGAGAGAGTCGCACCTGTTCCTTAAATCGTGGCTTGCTCTTTGAAGCCAAACACACACACACACACACATACACACACAGCTGATTTCCATCCTCCTCCATCTGACATTTCCACTCCACCCATGTGGACAGGGGCGACTCCATCAGGAGGCGAGCTGCCCGTTTTCGCCCTGTGGAAAACATGTCACTCACATGTCACTCAGGCCCTGAATTGCATTTTTAATTATTTTATTGAATGTGCTTAATGCTTGTTAAACGTTTCACCTTCCTTCACATTAGATTTTAGTATATTGAGAGCCAGGAAAATGTCGTTCTGTGAATGATCAGCTCTTTTTAAAAAAAATAATGAATCCATGCAGTTCTTGTCCAGGGCTGAAATTATTGCAAAATTGTTATTTATTCCTGGGATTGCTGTGGTGGGGAGGGGGGGTTAATGACACCTTTCAGCCATGGAGGGGATACAGGGGGGTCCTGTCCCTGTTTAATGCCGACTCCTTCCTCCTCGATGTAGCTCTGGGCCTCCAACAGGGGAGGAGGAGGAGGGTGGTGGAGGTTTACTCAGAGACTGCCCCTCGCTTGCATTGAGGTTCCTCGGATGCTGATGTAATAGAGAAGCAAATGTATAAATATAACTGAAGTCCAGAATAACACCCTCATCAGATCCTAAGACCCGTTTCTAAATGAATTGCAGATATTCTGGCCGGCCGCGAAGGAAAAAGTGGATTTATGTAAACTCGCCGGGAAAGATGCCCATGTAAGTATATTCCCCTTTTTTCTTTGGTTTTATGATTGCAATCTCTGGTGGTCAGCATTGCCTTTTATTTGGTCTCTAGCAGCGTCTCCGCTGGTTGAGCTCATTGGTGGTGTTGGCCCAGCGCTGTCCCTGAGGGCTGTGGCGCGTCTGGCTCAGGGTTTACTCGGCCCCGTCTGCACCACCCCTGGGACGGAAGGCGCTCGCAGGCTGCACTGTCCTTCGCCACAAACAGGGGCTCCGTCATTCCTCCCGCAGCAATAAATGAAACCATGAGTCCAAACTGTTGCCACCACCATCAAAGCGGGAGCCATGAACGCTCCACTGAAGACTTGCTCTGCGCTTCTCAGGGCTTGTCAATCTCTTGGCTCTTGACACCCAGGAGGTCCATGAAAAGAGGTTGGACTCCGGAGGTTGGTTTGGCCAAGTCATCTCCTCCTCCTCCCCCTCCTCCTCTACCTTCTCTCCCACTCTTCTCTCCCTTCCTCCACTTCTCCTTCTTTCTCCTCTCTCTCCCTCTTTCCCAGCCTCCCTCTTTTTCTCTCCCTCCCCCTCTCCCTCTTCCTCCCTCTCCCTCCCTCTATCTCCCTCCCCCTATATCTCCCTCCCTCTCCTCTTCTCCCTCTTTCCCTCCCTCCCTCTTTCTCTCTCCCTCCCCTCTTCCTCCCTTCCTCCCACTCTTCCTCCTCCTCCCCCCTCTCTCTCCCTCCCCCTCTATCTCTATCTCCATCTCTCTCTCTTCTCTCCCTTTCCCTCTCTCCCTCCTCTTCTCTCCCTCCCTGCCCTCTCCCCTCCCTTTCTCCCACTTTCTTCCCTCCCTCTTTCTCCCTCTCACATGCCCCTCCCTCTCCCTCCTTTTCCCTCCTTCCCTGCTTCCTCCTCCTTCTTTCCCTCCACTCTTTCTCTCTCTCTCTCTCTCTGCTTGTCTCCCTCCCTCCCCCTTTCTCTTTCTCTCCCTCTCTCTCCAGTGAGTGGAGCTGCCTGGCCGGTCGGCACTTCGTACAGAAATGTCGCTTTGTATTTTAAGTCCTTCAGGAGTTGGACGGCATAGAAATATAATTAATCAAATTAAGTTAAATCTCATGGCAGCTCAACCATGGAAATGAAAATGAAATAGAAGAGGGAGGAAGCATGATTGATTGATTGACTGATTGATTTTATATGCCGTCATTCTCTGAGGATTTCCATTATTGGTCATGGAAAGCCCACTTCAAGATATTATTTGATCCCTCCAAGATTTGTTATTTCACAGAATCAACAACTTGAATATATTGATAGCTAGTCCAGGAGATACATAACTAGCCGACCTCTCCTTGTGCTCCAACAAGAGGCCGTCCCCTGGTGAGGACATCTGGGCTTGAACAGCTTTAATCGTAGGACTTTTCCCCCCGATATCTAACCGGAATCTAATGGTTTAAACCAGGGCTGCCAAATCTTGGCAACTTTAAGACTTGAGGACTTCAACTCACAGAATTCCCAGATAACAAAACTGGCTGGAGAATTCTGGAAGTTGAAGTCCACAGGTCTTGAAGTGGCCGAGTTTGGACACCTCTGGCGTATTGTTGTTGTTTTGTCTTCTGGGGGGGGGGGTCAGAATAATCCTGCCCTACCTTCTACATGACTCTTGAGAAAGTTATTGTGGCATCTTGTAGTTCATCACATAATAATAATAATAATAATAATAATAATATATTAGACTTGTATGTTGCCCCTCTCCAAGGACACTCGGGACAGCTCACAAGAACAATAAAACAATATAGGTTTTAAAAAACTTCCATTCTTTAATTTCACTCTCCTTCCTCTTTCACATCTTTCTATCTGGGATTCTGAATAAAATAAATTGCTAAAAAAAAAAACCTCCCCAACCAAACCTCTTTCATCACTATTCCCCCAGTGATATTACAGAATGTGGAATGTTGTGCTGGAAATGTTATGAAGGTGTAACTGGCGGCAAAGGGGCCACTGTAGGCTAGTCAGGAAGGGAGGAAGGAAGGCGGAATTGAACAGACACATCCACCTGCGGCTTCTTCTCCTTCATCGCCTGGGCCTGTTTTTCCGCCCTTTCATTCCAGCTCATGTTCCCCCTCTTCAAAGTCAATATTGAAACCCTTGGATATTGTAACATCAACCGCCAGGACTTTTTCCCAGACTCCCCCGCACCAGAAATGACTCAGATGGACATTCCAGCCAGGTCTCCCTCCTTGGGGGGCAATTGGGCTGTCGAGAAAACATCGCGGACAAATTTCCATTGTGATGGATTCGTTTGATGCAGCTCCCGAATGTCTCTCTCTTCCTGTCCTGTCTGAAGAGCGTCCACCTGTCCTCTCCTCTCGTTCTCTCCCCTCTCTTTCTCTCCGTCCCTTCTCACGCCCAAGGGTCGAAATGAACCTCCCCTGACATCCGCAGGTTCTTTATTTATTTATCTATCTTCCCACAATAGACAGAGTGTGCCAACTTCATCCGGGTCCTCCAGCCTTACAACAAGACTCATGTTTACGTCTGCGGCACAGGAGCTTTCCACCCGGTCTGTGGCTACATCGACCTCGGAACGCACAAAGAGGTAATTCGACCCTTCCCCAAACGGTCCATGGATTTTCCTAGCATCCATCATTTCCATGGAAATCCTTTTTTTTAAAAAAAGTCTACGGCCTTATAAAAACGATGTGACAGCCATCAATGGAGGCAGCGCGAGGGGTTTTTACCAAGTGGCGTAAAGAATTTATGTTCTCGCATTTTTGAATGTTGGCCTGTTGGCCAACCTCAGATGGGGTGATGGATGTGGCTGGGCACACAGGCAGAGCTTTTGTCGGGTGATTGATGGTCTCGAAGGCACATTGTGTAACCCCTGAGGGGCCTTTTGCTAACAGGGGGGGGGCAATAAATGAAAGGAAAGTCCCCCCAGGCTCCTTTTGAACAGACTGCGGGCAGAACCCTCCTTTTGAAGCTCCGTGGTTCTGCTTCTGGGACCTGCTGAGCCAAAATTTCCCTTGAAGCCTCTCTGTCCCATTATGGGTGAGAGGTGGAATTAGAAGGCAGAAGATAGAATTCTTTATTGGCCACCATGTGGAATTAGAGCCTTTGGCCAGATTGGACACACAAGGGATTTGTCTTTGGTGCAGATGCTCTCAGTGGACATAAAAGAAAAGAGACATTTATCAAGAATTATTCAATACAACACTTAATGATTGTCATAGGGGTCAAATAAGCAATGAGGAAACAATCAATATTAATAAAAAATCTTAAGGATGCAAGCAACAATGATAAAGTTTTGAAAAGATCTAATAGGGAAAAAATAACAATTTGTGCAGAAATGGACAACTTAACAATGGAAATAAAAGATAAAGACGAGTCAGAACATTAGGATTTTAGATTTAGAGTAGATTTTATTACTGGTGGGAAAAAGAAAACCAGAGACATATATATAGTCAAAGCGAAATAAAGATACAAAACTAAACGAAGAGACATCGAAATAAGAACAATGCTTATCCTATAAATATTGTACACATATATGCATACATAGAAACTGAATAGTGTGAAATAAAAGTTATATTCATTTAAAGTGTAACAGAAAGAGATACTGAAATAAGAACAATGCTTATCCTATAAAATATGGTACATATTTACCTCCGGAACCGCCTGCTACCGCACAAATCCCAGCGACCGATAAGGTCCCACAGAGTTGGCCTTCTCTGGGTCCCATCGACTAAGCAATGTTGTTTGGTGGGCCCCAGGGGAAGAGCCTTCTCTGTGGCGGCCCCAGCCCTCTGGAACCAACTGCCCCCGGAGATTAGAACTGCCCCCACCTCCCTGTCTTTCGTAAACTACTCAAGACTCACTTATACCGCCAGGCATGGGGGACTTGAGATATTCCTTCCCCCTAGGCCATTACAAGTTATGCATGGTATGTCTGTGTGTATGTTTGGTTTTATAATAAGGGTTTTTAGTTGTTTTATTATTGGATTGTCACATGCTGTTTTTATCATTGTTGTTAGCCGCCCCGAGTCTACGGAGAGGGGCGGCATAGAAATCCAATAAAAGAAAAGAAAAGAAAGTATATATAGAAACTGAATAGATAGTGTGAAATGAAAGTTATATTGGCAACATAGACAGAGCACAATAAGATCGTAAGATACAGGTATGTCACACACTGTCCAGGCCTTTTAATGTTCGCGTTTGTATATTTGAATTAAAGAAAGAAATATGTTTATTAAAAAAAGAATGACAAAGTTCATATTCAATCGAGGATTATATCTTCTCTGAAATTGACACGTGCTCATCATCCAATTAAACCAAAATGGAAAGCAAAGCAGAAATACTTTTATTGTGTTGTCATTTTCCCCCCCTCTCAGCATAAATAAAGAAATCTACAGTAACATCACCCCCCCCCTTTTGTTCTGCACTTACGGTATCTGGAAAGGCCAGGTAACTGCTATATTAATTCTGTTTCATTACCCAGAGAGACGACCCCACTTCCTAGGCTGTGTCTAGACTCTAATCTCCGGGCTGCGGGTCTTTCCCTCCGGAGCTGCCCGTCAGCCTTGGGGATACCTGCCCATAACGTCCCCCAGGACAAATTTATTTATTTATTTATTTATTGGATTTATATGCTGCCCCTCTCCAAAGACTTGGGGCGGCTAACAGCAATCATAAAACAGTGTACAATTATAATCCAATACGAAGAACCAATTAAACACCCCTTAATATAAACAACCAAACATACATACAGACATACCATGCATAAAATTGTAAAGGCCTAGGGGGAAAGGGTATCTCAGTTCCCCCATGCCTGGCGGCAGAGGTGGGTTTTAAGTAGTTTACGGAAGGCAAGGAGGGTGGGGGCAATTCTAATCTCTGGGGGGAGTAGGTTCCAGAGGGCCGGGGCCGCCACAGAGAAGGCTCTTCCCCTGGATCCCGCCAAATGAATGTCTGGCCAGAGAACGGATTCCTTTCGACCTGATTTTAAGCTCCCTGGATCCTTTTCCGAGACGTTTGCTTATTTCTGCAGAGCGAGATTACGAGTCTAGGCCTTGTGCCACTAAAGTCCATGCCAAATTTAATCTGAATCCCATGGAAGGCTCTTGGCCATACCTACAATAAAAGGTCAGCGCAGGAGGGTTTGGACGCTTTGTCCTGTTCAGTTGGTTCAGTTTCCCAGAGAACTCTGGCCGGCTGATAGGGCTCTCCAAGGGGGCCTGACTCCACGAGAGTTTTAGCCGTTCCACTCTGAAGGTCCTTCTCTGGCCTTCGCATTAAAGCATTTACAATGAAAAGGAGGATGAAAAAAAATTAAGAAAAAAAAGGACAACATAAATAAATGAAACATTTATGTCATTATGAATCAATAAAAATATTAATTAAATTTTAATTAATAACGCTCAGGCAGTAGGGAAAGTAAGTAGGATGCTTGGCTGCATAGCTAGAGGTAGAACAAGCAGGAAGAGGGAGATTGTGATCCTGCTGTATAGAGTGCTGGTGGTGAGACCCCATTTGGAATAATACTGTGTCCAGTTCTGGAGACCTCACCTACAAAAAGAGATGGATCAAATCGAACGGGTCCAAAGACGGGCTACAAGAATGGTGGAAGGTCTTAAGCATAAAACGTATCAGGAAAGACTTCATGAACTCCATCTGTAGAGTCTGGAGGACAGGAGGGAAAGGGGGGACATGATCGAAACATTGAAATAGGTTATAGGGTTAAATAAGGTTCAGGAGGGAAGTGTTTTTAATAGGAAAGTGAACACAAGAACAAGGGGACCCAATCTGAGGTTAGTTGGGGGAAAGATCAAAAGCAACATGAGAAAATATGATTTGACTGAAAGAGTCGTAGATGCTTGGAACAAACTTCCAGCAGACGTGTTTGGTCAGTCCACAGGAACTGAATGTAAACATGCCTGGGATAAACATGGATCCACCCTTAGATATGGGCAGACTAGATGGACCAGGAGGTCTTTTTCTGCCGTCAATCTCCTACATTTCTATGTAAAACTAAAACTTTAATAACAAACGCAATAAAGTTTTACTAAATCTGTTTTTAATTTATTTTACACTTGTGTTGAAAACAGGGTTGTATAAAATTAATGAATTCATAAACTGTGAACTGTGCTTATCTGAGTATAATATTCACTGAGACAGAAATAATTTCGAAAACACGTAGCATATTATGGAGGCAATGGTGGGGGATGAGGGCGAGACCCGCAAAGTTTTCCCCTGCCCTGCGCAGGCCTTTCGTAATCGCCTCTTTCCCAACTGTCCCGTCACATGGCACGTAACTGTTTGGCGCGGCATCTCTGAATACAGAGATTAACAGACCAGTTTTCAAATATCGAGAAAGAGGGCCGGTAGGAAGGACGCTTTTCGAGGCAGGACAGAACCTACAGAAGGAGGACGATGGGTCAGCTTAATTATAGAGCTGCCCTCTTGCATATTCCAGCCCGTAGCCCTCGATCCTTTCCTCTCCGTAACCCTGTTTATGCTCTGACCTGGGAAAGGCCCCGTTTAAAATGATTAATTTGGACCGAACGCATAATAAATGAATTGGGCCAATTGGAACCTGGAAGGATCCCAGCTCCAACCTTGCAGGAGGTGGTGGGATTGTGTAACTTGGCTCTGTCCTGCATGAAGCGTGTAACTGAATTCGCTCTGGCACTTTCCGTCCTTTCCAAAAACTGAAAAAATACTCTCTTTTTCCTCCCTGGGAAGTGTTTAAAACCCTGTTTTCTTTTGCAATCATTCTTTTAGTCTGGGCAGGTAGGTGGTGTTTGAGGCTGTCTTGATGCAGGCAGAAACTGGGCAGGGGAGGTGCGAACTAGCCCAGCTTTGGTCTAAAATACATATAATTACGTGTCTGGCTATAATGATGTCAGTGAGTCAGTGGGTGTTT
The DNA here is from genome assembly GCF_031021105.1 of Erythrolamprus reginae. Taxonomy (NCBI): domain Eukaryota; kingdom Metazoa; phylum Chordata; class Lepidosauria; order Squamata; family Dipsadidae; genus Erythrolamprus; species Erythrolamprus reginae. Next base: position 694,918 of record NC_091955.1, on the reverse strand, counting down.
TTAGCAAAGTGAATGAATCATTGCACCCAACTGGCAATTTTTGTCCCAGCCCTCTTGCTAGAATCCTGCGTTGGGCTCTTTCCTGGCCCGTCCTCAGCTCCACCGGGGTTAAAAGAGAATATGATTCCAGCAGCAAATGTTGTGTGTGTAGAGCTTTGTGTCATATCAGGGAAGGGTGGAGAACATTTGAACAAGGGCTCTTGGAGTTGGGCTTCTGGAGACCTACGTGCAAACTATTCCTTATTTTATTTATTTTATTTTATTTTATTATTTATTTATTTATTTATTTTATTATTATTTATTATTTGGATTTGTATGCCGCCCCTCTCCGAAGACTCATTTATTCATTCATTCATTCATTCATTCATTCATTCATTCATTCATTCATTCATTCATTCATTCATTCCAATACACAATGAGGGTTTTAGTGGGTATATATCTATATACACATAGTAAAATACATGATGAAGGTTATAGAGGAGATTCTCATAGTAAAATATATCTAAGAAAGAATAGAAGAGAAGATATAGGAATAGAACATATCAATGAAAGAATAGAAGAAGAGATAGAGGAATAGAGGAAAGGTATAGGAGATATAGGAGAGACAATAGGACAGGGGACAGAAGGCACTCTGGTGCACTTGTACTCGCCCCTTACTGACCTAGCTGCAGACATCTGTAGAACAGATTGAAGGTGACAATCTACTCTACTCTAATCCCAGTGACTGATCAGGTCCCACAGAGTTGGCCTTATCCGGATCCCGTCAACTAAACAGTGTCATTTGACGTGACCCAGGGGAAGAACCTTCTCTGTGGCGGCCCCGGCCCTCTGGAACCAACTCCCCCCGGAGATTAGAACTGCCCCCACTCTCCTTGTCTTTCGTAAATTACTCAAGACCCACCTATATCACCAGGCATGGGGGAACTGAGACACCTTCCCCCAGGCTTTTATATTTTATGTTTGGTATGTATGTGTTGTTTGGTTTTAAAATGATGGGTTTTTATATGTTTTCTCTCTTTTAATATTAGATTTGTTCCTCTGTAACATTGTTTTTATTATTGTTGTGAGCTGCCCTGAGTCTTCGGAGAGGGGCAGCATACAAATCTGAATGTAAACATGCCTGGGATAAACATATATCCACTGTAAGATAAAACACAGGAAATAGTATAAGGGCAGACTGGATGGACCATGAGGTCTTTTTCTGCCGTCAGTCTTCTATGTTTCTATGTTTCTAAAAAATGGTAGGGCTGGGATTGAGTGTCTGGCCCAAATCAGCTCCATCACTTCCACGGCTGAGGTTTCCCCTGGGCCCACTCAGTCCTGGTCTCCTCGGTCTATGGGTCTCCTCTGTCCTAGTTAACAGTATAACGCCTGACTCTCTTCAAATCCAGACTTCTTCCTGTTGCCACCTGAAGCTTTGAATTCACGGATGTGTCTCCTTCCCTCTGCAGGACATCACGTTCAGGTTTAATGCCCACCACTTGGAATCTGGCCGGCTGAAATGTCCCTTCGACCCCCACCAGCCTTTCGCATCTGTCATGACAGGTAACCATTCCTATTATTATTATTATCATCATCATCATCATCATCATCATCATCATCATCGTCATTATTATTATTATTATTATTATTATTATTATTATTATGTCAATACAACACAGCAAACGAGATCACTATGCTGGATTTCGTATTTCATCACCAGTCGTGGGCTTCCCAAGCACCTAGGACTGCGTGATGTAGCGGTGAATTATGTTTGCCGATCCCAGTAAAGGGCCTTTTGCAATTGACAGGTGGAGATTTTGTCAATTCCGATGGTTTTCAAATGTCCGCTGAGATCCTTTGGCCCTGCGCCCAGCGTGCCAAGTACCACTGGGACCACTTTCACGGGCTTATGCCAGAGTCGTTGCAGCTCGATTTTCAGATCTTCGTATTTCACTAATTTCTCTAGCTGCTTCTCCTCAATTCTGCTGTCATTATTATTATTATTATTATTATTATTATTATTATTATTATTATTGTTATTTAGATTTGAATGCTGCTCAGGGTGGCTCACAGGATGCAATGCAAACAATGCAACAACAAATCTAATCAATTAAAAATTACAAACTAAAAACCCAATACAGTAAAATCAATTTATTCACAACCACACATCTCATTTATTAAACAAGTGGGGGGGGGGTTTCAGTCACTTAGCTAAGATGGATACATATTTGAGTTTTTCTTCCAGCTTTTCTTTTAAAATGTGGTGATTTTTTAATAAAAAAAGTCCTTTCTGGTGGAACTGTTAATAATTAGATTGGATGTCTCTGACATTCTCAGTCACCCAGTTAGTGCTGGGTGTTGGAGTAGTTGTTAAACTCTGTACATAACTGGTTGGGTTTGACAATATATAAAACAAGCTAACAATGGATGCTTATATGTATTAGAACACTATTGCTTTAAGAGTTAGTGTTACGGGTGGCCACAAGAGGGCGCCAGAAGCGAGATTCACTTTCGCGACTATTTCTCTTATGTTCTGTGTGATTGCTGTAGTAAGAACTGTGTGTCCAAATGATGGTTTATGTCAGTGATGGCGAACCTATGACACGCGTGTCAGCACTGACACGCGTAGCCATTTTCAGTGACACGCGGCCATTAAGGAAGTCAGGTGTCCATTTTTCAAGATGAAGAAATATCGTCGCTTCGTGTTCCCTTTCATTGGGTGAGCCGATTCTTTCCATTAGAACGAAACCTGTTCCTTCCAAAGAGCCCCTTTCTCTCTCTCTCTCCTTCCTTCCTTCCTTCTTCCCTCCCTTCCTCCTTTCGCCTCCTCCTTCCCTCCCGTCTTTTCCCTTCTTTTGAAGTTTGCTCTTTGCTTGCTTTTTCTGTCAAACCTTTGCAAGGATATCTGTCCCAGGCTTCTGGAAATAACCTGCAATTCACGTGAGAATTCGCCGTTTCAGTAAGTCTTTGGGGCAAGGGCGCCCCGCCTTCTCCTGCAGGAGTTTTTTTTTTTAAAAAAAAGAGTCCAGGGACTATTCTGCAAAGTGAAAGTAAGACTCGGCGAAGCTTGTTTGTTGACTTGAGGTCAAAGCTTGAGAATCTAGAAAGGTGCCGCTTGGAGAATCAAGAGGGAGTGCCACTATGAACAGGAAATTTGGAGTGCCTGGAATCGGTTACCAGACACTTTTAGCACAAAATTATGGTTTTTTTCTCAAGGTGACACACCACCCGAGTTATGCTAGGTTTTTTTGCAAATTTTGACACACCAAGCTCAAAACGTTGCCCATCACTGGTTTATGTATTTGTAAGCTGAACAAGTAAGACTTATAGTATTGTATATGTATTGACTGATTTAATTGTGTATGATTAAGATAAAGTAAATAATATTTGACAAAGTAAACAATATATTCTACACTTAATGTATCTGGATTGTATTACTGATTGTATTATTACCTGTAATCTCTGGGCTACCATCTGGATATCTGCTACACCTCGACGTTTACTATGTGTACGTGTCTCTTTGACTACTCAGAGATTGTTCTGCACACGCCTTAACAAGGAGTCCCAAAGGTGCTTTTTCAAGAGGCAACTGGACTTCCCTTCGAAGTCCTTTCTCTTGTCATCCAAGAAACTTCTTCAGTTCTGTAGCTCCTTGGATGGGAAGCGAAATGTCTTCAAGGAAAAAACAAGAAAATCCAGTTGCTTCTTGGAAAAGCGCCTTTGGGATAACTGGACTGGACTGGTCACCGTTAGTCTTGTCTAAACTGGTCAGCATATCAGCTTTCTAGGGAGAAGGAAGGAAAATCCTGGAGCAAAGATCTACCTTCTCTAGAGGACCATCTTTTAGACCAAGGTTCTTGACCCTGACAAGACTCAGGGGCTGTGGGTTTTGCCTCTTAAGGATAACCCCATTTCCCCATCTTTGGTGCTGGTAGAGGGGGGAGAAATAACCCCCTCAGATAAGGGGGGGGACATGATAGCAGTCTACAGGGACTTGAGGGGCTGCCACAGAGAGGAGGAAGGGGGTCAGGCTGTTTTCCAAAGCGCTAGAAGGCCAGACGAGGAACAACGGATGGAAGCTGACCAAGGAGAGATTCAACCTGGAAATAAGGAAGAACTTCCTGACGGTCAGAGCGATCAACCAGTGGAATGACCTGCCAGCAGAGGTTGTGAATGCCCCAACTCTGGACATCTTCCAGAGGAGATCGGACTGTCATTTGGCTGGGGTGCTGTATGATTTCCTGCTTAAGCAGGGGGTTGGACTTGATGACCTGCAAGGTCCCTTTCAACTCTAATAGATAGATGGATGGATGGATGGATGGATGGATAGAGAGATAGATAGACAGACAGACAGACAGACAGACAGACGGACGGACGGAAGGAAGGAAGGAAGGAAGGAAGGACATTGTAGCAGATAGTTTTATGGGCTATGCTTAGGTTGTGTTTAAGGCGACGTAGTTCTAAGCTTTCTAAGCCCAGACTTGTAAGTCTAGTTGCGTAGGGGATTGTGTTGTGAGTGGAGGAGTGGAGGGCTCTTCTCGTAAAGTATCTCTGAACATTTTCTACGGTGTTTATGTCCAAAATGCGTTGTGAGTTCCAGACGGATGAGCTATATTCAAGGATTGGTCTGGCGAAAGTTTTGTGTGCTCTGGTTAGTAGTGTGAGATTACCGGAGCAGAAGCTACGTAGGATTATTAGGTCAACAACTCCTGAAGATTTCTTTCTTGGAAATATATTAAGGGGCAGAGGGGCAAGGAAAGTTCTGGAAGCCTTGCAGGGCAGGAACGAAGGCGACCTTCCTTCTGGTGGGTCTGCACATTACAATCAATAAAACATCGATATCATTTGCACCACAGTAGAAATCCCATTGTGTAGTTGTGATGAAGTGAGAGCTTTGGGGCGAGGCCAGGGTTGCCTGCTGCAGCCTCTCTCAGATGTGTCCGTAATCCATATTCCTGAGAAGCTGCGTGAGTGAGCAGCCGACTCCTTTCATGTCGAAATAAGCAGAAGAACAGATGCTCTGCGTAGCTAGACAACGTTTGCAGGCTCATTATTAGATTATTTTTTCCCTGGGTTCTTAGGGCAGCTTGCAGAGACACCTGCTTGGCTGATGATCCCTTCGCTTCTCCTGGAGGAGGCACCGTGCTCTATCCCTGGAGCCATCTCTTGAGTCCATGAAAAGAATCAGGCTATTTAGACCCTCCTCCATTCACCAATAAATCACCAGGCAGAGACCAGGAAGCAGGGAACGATTTGTGCTTATCTATAACAACTTGGAGGAGAGAGAAGGAAGCGTTTGGCTTCTGCTGCAGAGTTTTAAAATGCATTTCCACCTGACAATCTAGATTGCAGATAAACATTGCTTTAAAATAAAATCTGTTTTAAGGAGATTATTATAAATGGTTGATTGAGACTATTCATGTGCACTTACCGTATTTTTCGGAGTATAAGATGCGCCCTTTCCTTTCCTAAAAGAGGCTGATAATTTGGGGGCCTCTTATACTCTGAATGTAGCTTTTTTTTTCCCCAGCCCTAACCAGCTGCTAACGATCTTCCCAGCTCTTCTCTTGCAGGCTCTTTCATTGACACTCTCTGCAAAGAATGTTTTTCAAGCCCTAGGTCTTTGCAGGTTTTTTTTTTCATTGCTCTAACTTGCTCCGAATAAGTTTCTTTCTAGCTCTAACCAGGTGCTAACGATGTTCCCAGCTGTTACCGGCTTGCAGGCTCTTTTATTATTACTCTCTGCAAGGAATGTTTCCCAAGCCCTAAGTCTTTCCAGGGTTTTTTCCATTCCTCTACTTGCTCCGAATTTTTCTTTCCAGGTGCTAATGCTGTTCCCAGCTCTTATTGGCTTGCAGGCTCTTTCATTGTTACTCTCTCTGAATAAAGGGGTTTTTTTAAGCCCTGACCAGGGGATAAAATAACGTGCTGGCTGAGGACGCTAGCCAGATGAATACCCGATAAGAAGATTCTTTTCCCTATTTTCCTCCCCCAAAACTAAGGTGCGTCTTATACTCTGAAAAATACGGTGCCTTCTGTAGGCAAAGGAAGAGCGCACCATCCAAGTTCAGAGATTAGCACAATTGAAGTGTCATAAATCTGCGGCTTAAACATAGCAACAGAAGTGAAAGCGATGGGTTGCATTCTACAGGAATTTAATATTAAGAATGGGATTGTGAGAACATAAATGCTAAAATGGACCTTCCTTCTAACCTCAAAGTCACTTTCTGAAGAACTGCGTCATTGACCAATGATAGAACAAAGCTTTTCCAACCACAATGTTGTCGATCAGCCTCTGTAGATTAGACGACAAGATTTGGAAAGAATCAAAATCCGGGGATCTGCTTGCAGATTCATTGGGCTTAAATGATTTCCGAGATGAATTCACCCAGCCCTTCAATCAGGAATGACCGAGTCTTTCCATTAATGTGGAGTGTTAGTTCTGCCCCATTTCTGGGTGTCTGCTTTAACTTCTTAAAAAGTCTGTCTGAATATCCACCGTGGCTCAGGTTTCCACACCAATTTGTCTACATTTCCCAATCTCTACATTTTTTTGTCTGGGCTGTTCCCCCCTTGTATGAATGTCTCTGTGTTTGTTTGTTTTTAATACACCGCAACATTCAGAGAAAGGCAGATTATCCCAATGCAAACCAAGTTTTCAGGGGGGGCGGGAATGCAACTCTGGGGTCTCTTGGGCCAAGTCCTGGCTTTGATGTGGGCTGTGTTGGTCCGTGGCTTTCAAAGTGACCCCTGATGTCTCTGCGCTAAGAGCCTTTCAAGTGGAGGGAAACCCAGCCCTTCTCGCGTTGCTAGAATCCTAGCCTGCAGCGCCTGTCAAAGGACAATGTCGCCCTGTCTTCTCCTACCATCACATCTGGTGGAGTCAGGTATCTGCCATGGTGGAATGCCAGGCTAATCTCTGCCCTTCAACCCAAGCAAGAATTTCCTTTTGACTTTTCTTTCTTTCTCTCTCTCTCTCTTTTTTTGGCTCGGTTTCATTTAACTTGTCCATCAAGTTATAATGTCTCGTTGTAAGATAAGAAGAATGTACCTGGCTGGGTTTTGCCCCCCCCCCCCCTCCTGTCTAATTTATGGCAGGAGAGAGGTTGGAGACTCTTGCTTTGAACGATTGGTCACGGTTCAAAAAGAGAATATGATAAATATTCGCCCTTTATTCTCAGGTAATGAGGAGGATAATCCCGAGTCCTGACCTTGCTAAGGTCTAAGCCATTTGTTATTTTGAAAATATAAAATAAAGAACCCAAAACAGTAGGGACTGTCTGCCTTGAAATGCTATACATAGACACATAGAAGATGGACGGCAGAAAAAGACCTCCTGGTCCATCTGAACCGTCAGTGGTAACTTCTGCCTTGAGCCATGGCCATGATGGGGCACATGGAAACATAGAAGATTGGTGGTAGAAAAAGACCTCCTGATCCATCTAGTCTGCCCTTATACTATTTCCTGTATTTTACCTTGGGATGGATCTAGGTTAATCCCAGAGGCATGTTTGAATTCAGTTACTATGGATTTACCAACCACGTCTGCTGGAAGTTTGTTCCAAGGATCTACTACTCTTTCAGTCAAATCATATTTTCTCACGTTGCTTCTGATCTTTCCCCCAACTAAACTCCGATTGTGCCCCCTTGTTCTTGGGTTCACTTTCCTATTAAAAACACTTCCCTCCCGAACCTGAATTTTCACTATTTTTACTACCACATTTTCAAGGTGGTAGTAAAAGATTTTTTTAAAAATGATTATTGGGAGGATCTCTAGGTTTTTCTTTTCTTGAAGGCAGAGAATCCAGTGGATAGTAAATTTCTCCACCTATCTCGTCCTCCTTGGAAATGTGGCAGGGCAGATGACATGTTTAAGGGTTGAATTAGTAGACGCTTAAGGTAACCAAGGCTGAGTGTATAAAACTGGATTGTGATGCACTTGTTTCCTGAAGTGTCCTTCTAATTCTAGAGACTCAGAAAATCCCTTTATCTGAGAATGAGTCTTGGCCAATTAAGTATAATCACTTTCCTCTGGTCTCAAAGCTGCTAGAAACCCACCAGTAAAGCTCCAGAGCTCAAGGCTGCGTGGAGAAGGCAGAAGAAATGAATTGTTCCACAGACGGCATTGGGTTCTTATCATACCTTGCAAGCTGCACCCTGGATGGGCACGTAGTAGAATATCTCTTCACAGCAGAGCAGCTTGTAGCAGAATTCAGTAAACAAAAATCACATCAAAAGCTTGTCAGAAGCGACCAGATCTATCCCTATATTGCAATTTAATTTGTATTGTGGAGGCCTAGCTATAGATACCACTAATTCAATGATAGCCAGCTGGATACTTAGATAGCTGTTTAAGGAAGTAGTAAGGATTTTATGAGCACTCTAAAGGCTGCTTAGTTTGTAGTTAGGATACCGTGTCTGTTAGAGACACACAATTTGCCCATTGGGTTGCTAGCTTCTTGTTGACACTGGCCTCTATACTGAGGACTTGTAATTCATGATCAATAAATCCTGGGTTTTATACTCACCCTCAGAAAGGACCCCAAATTCCTCTCCAGAATGGGCTGTAGGTGTAACATGAGTCTCTTTTTCCATATTTGGGACACAGCTGGCACCTCTGGATTGGCTGGACAAAGGAAGGAGGGTGAATTGGTGGCAGTGCATTGCATCCGTCCAGCTCTAAGTAGGTCACTCTAACAATATCAACTAACAGCCACCAGAAAAGGAAGAACCCGAAACCCGAATCTGCAACAAAGGAGGAGGAGGAGGAGGAGGAGGAGGAGGAAGGAGGAGGAGGAAGAGAGGAAGAGGAAGAAGAGGAGGAGGAGGAAGAAGAAGAAGAAGAAGAAGAAGAAGAAGAAGAAGAAGAAGAAGAAGAAGAAGAAGAAGAAGAAGAAAAAATTGATGTCTTCTCGTTCTGCCTCTCCAATTCAGAGCTCATTTCTAACTCAGGTGACATCTCCAGTTTGAATTCAAGGAAGCCATGGAGACCTGGACTGGACAGGGCCCTGTTCTCTGTTATAGTGCAGATAGAGGTTGCTTGTGACTTCAGCTTGACCCTGTCCCTCCTCCTCCGGGGCCAACTCAAATGAAAGGCCTCCAGGCCCTGCCCTGTAATGAGCTCCCCTCCTGGGTACATCACCACAAGCATCCAGGTTGGGAGCCTCTGATGCTTTTCCACCAACGCTGGAGGGGGACTTCCCACCACAACCAGGGCTGGTGCAGTTTAAAGTAGAGACTCCGTGACAGCCGTGGTCAAATATAGAGCAAGCCCTTCATCTTCTCTTTTATATGTGGACAGAGAGACCACAGGAGTGTCCGGGTGGAAAAAACCAGACCGATCCCTCTTTCCCACATAGGTTGACAACAAGCGCAACATTTTACAGATTTAGAGATACAAATCTCCTTTTCTTTTTCTCTCCCTTCTTTCTTTTCTTCTTCCTCCTTTTCCTAAATGAGTAATGCAACCTACAAACATATATTTCAAGTTCTTATACATTTGTATTTGTACTTAGATATTGTACAAAACAGATGTTGATAGAATTTAACGGGTCGAAAGACGGGCTACAAAAATGGTGTAAGATCTTAAACCATCAAACGTATCAGGAAAGACTCAATGAACTCAATCTGTAGAGTCTGGAGGACAGAAGGGAAAGGGGGGACATGATCGAGACATTTAAATATGTTCAAGGGTCAAATAAGATTCAGGAGGGAAGTGTTTTTAATAGGAAAGTGAACCCAAGAACAAAGGGGCACAATCTGAGGTGAACTGGGGGAAAGATCAGAAGCAACGTGAGAAAATATGATTTGACTGAAAGAGTAGTAGATCCTTGGAACAAACTTCCAGCAGACGTGGTTGGTCAATCCACAGTCACTGAATGTAAACATGCCTGGGATAAACATAGATTCATCCTAAGATAAAATACAGGAAATAGTATAAGGGCAGACTAGATGGACCAGGAGGTCGTTTTCTGCAGTCAATCATCTATGATTCTATGAATGAGGAAGGGAGGGAGGAAGGAAGGAAGAGAAGGAAGGAAGGAAGGAAGGAAGGAAGGAAGGAAGGAAGGAAGGAAGGAAGGAAGGAAGGAAGGAAGGAAGGAAGAATCCACAGGAACTGAATTTAAACAGGCCTGGGATAAACATAGATCCATCCTAAGATAAAATACAGGAAATAGTAGAAGGGCAGACTAGATGGACCAGGAGGTCTTTTCCTGACGTCAATCTTCTATGTTTCTATGTTACTTGTACAGCCTCTTTATTCTATGTACCCCTCCCCGGTTTATTGTCAATAAAGATTATATTTAAATAATAATAATAATAATAATAATAATAATAATAATAATAATAATAATAATAATAATAATTGAATGCTGCCAAATTGAACCTTCCTTCAGCCAGTTCTCTTTTTTTACCAGCTGGTTCTTCTGGGTCAGATGGATGCTTTTCCCCTGTTTGAAGTGGGCTTTTTTAATCAGAAGCTTTTTCCCCCAGGGGTCCACACAAAACAACAGACCTGCAGGAGAAGAAAGAGGGAGGCTGGTGTTGAAAGGAGCCTGTCATCAAAGGCTGAAGCCGGGATGGGCTGATTTTTTTTAGCCCTTTGGCTTCTCCGAGATTTAGTCTGTCTGTCAATAGGCAGAGGTTCATTATACTCTTCATTCTTCCTGATGGGTTTTTACCTGACAGAAGGTCTTTTATGCTTATTGCAAGAAAAATAGAGACAGAGAAAGAGGGAGGGAAGGAAGGAGGGAAGGGAGGAAGAAAAAGGGAAGGGGGGACAGAAGGAAAAGAATGAAAGAGAGAGAGAGAGAGAAAAGGAAGGGAGGAAAGAAAGAAGAAAAAAGGAGGGAAAGAAGGAAGGAAGGAAAAGAAAGAGAGAGAGAGAGAGAGAAGGAAGGGAGGAAAGAAAGAAAGAAGAAAAAAGGAGGGAAAGAAGGAAGGAAAAGAAACAGAGAGAGAAAGAGAGAAGGACGGGAGGAAAGAAAAACAGAAAGAAAGAAAGAAAGAAAGAAGAAAGAAAGGTGGAGGGGGGGAGAAGGAAGGAAGGAAGGAAGGAAGGAAAAAATTGGACCTATGCAAGCCCCTTGAACAGGGAGAAAATCATTTTTGAATCCCGCTTCCCTTCCACGCATGTGAACTATAATTTATTGGAATAAATCCTGTGGAAACCATCAGGCTCAGCCCCAGTCCCTTCTGTGAGTGGCTGAAGTAGCTTCTTCTTGAACCTGGGCTTCCATCCTTCCGTCCCCCTTCTGATCACCCACAGCCCCTGAGAGGAAAAGAGGGGGGAAATAAAACCCTTTCCAAAAACCCCCTCCTCCCCATGCTTCAAAATCTGAGTTGCCCAAATGCCCTCCAGATATTTTGGTTGCTCTCCAACCTGTCATTCCGGAATCTGCAGCAGATCAATTTGGAGGAGGTTGATATAGTAGCATCAACAATGCACAAGGAAGACTTACACACCCATTGTGGTGTTTTCTTTAGGGGAAGCAACAATATGCAAGAAGCGGGGGCGGGGGGGGGGGAGAGCAGGAAGTAATAAAGTGGGGAAAATTAAAAACAGGAGAAAGGGGAAATAAACCCGGGTCCATTTTACTTCCCTGCCACGGATTCATTCCACCTTCTCTGTCGCTTCTCTTGTTGTAAACCTTCCTTCCTTCCTCTTGTCTCTGGGACTGCGGTTTTTGCATTTCTCTCTTCTAAATTTTCCTTTCTCTCTGTCTCTCTCTCTCTCTCCCTCCCCCCCCCCTCTCTCTCGTTGAGATTCTTGATTCCTCCCCCCAAGGGCAGTTTCTCTTCCTTTCAACTCATTTACTCAGAAGAGCATCATTATGCATCATAACTTGGGCGTCCTCCTCGATCCACAGCTCACATTAGAAAACCATCTCTCAGCTGTGGCGAGGGGGGCGTTTGCCCAGGGTCGCCTGGTGCACCAGTTGTGGCCCTATCTGGACCGGGAGTCATTGCTCACAGTCACTCATGCCCTCATCACCTCGAGGTTCGACTACTGTAATGCTCTCTACATGGGGCTGCATTTGAAAAGTGTTCGGAAACTTCAGATCATGCAGAATGCAGCTGCGAGAGCAGTCATGGGCCTACCTAGATATGCCCATGTTTCACCATCACTCCGCAGTCTGCATTGGCTGCCGATCAATTTCCGGTCACAATTCAAAGTGTTGGTTATGACCTTTAAAGCCCTTCATGGCATTGGACCAGAATACCTCCGAGACCGCCTCCTGCCGCACGAATCCCAGCGACCGATTAGGTCCCACAGAGTGGGCCTCCTCCGGGTCCCATCAACTAAACAATGTCGGTTGGCGGCCCCCAGGGGGAGAGCCTTCTCTGTGGCGGCACCGACTCTCTGGAACCAACTCCCCCCGGAGATCAGAACTGCCCCTACTCTTCCTGCCTTCCGTAAACTCCCCAAAACCCACCTTTGCCGTCAGGCATGGGGAAACTAAACATCTCCCCCTGGGCACGTTTAATTTATACATGGTATGCTTGTGTGTGTGTCTGTTAGTATATGGTTTTTTTTAAATCTTTAAATATTTTAATTAATTGGATTATTTATGATTTGTTTTACACTTGTTGTGAGCCGCCCCGAGTCTTCGGAGAGGGGCGGCATACAAATCCAAAATAATAAATAAATAACATGACCTAAGCATAGCCCATAAAACCATCTGCTACAATGCCCTTCCTGCCAATGACTATTAAAGCTTTAACCACAACAACACATGAGCACACAACAGATACAAACTCAAAGTGAATTGCTCCAAACTCGACTGTAGAAAATATGACTTTAGCAACCGAGTAGTAACTACCGGACTCTGTAGTTCATCACCAAAGCCCCAAAACTTTACCCTTAGACTATCCACTGTTGACCTCACCAGATTCCTAAGAGGTTGCCTCCAGAAGTTGTGAAGGCTCCAACAATGGAAGTTTTTAAGAAGATGTTGGACAACCATCCCTCTGCTCTGTGACAGCCCTTCAGATATTTGTAGACAGCTGTCAAGTCTCCTCTCAGTCTTCTCCTTTGCAGACTAAACCTCTCTAGATCCTTTAACTGTTCCTCATAGGACGTGGTCTCCAGACCACTCACCATCCTTGTGACTCTCCTCTGAACTTGCTCTAGTGTATCAATGTCCTTCTTAAATTGGGGCCCCCAGAACTGAACCCAGTATTCCAATCCTAACCCTATTTTATCTACACCTCTGGATGTTCCAAAAGTGCTTTTTCCAAAGGCAAATTGGGGGTTCTTTTTTTCCTTGAAGTCTTTTTCCTTCTCCTCCAAGAAGCTTCTTCCGTTCTGAGTGAAGAAGACACTTGTAAGCATTCAGAACTGAAGAAGCTTCTTGACTGAGAAGCAAAACCTCTTCAAGGAAAAACAAAGTCCAGCTGCCTTTGGAAAAAAAGCACCTTTGGTAGAAACGACAAACAGGAGGACCGAGAATCTCCATAGCCCTTTTCCTTCATATGGACTGAAAGTAGCCGATAAAAATTCCAAATATGGACCTGTTTTGCTTCTCGATCCTTCCGAGGCCGGCTGTGGACTTTCCCGAGAGAGTCGGCTGGCCGGCCTTCTCTGGATCCCAAATGCTGGAAGAGTTTTTCCAGGGTTCATGAATCAAACGTTTTATGTGTCTTTGGAGCGGCATTGATCATTATTCATGGACCAAGAATGTTAGGTTAGCATGCGCACGACGCTATGAAAAGGCTGCACTCTCCCAGCAACTAACTTACGAAGCCAGCAGCACACAAACCATTTATTCAGCTAAAGCCTCAGTTACAGCAAATGATTAATTACTTGTGGGGGGGGGGACAACCTACACAATGTGATTTTTTCTCTGAAAAGGAAGCAAATCCCCCTCTCCTTGGGGAAATAAGGAGGAGGCTGGTTGTTTTGGAAATGCATGAAACTTCCGCTCTTGGTCCTCTAGTAGAATAGAAAATAGAATAGAGTAGAGTAGAGTGGAGTGGAATAGAGAATAGAATAGAATAGAGTAGAATAGAGAGTAGAGTAGAATAGAATAATTTTATTGGCCAAGTGTGACTGGACACACAAGGGATTTGTCTTGGTGCAGATGCTCTCAGTGAACATAAAAGAAAAGAGACATTTGTCAAGAATCATGTGGTACAACATTTAATGATTGTCATAAGGGTCAAATAAGCAATCAGGAAACAATCAATATTTAAAAAAATCTTAAGGATACAAGCAACAAGTTACAGTCATACAGTCATAAGAGGGAGGAAATGGGTGATAGGAATGATGAGGAAAAAACCTATTAGTAATAGTAGTGTAGACTTACGAAATAGCTTGTTGAAGGAATTAACTCTTCTTGTGTCTAGTTGTCTTGGTGTGCAGGGCTCTGTAGCGACGTTTTGAGGGTAGGAGTTGAAACAGTTTGTGTCCACAATGCGAAGGGTCCGTCAATATTTTCCCTGCCCTCTTTTTGACTCAGTCTACAGGTCCTCAATGGAAGGCAGGTTGGCAGCCATCGGTTTTTTTCTGCAGTTCTGATTCTCCTCTGAAGTCCGTGTCGGTCTTGTTGGGTTGCAAAACCTTTGATCTTAAATAATATTTTTTCCCCTTCTCTGCCTTTTGTTTTGCAGATGGGTTCCTTTACTCCGGAACAGCCTCCGACTTCCTCGGCAAAGACACGGCGCTCACCCGATCTCTAGGTGCATCGCAAGACCAGCCTTGCATCAGGACGGACATGTCCGAGCACTACTGGCTAAACGGTAGGAGGCTCCCCAGGCGACTGTGGAACATGGCTTTGAAAACAGGCCTCAGGCCATTGAGTGTTAACACTCCGCTCCAGCCGGTCGTATGTTAGCGGTGTTGGATGAATCGTGGATGAATGGCCCTTTTTTTTAATGTTTCGGGTTTAAAATTCTATATCTTTGTTTTATCCTGCACGGGGCTATAAATTTAAGTAAATAAATAAATGTCCCTTCAGAACATGTTTTGCTTGTCACCAACAGACCACTAGATTAGATTAGATTAGATTTATTGAATTTATATGCCGCCCCTCTCCGCAAACTCAGGGCGGCTCACAACAAAGTAAAAACAATACATAATAACAATAGGCCGGGGACCCTTTGGCAATATTCAAAGCGGCTTCTGCAGATATTGTGTTCAAAATATTTAAAGTGGTTTCTGCAGGTAGTTGCTCCTGTTATTATTATTATTATTATTATTATTATTATTATTATTATTATTATTATTATTATTATTATTATTACTACTATTATTATTATTATTATTATTATTTTGATTTCTTTTAGGAGCCAAGTTTGTTGGGATCTTTCCTATCCCAGACACCTACAATCCCGACGATGACAAGATCTATTTCTTTTTCCGCGAAGTCTCTCAAGAGAGCGGCAGCTCCGACAGAGCCATCCTCTCCTACGTCGGACGCGTCTGTCAGGTGAACAACGGGGAGTTTGTAAAACAAAACCATTGTGGGGTTTCCTCAATATGTCGCCCCGGGGAGGGGATCAAAACGCATCTGTGCTGCCAGGCCTAGGGTGTTTCTAGATCTCCCCCCCGACCAAGGAATGTTGTCGTATGATTGTCGAATGAATGGCAATGATAGCATTTCAATTTGAATTTTTAAAATAATTGTTTTAAATGTATTATTAATTGGAGGGCTTACTATTGTTCTCTGGTTTTTGTATATGCTGTGAGGGGAGGGGCGGCATACAAATCCAATTAAATATAAATATATAAATGAATTGTTTCCCCCTTAAGTGCCGTCTGGCCTACGCGTCATAATACGGGCTAATAATAATGGAGCGTAGAATCCCTCCAGCGGGTCTTGCGTTCTTCACGTGAGAAGCCCCGTTGCATTTTGGGCACTGGAGTATTTTCGTCATCAGTGAGGGGCTGATATTGTGGGTGTGGCTTATTTTGTGGGTGTGGCTTATTTTGTGGGTGTGGCTTATTTTGTGGGTGTGGCTTGATGGTCATGTGACCGGATGGGAGTGGCTTCTGCATGCGCGGGAGCAAAAAAAAGGCAAAAATCGGCAAAATCTCATGTGGGCAAAGGCACGCAGGCGTCGGGGGTGCGGAGATGTAGGCCCCATTTCCACTACCGGAGCCCCCCTGACCCCAGCCATACCGGCTGCAACCCATGACCACTTCAAAGGATGTGGCCTTGTCAAACAGAATCTTTGTCCACGTATCTGTCCTCCCCAACCAACTGAGGTTCTAGATTTCTTCTCGGGTTCCTTGTTTTCTTCCTTCCTTTCAGGTTCCTTGGTTTTCTACTGTTCCCTGTTTCCATATTAATGTGTATTTCACACACACACACACAAACCCCACGCATTCACACGCAAACCTTAATTTGGCTCCAGGTCATTTTTCATTCGGCACATCTCCAGGGGGGATAATGTTATAAATTGAGAGGAAATACTTTCGCAATTCACAATCAGGCTGAAATGCATAATTTGCCATGACAAATGGGATTTTTGATATTCTGCTTTAAAAAAAAAAAAGGAGTAGTAGTAGCTGACATTCCTTGTTTTGCTTGGGAAACACTGGAAGGTTCCCACAGATGTCAAGTGAAATGCAGTTCCAACCTTTCCTTTCGCATGTTACTTAAATATATCGTGGAGGAAGAAGCTTGCAAACTTCAAAGTCCATGGAGTTTTCTGTGCAAAAGGCTCAGTGGTGCCTCTGCTCACAAACATAAGTAGAAAGGTTTGTAAGAAGAAGCAATTTTTCCCATAGGAATCAATGTAAAGGCAAATAAGGCATTCGACTGGGGAAACCACAGGGAGGGTGGAGGCCCTGTTTCCTCCCAGGAGATTCCTAGACAGGCTCCATGGAGGCTTCTCTCTGCCTTTTCTGGCCCTGTTTCCTCCCAGGTGATTCCTAGGGAGGCCCCACGGAGGCTTCTCCCCGCCTCTTCTGGCCCTGTTTCCTCCCAGGAGATTCCTAGGGAGGCCCCACGTAGGCTTCTCCCTGCCTTTTCTGGCCCTGTTTTCTCCCAGGAGATTCCTAGAGAGGCCCCACGGAGGCTTCTCCCCGCCTTTTCCGGCTCTGTTTCCTCCCAGGAGATTCCTAGAGAGGCTCCACGGAGGCTTCTCCCCACCTTTTCTGGCCCTGTTTTCTCCCAGGAGATTCATAGAGAGGCCCCATGGAGGCCTCTCCCCGCCTTTTCCGGCCTTGTTTCCTCCCAGGAGATTCCTAGAGAGATCCCACAGAGGCTTCTCCTTGCCTTTTCTGGCCCTGTTTCCTCCCAGGAGATTCCTAGAGAGGCCCCATGGAGGCTTCTCTCCACCTTTTCCGGCCCTGTTTCTCCCAGGAGATTCCTAGAGAGATCCCACAGAGGCTTCTCCCTGCCTTTTCTGGCCCTGTTTCCTCCCAGGAGATTCCTAGAGAGGCCCACGGAGGCTTCTCCCCACTTTTTCCAACCCTGTTTCCTCCCAGGAGATTCCTAGAGAGTATACATATGCAAGGTACCATTGAATTATGAATGTCTAAAATAATTAAATATTAGATTATCACCACATGACACCTTTTCTTTTCATTATTCTGCCCAGAGTCTACGTAAATTTGATATTAAAACCCCCCAACAACCACCCAACAAATCTGCTTAAACATTCTCATTTGCAAGGCTACTTTTCCCCCACAAGTAAAAGTCACTTTAATGGGAGCTGAGGTTCTTGTTTCCTTTTTGTCTAACCCTGACCGGCCTTCCAATGATAAGGACTTTGATACTAAAGTCACAAACAATGCGAGAACCCTTTGTTTTGTCTCAAATATTCCACCGATAAATTCTTATTTAGTTTCTAGGGTTGTTGTCTTTTAACTGAGATTTACACTGACTTGGGTTTTTGTGACCTCCAGAAGTGCTGAGATTATTTCTGCCAGAATTCCCAGGCAGATCGGTCTCTGTAGACTTTAAGAGTGGGTGGATTTGTGAGGTCTCCTCTGATGCCATCACTTTCCACCAGGGCTTGGTTTCTGAGATAATGAGGGGTTCTCGGTGCTATCAGACCCTGGTGGTTTTCCCACAGACATTTCGTGACCCAAAGTAGGAGACTTCATCAGGGCTCAATATCTAGAGCAGTGATGGCAAACCTATGGCACAGGTGCCACAGATGACACATGAAGCCATATCTGCTGGCATGCAAGCCGTTGCCCTAGCTCAGCTCCAACATGCATGTGTGTGCTGACCAATTGTTTCCTGGCTTGCACAGAGGTTCCGGGAGGGCGTTTTTGGCTTCCAGAGAGCCTCCAGGGGGATGGGGAGGGTGTTTTTACTCTTCCCTGGCTCCAGGGAAGCCTTTGGAGCCTGGGGAGGGCAAAACACAAGCCTACTGGGTCCACCAGAAGTTGGGAAACAGGCCGTTTCTGGCCTTCGGGGAGTGGGGGAAACTGTTTTCACCTTCCCCAGGCATTGAATTATGGGTGTGGGCACTTGCGCATGCACGATAGCATGTGACAGGCTCTTTTGACATCTGAGGAATCAAAGGGTCAGCCATCACTGATCTAGAGTATTGATCATGTCCTCTAGTTTGCGTCATGAGACGTCTCCAGGCAAACCATCAGGGTCAGAAAGCACCAAGGACCACTCATGTCCACTCTGAGCTGCTCTTGTCTTGATTTTTGGAGGAGCAATAATTAAATAAATAATAGATATTATTCTTGCTAGTTGGGAGGGGAAACTCAGTTGGCCTGGATATGTTCAGCAGAAAGAAAGAAAGGAGGGAGGGAGTGAGGGAAGAAAGAAAGAAAGAAAGAAAGAAAGAAAGAAAGAAAGAAAGAAAGAAAGAAAGAAAAAGTTTTTATTTAGATTCAGGTTAGATAGTAGAAGGTTAGAAGGAAGATGAAGGTAGAAGGAAAGACACAGATTATTTATTTGTGGGTTTTTTGTTTATGTATGTGTGTGTGTGTGTGTGTGTATGTGTGTGTGTGTTTGTTTGTTGATTTGAGTTGAGTTGAAAGGGACCCTGCAGGTCATCAAGTCAGAAACCCTACACCTCCCCAGCCAAATGACAGTCCAGTCTCCTCTTGAAAACGTACAGCGTTGGGGCGTTCACAACCGTTCCTCTGGTTGATCGCTCTGACCGTCAGGAAGTTCTTCCTTATTTCCAGGTTGAATCTCTCCTTGGTCAGCTTCCATCCGTTGCTCCTGGTCTGGCCCTCTGATACCTTGAAAAACAGTGCGACCCCTTCCTCTCTGTGGCAACCCCTCATATACCTGTATACTGCTATCGTGTCCTCCCTGGCCCTCCTTCTCTCTAGGCTATCCATGCCCAGTTCCCGCAATCTCTCTTTGTAAGTCTTGGTTTCATGTTGCTCTTTTCTGCACCTTCTCCAGAGTTTCTGTGTCTCTCTTGAAGTGTGGTGACCAGAACTGGATGCAGCACTCCAGGTGGGGTCTCACCAGGGCGTAGGAGAGCGGTATTAATACTTCCCTGGTCCTTAGGATTGTGTTGGCTTTTTTAGCCATTGCTGCACATTGCTGGCTCATGTTTAGTTGGTCGTGATCCCTTTCACAGTCACTATTGCTGAGTGGGGTTCCTCCCAGACTGTGTGTGTGTCTTTCTCTTTCTTCTTCTTCCTCCTCCTCCTCCTCTTCTTCTTCTTTTTCTGTCTCTCTGTCATTTACCTCCCCAGCCTCCAACAAAGTTTTAGTATTTTCACGTCACAAACATTTCAGACTTTTATTCCAAAAGCTCGTACGTACTGCAGTGGATATAAAGGCACATCTCTTGGTCCCTCTGGCTCTTACGCTGTTTATCAAGCGGATTCTTCCTGGCCTGACTAGGTTCATTCCGCGAAGGGATTATGTGTGATGAACTCCCGTGACTCATGGAAGAGTGATGCCATTTGGGCTGCAGCCCTTAAACTCATCTCCAGGGCCCTGGGGAAAACATTGCCTCTCTTGGCCAGAAATGGTGCGGATGAATTACATCCAGTAGTATGGAGCTGTCATACCTTTGCCCCGTGTGTGCGCTCTTATTTTCATGAGGTCTGAGATGTTACTTACCTGGATGAAATGCAGACTTTGTTTCCCAACACGTTCCATCTCTCCTTTCATGTGTCCTTGTCTGCCTCCATGGCTCCCTCACCAGGGGAGCATCCGTCCGACTCGCTCTCCCACAAGGCCTCTTCTAAGCCAGGATGAAGGCCCGAGGATCTCACAGACAGGTCCAGGCAGGGCCCTTGGCAGCCACGTCCTGGCCTCGTTCTTCTTCTCTTGACGGCCCGGGCTCAGATTCAACCCTAGATTTAGAGAGGGGCTCCTGAACGCAAACAGTATCTCAGCTCCTTGTTGGTAGTTGCTAAGGTCTCAAGAGCCACCTGGGTTCTCTTGAAGGAAAGAAGAAGGAGAAGAAGAAGAAGAAGAAGAAGAAGAAGAAGAAGAAGAAGAAGAAGAAGAAGAAGAAGAAGAAGAAGAAGAGATAGAAGAAGGAGAAGGAGAAGGAGAAGAAGAAGAAGAAGAAGAAGAAGAAGAAGAAGAAGAAGAAGAAGAAGAAGAAGAAGAAGAAGAAGAAGAAAATTGATGTCTTCTCGTTATGCCTCTCCAATTCAGGGCTCATTTCTAACTAATTCAAAATGGCAGCTATGCCGGATGCCCTGTTTCCTGGCTCTGGTGCAAATCCCAGCCAGCAGATAAGTCTGTTTCATCTGAGAAAGTTCCCCATGTCATGTGTCCCTGGGAGCTCAGACTCCGCGATATCGTCCTCCTGGGCTGCTCCTGGTTCTCTTGTGGCTTTGGGAGAAGGCCCCCGTCTTCTATGCAATTATCCATTGAGTGTCAACCATCTCTCCAGGTAAACTCTCCACCCACAATCTTTATGGAGGCTTCTCAGATCCAAGTGCAAAGATAAACAGAGATTTTTTTTATAGCTGTTTCCTTGTGCTGCCGAGCAAGACACTTCCAGGCAACGGATTCTGTTACAGGGCAAGAGTTGAATAAGCGGTGGGTGCGGATCAAAGGCTTGTTTGTGGGGAAGAGAAGGCTCCAGAGAAGCAGCCAATGGCAAGAGCTGGAGGCCTGGGAGGCTCAGAAACCCATTGTGGCCCTAAGGGATCCAGTTGCAGAGGGAGAGCGAGGGAAAGCTCCCCTGTCTCGCTTTGAGGGACGACTCCTGACAGGCTGTGAAAGGGGCACAAAGGACCTTTATCCCTTCATCGGCCAAATGACACCCGTGCAGTCCACATGGGCTCAGTCGGGATTGTGGGATTTTCCTCAACTGCCCCGAGGGCATGAAGGCACTTTTGAGAAGCGGAGGGAGTTGTTGGAAAGGCCGAGCATGGGGGATGGGGCTCACTTGGCTCCCCATTGCTAAGCTTGGGCCTCTTTGGAGCCAGGTCATTTGTTTGTTTGTTCGTTTTGTCAAGTAGATATTGGTGGTGTACAAAGATGTTTACAATGTTTATATACATTTATTTATTTATTTATTCATTCATTCATTCATTCATTCACTCACTCACTCACTCACTCACTCACTCACTTACTTACTTATTTAATGATTTAAGTTGAAAGGGACCTTGCAGGTGATCAAGTCCAACCCTCGGCTTAAGCACGAAATCCCACAGCACCCCAGCCAATCTCCTCTTGAAAATGTCCAAAGTTGGGGAGTTCACAGCCTCCTCAACATGATACTAGTAAAAGAGAAACATTAGGACAGGAGATGGAAGGCACACTGGTGCACTTATGTCCACTGAGAGCATCTGCACCAAAGACAAATTCCTTATGTGTCCAATCACACTTGGCCAATAAAGAATTCTATTCCATTCTATTCTATCCTCCCCTCCTCTATTCCATTCTATTATATTCATATTATTATGTCTCTGTATGCCACCAATGCATACTTGACAAAACAAATAAATAAATAATTAAAAATAGATTATCCTTCACTGTAAATTTTAGATGGGCTGGATAACCATTTCCATATTTGCTCCTCTCTTTACTTGACTTAAGTCTTCCTATTAGCTGTTGTGGTTAGCTCTGGCCCAGCTCCTGCCCCAAGGAATGTGGAGGTGGATGTGGGGGAGACATCCACATGCCACAGGCCTTTTTTTGCTCCCAGTAGAATCTGACCAAGGAAGCATGAGTGACAGGGAAGAGGGGAGTTTGGCAGACAGCCCCGGAGGAGATCAATCATCTGTATCGTCCCTGGATTCTGAACAAGAATTAATGACACATCCACACATGTGTAGAGTGATGCATAGGAGACAACAACTGAAGGATTATTACAAGAGAAAATGAGGCCACCTGTGGTTGGGTGGGGCTGCTGTAATTAGTGCTACAGATAAAAGTGCAGCCTGGTGTTTTAGCCTCATGGCAGTTTATCTGATTCATTGTTTCATCAAGATCGTGGTTTTTGCTGTTCAGGATTGTGTGTGTGGACTCTCTGGACTTTAGAATTGGACTCAATTTCCCAGTTATTGGGTGAGCAATTGGACTGCATTTAACCTGTGCCTTGTGTGTACCAGAAAATCCCTTTGACGTTTAAAAAGGGAGCTGTTTCTGTTTTTCTGTTGATAAAAACTTTTGGGTTTTCCTTTTATCGTGTGGTGTGTGTCTTCCTGGACTAATTACCCTGTAATTACGGGCGGTTGAGACACCCCGGCAGAACATTAGCCAGCAACTTGGGAAAAAAAACCTGATCAAAATGTCTCTTCTCGTTTGTTAGAATGACATTGGAGGTCAACGCAGTCTGATCAACAAGTGGACAACGTTCCTGAAAGCCCGGCTGGTTTGCTCCATCCCAGGTCCCGAAGGAGCTGACACACATTTTGATGAACTCCGTAAGTGGATTTTGGCCGTAGCTGATTGTAGAGTATTCAGTTCAATGATGCCACCAGTGTGGATTTAGAAAACCCCCCGATGCCTTGGAAGAGAAGGTTTTGTGGTGGGAAAAGAATGAAATGTATATGTCATAGAATAATCTTCTTGAATAGAACTTGTTCCCCTTTGCATTTTATTTTTATTTTATTTACTTTAGTTTGTTAAGCATATACAAGAAAACAGTTATAAGTAGGAACATAACATATAAACATATACGTATAAAGTGAAGTATACTGCTCCAAAAAACAAAGGCAACCCTCACAGAACCCAACCTAGATCTGAATGAGTGAAATATTCTTATTGAATCCTTTGTTCTGTACAAAGCTGATTGTACACAACAGCAGGTGAAACTGATTGTCAATCAGTGTTGCTTTTGATTTCACAGAAGTTGGATTGACTTGGAGTTATTTCTGGGATGATTACCACTTAAGTCATCTAGTGATTTTAAACAGAGCCATAGTTCATTATGTGAGTAAGCAATATCATGTAAACTAAAACATGGATGTTGTATGCGTGTCTTTGGGTGTGTACCTAGGCCTGCCTGTTTTTTGTCTGAAATAATATATGGGGTGATATATAGTAAAATGCGCACAATCTGAACTCTGGAATAACGTTCTCCGTTGCAGAAGACATATTCTTGCTTTCCACTAGAGATGAGAAGAACCCCATGGTCTACGGCGTTTTCACCACCACCAGGTAGGCTCCGTCCAAATCTATATAAGAAGTTTTTTTAAAAACCTCAGAGTTTCCTTGATACTAAAACAATAGGCTGCTGACTGGAAAAAAAATAAGTATATTTTTTTAACGTTTCACAATTTTGGGCTCGGAGGTAGTGCGGCTCCCCCCCCCCCCCCCCCGTTGCGCTCCAAAGAGCACTGGGGTGGACTAAGGCTGCCCTGGGCAATGGGCGCAACAGGGGAGGGAGATCTGCGCCACCTCCGAGCCCAAAATTTCCCCCCCTCGGGAATGGCGCTGCAAGCAAAAGGAGGCGGGGAATGCCACTTGCTTGCCACCCATGATGGGATTCCGGGGGCGGGGCTTTAACGTCACGGAGACGCCTTCATGGCCAGGGCTGAAACAGGGGAGTTGAGGAGGAAATAAAGCCACGGGCCAGGAAGGTGTCTCCCTGACGTCAAAGCCCCACCCCCAGAATCTCCTTGTGGGCGGCAAGCAAATGGGATGCCCCGCCTCCTTTTGCTTGCAGCGCCATTCCCCAGATGGGGAGGTTTTGGGCTCAGTGGCAGCACAGCTCTCGCCCCCTGTTGCGCCCAGTGTCCAGGGCAGCCTTAGCTCAACCCAGCGTTCTTTGGAAAGGGGAGGAGATGTTTTAGCATCAAGGACTTCAACTCCCAGAGTTCCTCAGCCAGCTTTGCTGAGTCAGAGCTCCCCCCCCCACCTCCACCTCCTGCCCACCGCGGTGCTCGAGCGAACGCCAAACCTGAACACGGACTTTTTTAAAAGTCCAGGTTTGGGTTTGGTATGCCGAACACTGCAAAGTTCTGCACGGACCCGAACTATGCAAGTTCGGTTCGCCCAACACTGGTCTTTACTAAGAGCTATAAAAAAAGAAGTTCAATATCTAACTACTCAGATAGTTTTTGCACAACAACGGAAAAAGGAAAAATGGAGAAGTCCTTAAAGAGGAAGCAATAATGAAAAAAATTATTTAGTGCACTGAGATGGATATGATGACAAGGAGATTGGAAGGAAAAAAGGACTCAGAGTATTACAAAATATGGGATAAATTTTGCAAATGGTTGGAGAAAAGAAATACCTGTCTGTCTGTCTGTCTGTCTCTCTGTCTGTCTGTCTGTCTGTCTGTCTGTCTAATCTATCTATCCATTTATTCATTTATTTAATTCGACTTCTATACTGCCCAATTCCAAAGGACTCAGGGTGGCTTAAAATAAGATAAAAATACAAAATACAATAAAAAAGAAGTCAAATGTAAAAGTCTAAAACTATTTTAAAAACCCTGTTTAAACCCCCACCCCCACCCCCACCATCCAACTACCCAATCAACTACCCAATAGTGTGGGAAATTGAATTATAGGAAAATTTAAAAATATGTATAGCCAAAATTGGAATAATTATATATGCAACATAAGAAATGTGTGCCGAATGAATTTTCGAAAGTTAAAAAATGTTTACTGTAAAATAGAAATGTATGTAAATGTATAAGCTACAGATAACAATTTTGTAAATACCTCTGACAAAAAGCAGGGTTGTAAATAACCCACTTGCTCATTGTATATGTATGTGTGTTTTTGTTTGTTTGTCCTGTTTTATGTTATAATCAATAAAAAAACTATTTTTTTAAAAAAAGGAATGGGTTTGCAGAGAGCAGGATGACTTTTTAGCCCATTTTTTTTTAAAAAAGTGACTGTCCTCTGTTGAGCCTGATTAATGACCTGCCTGTTTCCTTCCCAGTTCTGTGTTCAAGGGCTCAGCGGTTTGCGTCTACAGCATGGCTGACATCCGAGCCGTCTTCAGCGGCTACTATGCCCACAAAGAAAGCATGGACCACCGCTGGGTCCAATACGATGGGCGGATTCCCTACCCTAGGCCCGGCACGGTCAGTATCTTCCCTGCAAACTGACCCCTTGCTAAAAACTTCCCTTACTGGGTTCCCTTCAACGGAGGCGGATTCCCTTCCGGAATGTTTGGAGATTCTGCTTTGGTTCCTTTCTCAACGTGTCCACTTGGCTCGGTTCTTTTTTAAAGATATGGCAATGTGCCTGAGTTATGGCAATACGGGAACATGTAGAAACCTTTATTTACCCACCTGATAAATGGCACTTTTGAGGTCGTAGTCACTTGAGGGTCGTTTAAAGTTTGCATTATACTCTGAGTGTATAGAAGAAATGTGCTGTGAACCATAATTCAAGGCTATAGGGTTCCCTCGATTTTCGTGGGGGATGCGTTCTGAGACCGCCCGCAAAAGTCGAATTTCCACAAAGTAGAGATGCGGAAGTAAATACACCATTTTGGGCTATGGGCAGTATCACCAGCCTTCCCTTAACATTTTAAACCTCTAAATGACCATTTCCCATTCTCTTAACAACCATTTACTCACCATTATTACTGGTACTCACCATTGAATAAGACACTTAGTGAGCCTGATATTTATAAACATAATTATTTATTAACAATACAGTGAACCCTCGATCATCGCGAGGGTTCCGTTCCAGGACCCCACGCGATGATCGATTTTTAGCGAAGTAGCGGTGCGGAAGTAAAAACACCATCTGCGCTTGCGCAGATGGTGTTTTTGCTTCCACTGCCGCCCGCCCTTCGCCCGCCCACCCCGTTGCTCGCGCCCGCCCACCCCATTGCTCACGCTGTTGCTGGGGCCGCTTCCCAGCTGGGGAGCCGAGCTAGGGAGTCCCGACCGCCCGCGCGTTGCTGGGGAAAGCGCGCGCGCTTGGGGAATCCCTAGCTCCGCTCCCCAGCTGGGGAGCCGAGCTAGGGAGTCCGGACCGCGCGCGCGTTGCTGGGGAAAGCGCGCGCGCTTGGGGAATCCCTAGCTCCGCTCCCCAGCTGGGGAGCCGAGCTAGGGAGTCCGGACCGCGCGCGCGTTGCTGGGGAAAGCTCGCGCGCTTGGGGAATCCCTAGCTCCGCTCCCCAGCTGGGGAGCGGAGCTAGGGATTCCCCAAGCGCGCGCGCTTTCCCCAGCAACGCGCGCGCGGTCCGGACTCCCTAGCTCGGCTCCCCAGCTGGGGAGCGAGCTGCGATGTCCCCAAGCGCGCGGGCACCGCCCGCCCGCCCACGCTGTTGCTGGGGCCGCTTGCCAGCTGGGGAGCCGAGCTAGGGAGTCCGGACCGCGCGCGCGTTGCTGGGGAAAGCGCGCGCGCTTGGGGAATCCCTAGCTCGGCTCCCCAGCTGGGGAGCGGAGCTAGGGATTCCCCAAGCGCGCGCGCTTTCCCCAGCAACGCGCGCGCGGTCCGGACTCCCTAGCTCGGCTCCCCAGCTGGGGAGCGAGCTGCGATGTCCCCAAGCGCGCGGGCACCGCCCGCCCGCCCACGCTGTTGCTGGGGCCGCTTCCCAGCTGGGGAGCCGAGCTGGGGTGTCCCCGCGCGTGCCGCCCGCCCGCCCACGCCGTTGCTCGCGCCGCCGCTGGGGTCTTACGGGGGCAAGAGGGGGAAGACCCAGGGAAGCCTCTGCCCGGCGGGGAAACTCCACCATCTACGCATGCGTGGAAGGGCACGCATGCGTAGACGGTGGAGTTTACTTCCGGGTTGAAAACTCGCGAAATAGCCCTTTCGCGATCCTTGAGGACGCGAAACTCGAGGGTTCACTGTAATTCTTTATTTTGTTATTTATTAGCAAAAATTATTAACATAACTAAGGATCTTTAATCACCACTTCAGGCATCCTGGGCATGTTTTATAATAAGTTTTCATAGTTGTAAAAGTATTAATGCACAGCAGGATAACACCGCTGATTGACTGAGATTTGGGGCCATCAGCAATGGCGGAAGAAAGTTTGGCGATGACGTATGATGTCATCGAGCGGGGGGAAACCGGGGTATAGAAAAAAAAACCATGAAGCATTTTTTAATTAATATTTTTTGAAAAACCGCGTATAGACTTTTCGCAAAGTTTGGACCCGCAAAAATCGAGGAAACACTGTAATTGCAAATGCAGCATTTCACTTATAACGGAGAAGAGTTTAGCATCTTTCAAGTGTGAAATCTTATTGTGTGTTTGGTGCCTTGTCTGTCTGAAGAGCCCCAGGCCACTCAGGCTGTGACGGACAGTCAGATTTTGAGCACGATGTTTCTGCCGGTGCTCCTGTTTCTGGGTGGGTGGGGAAAGAGGTTCCTTTGCTCAAAACCCCCAGAAACTCCTCGGCTGCCCTCTGCTGTGGATTCCAGCTCACACAAGGCAGGAGAGCGGAGGCCGGCTCGGAAAGAACTCAATTCAAAGTCAGTAGGAAAAGGTGGATGTGTGTTGCCCTTTGGTGTGAGCTTTGCCTAAGCTTCAAATTTACTCGGGAAAGTTTCAGAAATGTTGCATTTTGGGTGCCTGTGTTTTCCTGATTTTATTTGTTTGTTTGTCAAGTAAATATTGGTAGTATACATAGATATAATATACAAGATATGGGTACTAATAGTAGAGACACATTAGGACAGGGGACGGAAGGCACGCTGGTGCACTTATGCAGGCCCCTTACTGACCTCTGAGGAATCAGGTGAGGTCAACAGTGGAGAGTCTAAGGGTGAAGTTTTGGGGTTAGGTGAGGATACTACAGAGTCAGGTAGTGAGTTCCAGGCATCAACTACTCGGTTACTAAAGTCGTATTTCCTGCAGTCGAGTTTAGAGTGGTTTACTTTGAGTTTGAATCTGTTGTGTGCTCATGTGTTGTTGTGGTTGAAGCTGAAGTAGGAAGAACGTTGTAGCAGATGATTGTAGGGTTTTAGAGGTTGTGTTTAAGGCGGCGTAGTTCTAGGCTTTCTACGCCTAGGATTGTAAGTCTAGTTGCGTATTCTGTTGCGAGTAGAGGAGTGGAGGACCCTTCTCGTAAAGTATCTCTGGAGTAGAGTATTTTTCTAGAGTATTTATGTCCGCAATGCATTGTGGGTTCCAGACAGATGAGCTTGGTTTGAGTATTGGTCTGATGAAAGTTTTGTATGCTCTGGTTAGTAGTGTAACATTACCGGAGGAGTAGCTATGTAAGATTAGAAGCTACGTAAGATCCTTGTTACTCTCTTCTGGGATATAAATGGTGCAGTGAAACCGCTGTGCAGAGAGACTGGCTCGAATATGAGTCTCCTCATCCAGATGTGAAGCACATCTGGGCAGATCTTCACCACTATGGGGGGAGGGCAGTCTTAGGAGAATAGTTTACCCTGGGTTTTGTGCCTCTACCCAGGAATTCTCTGGGTTCCTTCTAAGCCAAAAACGAAGTCAAATAAGAATGAAAATAAAATCCCCCTTGTCTTTCATCCCACACTTGTTTCAGAATGTTAAAATATAAACATACGTCCACACGTTCAATGTTGCTTGGATGGTTGGGGAAGTGGTGGATTTTATGCATCTCCAATTAAGCTTATTTTTTTTTCCCCAGAGAGAAAGTTCACTTGCAAATGTTTTTTTCTTCCTATGTTCTGGGTATTTTTTCTCCCCTCCCAAATGAATCATTGCTGATTAAATAATAGGTCCCCTCCCTGGATCTTGTAAATCTTGTTGCATTTCATGGTTGATAGTTTCTTAGGAGACAAAGCCAACTCGAGGTTGTTTTCTCCTTTTGGGGGGTGGAAGGAAGGAGGGGGGAATTTTTGCACTTATCCAAAGGGGGGAGGGAACAAAACCCCCCAAACCTTCTTTCCAAATTTCCCCTCGTTTTAACAGCTTAAATGATGTTTTGGAGAGAAATACGATGCTCAATGTCGGAGGGAGAAATCCTGGGCTTAGAGAACAGAGCCAACACTAAGCAGGGCAGGAGCCCATTCCAGGTGCCACCTGAACTAACAGTTTGATCGGATGCAGAACCAGACATTATCTGCAGCGCCCAGCCTCCCTCTGCAAAAATATTTTGCTTTGAAACAAGAAAAACATTGATTTTTTTTCTTACCTTGGCTCCCGGACCATTTTTCCTTGCATGTAAAACCCTTTCATAGCTAAATGTCAGGTGAGTTAGTGAAAGTTCAACTTTCTTACATTACTTTGAAACGGTGGGGGGTTTTTCCCCCAATTTGGCTACTTTAAGATGTCTGGACGTCAACTTCTAGACTTCCCCAACCACCTGCAGGATTTCATACTTGTTGCCTGCTTGCATTTAAAAAACAAACAACTAGTATTTCAGAGAAAATCCCACCAGCTTTTTCCATAGGAGGTTTTGGTTCTTTTGGACCAGGGGTCCTCAGACCTGGCCACTTTAAGGCTTGTGGACTTTAACTCCCAGCTATGTTGGCTGGAGAAGTCTGGGAGTTGAAGTCCACAAGTCTTAAAGTGGCCAAGTTTGAAGACCTCTGTTTTGGACAAACATTGGTTATCCAAAGTCAACAGAATAAACAAAGAATTCCAGGGTCTGCCTGCTATTTAAAGAGCCTCAGTGGTGCAGTGGTTAGAGTGCTGTAGTTCACCAGTTCAAATCTCACCACCAGCTCCAGGTGGACTCAGCCTTCCATCCTTCCAAGGTGGGTCAAATAAGGACCCAGATAGTTGGGGGCAAGAGGCTGGCTCTCAGTAAACTGCTTAGAGAGGGTTGTGAAAGCGGTATATAAGTCTAAGTGCTATGGCTATTTTATGCCCTCTGGAAGCCAAACCCAGAGGGACTTGCAAGGACCTTGAAGACCTGGTCTTTAGCCCCCGGTGCCCTTCCCTTCCTTCTTTTCCCCTCGGACATCAGCTTCCCTTGTTTCATTTGAGTTTGGTCTGCATTGGTCTGTTTTAAAAAACGCTTTAACAATCTGGAGTTACTGGAAACTGAATGGCTATACATTTAATAAATTATCGTTATCATGATGATCTAATCCAAGGCAATGTCTTGTGTAAATATAATAATAATCCAGTTCCTATACTTCAAGCTTCACTCTTAGCTACCAGCTGTTTCTGCCTGCAGAGATGCCCAGAATTCTTTAACTGAGCTTGGAATTCATTGCTGGAATATATTTCTATGCAACAACTGAAGTACGATTCAGCCAGTAGATGGCAGTATTTGCAAGGTTGGATCTATGGTATATACCAGTGGTGGCGAACCTAGGGCACGGATGCCACAGGTGGCACATGGAGTCATATCTGCCGGCACGCAAGCCATTGCCCTAGCTCAGCTCCAACATGCGTGTGCGTGCCGGCCAACTGATGTTTGGCTCACACAGAGGCTCCGGGAGGGCATTTTTGGCTTCCAGGAAGCCTCCGGGAGGATAGGGGAGGGCCTTTTTACTCTCCTCTGGCTCCAGGGAAGACTTGGGAGCCCAGGGAGGGCGAAACATGAGTCTACTGGGCCCACCAGAGGTTGGGAAACAGGCCGCTTCTCCCCTCCAGGGGGCCTCCGGGCAGCAGGGGGAGCTGTTTTCGCCTTCCCCAGCCATTGAATTATGGGTGTGGGCACTTGCGCATGTGGAATAGCGCACCTCAGTGGTGGGTTCCTACGGGTACAGTCAGGTACACAGAACCAGTAGCAAAATTTTGATTCCCCCCCCCCTTTTTCCCTCCTGGGCTCTGGGTATGTTTTTCCTATCACAGTAAATGAGGTTGAATGTGTATAATTTTAGAAGAGCTGTGCAGGTGTGTGTGTGTACATACACTTTATATAGTAGATCATCAGGGGGGGGGCTACTGCCCAAATGGGGGGGAAACGCAGTGGGGTAGTGAAAATGGAGCCCCACCCCAGAGCCCCCAATTTGCACTGAAAGATGTTGAAGCAAAATGCATAAGCCATGTGCACAGTGTGGTAGTAAAAATTTTGGTAGCCCATCACTGGCGCACATGCATGCTCTTTCGGCACCCAAGGGTGAAATGCTTCTATGCTCTATGCTCTTTTGCTCTGAGTAGATCGTGCAGAATGCGGCCGCGAGAGCTATCGTGGGACTTCCCCAGATATGCCCATGTCACACCAACACTCCGCAGTCTGCATTGGTTGCCCATCAATTTCTGGTCACCATTCAAAGTGTTGGTTATGACCTATAAAGCCCTTCATGGCATTGGACCAGAATATCTCCGAGACCGCCTCCTGCTGCATAAATCCCAGTGACCGGTTAAGTCCCACAGAGTGGGCCTTCTCCGGGTCCCGTCGACTAAGCAATGCCGGCTGGCGGGACCCAGGGGAAGAGCCTTCTCTGTGGCGGCCCCAACCCTCTGGAACCAACTCCCCCCAGAGATTAGAACTGCCCCCACCCTCCTTGCCTTTCACAAACTCCTAAAATCCCACCTCTGCCGCCAGGCATGGGGAAATTGATTCCCCTCGGCCGCTCCATTTTATGTATGGTCTCTTTGAGGTGTATGATTGTTTTTTAAATTAAGGATTTTTAACTGTTTCGTTTTTAATCATTGGATTTGTATTC
This sequence comes from Erythrolamprus reginae, assembly GCF_031021105.1. NCBI lineage: Eukaryota > Metazoa > Chordata > Lepidosauria > Squamata > Dipsadidae > Erythrolamprus > Erythrolamprus reginae. Next base: position 663,112 of record NC_091955.1, on the reverse strand, counting down.
TGTATTGTTGTGAGCTGCTCTGAGTCTTCGGAGAGGGCAGCATACAAATGTAATAAATTATTATTATTATTATTATTATTATTATTATTATTATTATTATTATTATTATCATCATCATCATCATTATAGTTTCCTGTTACATTGAAATAGTTGAGCAGTAAAGCACATGGTGACTGTGCTGTTTGTTTGCTCCGCCTGGTGCTTTATACAAATAGAATTTCTAGCCACTGCAATAGACCAAAATCCCAAGGCTGCTGCTTCATAAAGAGACACGTTGCTTCTCATAGGTTCACGGCCCATGTTCAGAAGAGAATCTCTCTCACACTGGACACAAGTCCCATGGTCTGAAAGTCACATCCAACGCAATGTTGTGAGCCGCCCCGAATCTTCGGAGAGGGGCGGCATACAAATCTAATAAAATTATTATTATTATTATTATTATTATTATTATTATTATAATTATTATTTCATAACTTAGCTGTGGAATTAACTGTGTCAATGTGTGATGACAGGGAGGGTCTTCAGGGGCTATTAATAATAGAAATTCCTTCATTAGAGCTGAAAATCCTCTGAGAAACAAATAGTAAAGGGGGGGGTCTTTTCCACCCCTACTTGTGGGTGTCTGGCTGGGCACAGGAGGCATTGAAGCATTACTCAGAAGCACAAGTATGTGCAACAGATAAGACATGATTCAGAACCCACCTCGGAGAAAAAAATCTGAATTAATTCAGACTCCTTTGCAGACTAAACTGGAATATTGCTTCAGAAAAAACCCCACTGTTTCATATTTCTCAGCCGAGTGCCAAAAAGAAATCAACAAATGTCCATTAGCAAATTGAAGGAATTAAATGTAATTTGTAGGCATGAAGTCTGTAAAAATTCAAACAAACTCCGCCCGGGTTTCTTAGCAGAGAGGGGGGGGGAAGCTTTTAAATATTGAAGGGTGGGTTTTTTTCTTTTAAAGGAATCCATGCGATGTATTTTATTTCATAGCAAAATTGGACGACATCTTGAGGTCATTCTGTAGCTTGAGATTTTCTGCATGAGGTTTTTGGTAAAAGCATTGACTGTTCGAGGTATTAAAATTACTTTTTCATTGTTTATATGAATGTGCCACGCATAATAAAAAACCCTTGACGAAATCCTTCCAACAATCCCAAACAATAGGTGTCCTCCTCCCAGGCCGGAATTTGGAAGCTTCTTTTATTTTGGGCTCCAACCTGGAAGTCAAATTACAGCCCAGATGCCAAACGGTTAAGCAACTATTCCTCCGAAAAACTGAGGAAACCATTTGGGGGGATTTATAGACAGAGGATCCCTCTTCCTGTTGTCGGTGTGTGTTTTGCATGACAAAAGTTGGGTGCTTTGTCTCTTCCTGCTTGTAAAACTTCTACCCAGGGGTCTGTGTATCACAACTGCATGATTCGGTGAAGCGGTTGAAGGGATGTGCCGGTGTCTGGGGGCTGTGAGGGTCTGGATGGGCCATGTCAACAGGCTCAAGCTCAACCCCAACAAGACAGTGGAGTGGTTGTGGGTTCTGCCTCTCAAGGACACGTCCATCTGCCCGTCCACTACTTGTGCCCCTCAGAGAAGGTCCGCAACTTGGGAGTCCTCCTCGATCCACAGCTGAGGTTGGAGCAACATCTCTCGGGGGTGGCCAGGGGGACATTTGCACAGGTTCGTTTGGTGCGCCAGTTGCGGCCCTATCTGGATGGGGAGTCTCTTCTCTCAGTCACTCACGCCCTCATGACCTTGAGGCTTGATTACTGCAAGGTGCTCTACTTGGGGCTGCCCTTGAAGAACGTTTGGAGACTTCAACTTGTCCAGCATGCAGCTGGAATGAGCCGTGATGGGTGCACCTAGATACGCCCATATCAGCCCATCACTCCACAAGCTGCAGTGGCTTCCGATTGGTCTCCGAACGCAATTCAAGACGTTGGTTATGACCTATGAAGCCCCACACGGCTGAAGACCAGATCGTCTTCTGCCTCATGTGTCTCAGCGACCGATTGGGTCACACAGAGTCGGCCTTCTCCGGGTCCCGTTGACTGGTGGGGCTGCTGGGAAGGGCCTCCTCTGCGTCATCTCCCCCCCCCAGAGATTCTCATGGCCCCCACCCTCCTGGGTCCGTTGAGCGATAGTTCTCCACTCCGGCCACTAACTAGTGTGCACGAGTGGTGCCTGTGTGCTGTTTTATCGGGTTGTAACTTTTCTGTCTGTTTTCATATTATGTGCTGGGGTGTTTTGATTTTTTGTAATGATTTTATGGTTGTGAGCCTCCCGGGGTCCATCAGGAGGAGGGCGGCCTGTACATTTCTGCATGCGCAGAAGCAAGAAGTGCGTTCCCACCCACTGGTCACCTGGAATTGCACGCACATCGCATTGGTAGCACCAGTGAGTAAGAACCTCTGCTGGCGGTAAGGGTCTGGCTAGCTGATGAGAGCAAAACAGCTTGAAGTAGATCTATCCCAGTCTCCCTTCCTTTTCATTGTCAGCTGCCCTGTATGATATTTTTTCTGACCCCTGAACTGACCCCTTGGCCCTATTGCCAGGCCCTCAAAAGCCCGGACGCCCAACTCCCAGTGTCCTCCATGCACTTGACGTCCAGACCAATGAAGTGGAGAAACATTGTGTTAACAACAGTTGTTGCAGCTGTTAAACTTAATCTGATCTTCCAATCCCTATCAGGGGAAAAAATGTTCCTGATTTCCCAAAGTTCAAATCAGTTGCCTGGATTGAAGCAAGTGGCCCACGGCCATAAAGTTACCTAAGACCATTAGGCAACAATTGCGGGTATTTTTTAGAACAACTGAGAAGATTCAGTCCAGATTTCTGGGATAGGTTCAGCATGTGTCATGTTCTCTGAGCGATGCCAAATCTTAAGGGCTTGAGCACGTCCCGAAACCACCGATGATCTCGGCATTGCAGCCTCATAGAATGGCCGTAGGGTGGGTTTGGCCCCGAGGAGGGCAGCTTGGCCTGGCTTGAAAGGTCGGTGTCAAAACTGCGGGTCCATCAACTCCAGTGTCCACTTTGAATAGATTGGCCATCTGCTTCTTGTTGTATGTAATTGGGGGAGAAAACACAGGGCATTATCCTTTGAATAGGAGAAGAGAATGGGGGGTTAATATCCATTGGGGGTCACACCATAGAATCCTAGAATCATAGAGTTGGAAGGGACCTCGAGGGTCATCGAGTCCAACCCCCTGCTCAATGCAGGATACATTAAAACCATCCCAGAAAAATGACTGTCCAGTCTCTGTTTGAAGACCTCAAGAGAAGGCAAGCCCACCACCTCCTGTGGCAAACTGTTCCACTGGTTATCACCCTTACTGTTAGAAACCTTTTTTTGATATCTCATCTAAATCGACTCCCTGGCAGTTTCATTCCATTGTTTCTAGTCCTTCCAGGTGCTATTGAGAACAATGCTGGTCCCTCTGCTCTGTGACAGCCCTTCAGATATTGGTAGACAGCTGTCAAGTCTCCTCTCAGTCTTCTCCTTTGGAGACTAAACATCCCTCGATCCTTTCACCGTTCCTCATAGGACGTGGTCTCCAGACCACTCACCATCCTTGTAACTCTCCTCTGAACTTGCTCTAGTCAATCAATGTCCTTTTTAAATTGGAACTGAACACAGTATTCCAAGTGTGGTCGTACCAAAGTCCTGTAGAGAGGAATAATTATTTCATGTGATTCTCTGCTCCTCTCGATGCATCCCAGGATTGTGTTGGCCTTTTTTGCAGCTGCTTCACACTGTCGACTCATGTTTAACCTGTGAGCGACCAATACACCCAGGTCCTTCTCACCTGTGCTGCTGCTCAGACCTCTTCCTCCCATTCTACATGTGCTGTTTTCATTATCTTTGCCCAGATGTAGGATCTTGCATTTCTCTCCGTTAAATATTATTCTTTTACTTTCAGCCCATGGTTCAAGCTTGTCTCGATCTTTTTGAATCCTGTCTCTATCTTGTTTAGTATTAGCAACACTGCCTAGCTTTGTGTCATCCGCAAGTTTGATAGGTTTTCCTTCAATTCCTTCATCTGCATGATTTATAAATAGGTTAAATAGCCCTGGTCTCAGGACAGGCCCTTGGGCTACTCCACTGGAAACATTCATCCATTTTGAAAGATGGACATTGCTCCGTTCTGGAGGGTGGATAATTTAGTTATTATTATAAATTTTGCCAATACCATCTCTGCAAGGCATCCGTTATAGGCCAATGTTATGTCAGAAATTTAAGTATCAGGGTTCAAGACGACCTGTCCATAGATGTTCTGATATCGGGTGCATGTTATTTTGGGGTTGTTGTTTGTTCCTATTGTCTTATTTCTGATATTTTTGGTATTATAACTTTTTGACAAGGAGAGAAGCAACTTAGAAACTAAGGAGAAATTCCCGACAGTGAGAACAATTGATCAGTGGAACAGAAGTTGCCTCCAGAAGTTGTGAAGGCTCCAACATTGGGAGCTTTTAAGAAGATGTTGGATGACCATCTGTCTGAAGTAGTGTAGGGGTTTCCTTCCCAAGCAGGGGTTGGACTAGAAGACCTCCAGGGTCCCTTCCAACTCTGTTGTTGTTGTTATTGTTGCTGTTGTTGTTATAATAATGTTATAATAATAATAATAATAATAATAATAATAATAATAATAATAAGCATTATTATTATTACATTATTATTTATTTATTTATTTATTTATTTATTTATTTATTTATTTATTTATTTATTTATTTATTTATTTATTTATTTATTTATTTATTTATTTATTTATTTATTTATTTATTTATTTATTTATTTATTTATTTATTTATTTATTTATTTATTTATTTATTTATTTATTACTTAGATTTGTATGCCGCCCCTCTCCGAAGACTCGGGGCGGCTCACAACATGTAGAAACAAATCATAAGTAAACAGACAAATTTAAAAATATTAAGTATTTAAAAAACCCCATATACTAACAGACGCACACACAGACATACCATGCATAAATTAAACATGCCCGGGGGGAGATGTTTCAGTTCCCCCATGCCTGACGGCAAAGGTGGGTTTTAAGGAGTTTACGGAAGGCAGGAAGAGTAGGGGCAGTCCTAATCTCCGGGGGGAGTTGGTTCCAGAGGGCCGGTGCCGCCACAGAGAAGGCTCTTCCCCTGGGGCCCGCCAACCGACATTGTTTAGTTGACGGGACCCGGAGAAGGCCCACTCTGTGGGACCTAATCGGTCGCTGGGATTCGTGCGGCAGGAGGCGGTCTCGGAGATATTCTGGTCCAATGCCATGAAGGGCTTTAAAGGTCATAACCAACACTTTGAATTGTGACCGGAAACCGATCGGCAGCCAATGCAGACTGCGGAGTGATGGTGAAATATGGGCATACCTAGGTAAGCCCATGACTGCTCTCGCAGCTGCATTCTGCACGATCTGAAGTTTCCGAACACTTTTCAAAGGTAGCCCCATGTAGAGAGCGTTACAGTAGTCGAACCTCGAGGTGATGAGGGCATGAGTGACTGTGAGCAATTATTATTATTATTATTATTATTATTATTATTATTATTGTCAATACAACACAGCAAATGGCATCACTATGCTGGATTTCGTATTTCATCATCAGTCAGGCTGATCCCAGTATTATTATTATTATTATTATTATTATTATTATTATTATTATTATTATTATTATATTTCAAATGTTACTAGCCGCCCAGAGTCCACTGGAATTGGGCGGAATATAAAGATGAAGGGTTAAAGTGTTATTACCCAAGACGGAAGCCACAGTGGAGGCTGTAACCAAAGCATTTGTAAGACTTGGAGAGACAAGTATTGTAATTAGGCATATAGTGTAAATCTTTTTTAATGCAGTTATTGGGATTCAAGTGCTTTCCCAACAGCGGCCAGAAGAGGGCAATATTGATTAACTCTTGAAAAATAGTGACTGAAGCCACCTGGGCATTTGGTCTGAGTCAATTCGGATGGACTGGACCATCAGCTGTGTGAAAGTGTTCATGGCCGGCTGGAGCAGGGCCATCGCGAAAACCTACGTCTGCGTGAATCAGCGTTGTTGTTTGTCCCTCTGGTGCTGACTACAAGGACGGGAATTTCCATATTAATCCAAAGCTTTTTCGCTCCCGACAGCCCCCAAATCTTTTTTTTAAAGTTTTTTTATTTCATTTTTTCCACTTCATATTCAAACAAATATCAATGCATATACCTTACATACATCTCAATAACATATATGTCTACAGAGAGGAGCGGCATACAAATGTAAATACTAATACTAATACTAATACTAATAATAATAATAATAATAATAATAATAACAACAACAACAACAATAACAACAATAATAATTACATATTTCTTAACTAGTCTAAATTTGGTGTTCCTCTTTTTCACCCCTCCATCTATTCCCTCCCCCTCTCCTCTCTACCTCCTTTCTTTCCTTCCCTCCCTCTTGCCTTCCTTCCTCTCTCCACCCCTCCTTCTACCTTCTTCAAAACTACTTCCTCTTTCTTTGAGTGACTTCAGTTTTATTAAAATTTGTGTTTTAAACAGAGTGATAAGGTATTGCTAATTAAATTATATTCTCTTGGTATCCCTTACAAATCTATGGTGAGACCCCACTTGGAGTCCTGTGTCCAGTTCTGGTCACCGCACCTCAAGGAGGACAGAATGGAACTGGAAAAGGTGCAAAAAAGGGCAACAAGAAGGGTCAAGGAAATGGAGCCCCTCCCTTATGATACCAGGTTGCAACACCTCGGTCTCTTCAGCCTTGAAAGATGGACTTGATCGAAGGGTATAAAATCATGTACAGGATAGAAAATGTGGATAGAGAAAAATTATTTTCCCTATGACACAATACTAGGATGAGGGGGCCCTCCCTAAAGCTCATAGGACAAATAAAGGGAAATATTTCTTCACCTAGAGGGTCCTTAGTTGATGGGATTCCCTTCCAGAAGAAGTCGTGACAGCTGTCAGCCTGGAGAGCTTCAAGGCAGGATGAGACAGATTGATGGATGCCGAGTGTATCATAGGTGGTGATTGAAATGGATGTCCATGTGCCGCCTCTATGTTAGTTGAAGCAGACAGGATTCCCTTGAGTACCATTTGTTGGGGGTCAAGGGAAAGGGAGGGTCTTGCCTTACTTACCTTACTTACCACCGCTACCAGCATGATGTGCGCGCAGCTCCAGGGGATTGGGGGCGCGCGCACCTGTCTGAGCGAGATTTGGTTTGTGCGCATGTGCAGGAAGCGAAGTCTCACTGGAGGACGTGTGGCCATGTGAGATTTCAGCCACATTTCTGCTTGCGCGCATGCGTTGAAACAAAACAAATCGCTGAGAATCCCTGGAATCTCTCGCACACGCGTCTCTTCTCGCAAGGCTCAGAAAAGCCCAATCTCTCTCGTCTGTGCACACCCGCCCTTCAGTGACCCATGCGCAGCTCCACTTTTGCCACAGGTGTGCAGTGTGCCACGTCCCCGCTAGAAACCAATGGCTGGATAAGTGATTTCCACCCATTTTACGACCATTCTCACCACAGTCGTTAAATGAATCATAAGTGGTTGTAAACAGTCAGTAACAGGGTTGTTAAGTGAATTTGGCTTCCTTGTGGGTTTTGCTTGTCGGAAGGTCACAAAACCATAGGGACCCTCCAACCGTCCTGAAGACAAATCAGCTGCCCAGTGTCCTTATTTGGATCTGGTCATCACGGGATTGTTGCAATAGGCGTGAAAAAGGGTCCTAGGCTATTTTTTTTTAAATGGGGTTGGACGGTCACTAAATGAGCTCTTGTGGGTTCGAGGACTGCTTGTCATCCTGATGACCCCCTCCGAGCCTTCAGCCTGGGTTCCCACACTCATTGCCCCTGCCTCTTCTCTCCCGCCTCCATCAGTGTCCGAGCCGAACCTATGACCCCGCCGTCAAGACCACCCGGGATTTCCCCGACGACGTCATCAGCTTCATCAGGCGACACCCGCTGATGCACCGTGCGGTCCAGCCGGTGGGTGGGGCTCCGGTCTTCACCCAAGTCAACGTGGACCACCGGTTGACTCAGATCGTGGTGGATCGAGTGACGGCCGAAGACGGACAGTACGACGTCCTGTTTCTTGGGACAGGTGAGTCTTGGACAGAGAGGCCCCTGTCAGTTCCCAATATTAGAAGGCGAGCCTTATATCTCATCTCCCCCAAAGGATTCCCCGGGGGGGCCTCGACCCTGAAACACAAGGAGATGGTGCGTCACGTTCTGATTGATTGAATGATTGATCGATTGATTGGCAGGCCTGGGATTGTAGATGCTTGACTCATCTGGATACGAATGAGGAATGTTCGTGCGAGTCTCTGCATCTTCATAGGGGTTTTATTAATACATGTTTTTGACTGTTTTAGAATTTGTTTTCATCTGTCGGAAGCTTCCCAGAGTCCTTTGGGGGTTGGACGACATATAGGTTTATTAGATAAGTAGGTAGGTAGGTAGGTAGGTAGGTAGATGATAGATAGATAGATAGATAGATAGATAGATAGATAGATAGAAAGAAAAAAGAAGGAAGGAAGGAAGGATGGAAAGAAAGAAAGAAAGAGGGAAGGAAGGAAAGAAAGAGGGAGGGAGGGATGGTAGATAAGAGGTTTGGAAGACTCACATGAAGCAACTCTGTTGATCCTCGTTTACCAACATTGTATTTTCTATGTCCCTATTTCACTGGAATGCAAAGTATCCTTAGAGGGTTTCTTCTCCAATAAAATGTCTGCATGCAATTTTTAACAGGGACTTGCAAACTCATACATTCATCAGAGATAGAAAAAGATTATTTGGGGTCTGAAAAGCTAAAATTGATACTGTGATTCCTCTATTGGGAAAGGATTGGTGAAATGAGAAACCGCCAGACTTCCCCATCTCTGATAGGAAACTAAGGTTAAAGCTATTGGTGGCTGAGCATTGTTTTTGAACCAGGCTCTAGTTATTCATCTTTGCTCTTGGTCACAAGAGATGGAGGCAGGTGTAAAATAGGCAGCAGGTGGCAGTCCAGAACTTTAGCAACGGAGACTCCTCCAGACGAGGGAAAAATAACCTTCAGAAACCAGAAACCTGCCCTGCACTCAATCCACCTAATGGCCGTTCTCTCTGCAATTCAACCTAGTAGCACGAAAGACGGAACAACGTGTGTTTTGTGGCTGCTTTTGAAAGAGGCTGAAACAAGTGTTCAATTAATAACCTTGCACAGCGAAGACACAGGGCCCCTTCTCAGCCTCATCTCACCCACCAAACTGCCATGAAAATGTGACTCTGGATCCTTTGTCCAGCGAATAAAAAGCCTCCAAACATAAGAACTTAACAGATAAACCGAAACGTTAGAAGTAAAAGCAGAGAAGGTGGGAAGGTTCGCAGGAAGGTCCGGGGTTGCATAATGTTTAGAAAAGCTTATTTTTCCCCCAAAAAATCTGATCAGAATCTTGAATCGGACGCTTCTTTCTCACCCATCTCAAGATCCTCAGTGGGCACAAAAATGTAAAGGGGGTCGATGCCCTTGGATGTTTTATCCACCAATCACAAATGACAGGTGAGCAGTTGTGCATCTCTCTGGCAGCCTGGGAACCGTTTTGTAGATGTGGTCATACAATCAGGGCTGAGCGATTGGAAGGGGAGGAGGCCCAGAGGATGCGAAAGCCAGAGAAGGCCACTGAGGCACCTGGGCAGGAGTCCCAGGTGCGGCCAGGTGACAGGCCCTGCGTCCAGCTCTGAAGGCTTTTAGGAAGCTTCCCCTGGCATTGGTCAAGCACAGAGGAGAGGCTCAGTCCACTGGCTGCCTAGGGGAAAAGGAGCCTTCTTTGGCGCAACCAGGAAGGAAGGAAGGAAGGAAGGAAGGAAGGAAGGAAGGAAGAAAAGATGGATGGATGGAAGGAAGGAAAGAGAAAGAAAGGAAGGAAGGAAGAAAAGAAGGATGGAAGGAAGGAAGGAAAGAGAGAGAAAGAAAGAAAGAAAGAAAGAAAGAAAGAAAGAAAGAAAGAAAGAAAGAAAGAAAGAAAGAAAGAAAGAAATCAATGTTCAGTCTGGGTGGCCAGAGTCATTTGAGAACTTGGAAAAAACCAGGTAGATTTTGTAATTTGTGAACCGGAGAGTTCAGTGTGGAGAATCAGTAGAGAATCTATAGAGGGTGGGTGGGGTTTTTTTGCTCCAGCTTTGAAGGAAGGTGATCACATTCGCTCTAATGACGGTGCCCAGCTAATCAGGGTTAATTTCAGAGAAAGCGATCCAGGTTGAGTGACGGTTAGAATTCCGGGATGGTTTTTCTTGAGGAAATTCCAGGTCTAAAAACCCTCCTAGGAGAAGGTGGCAGCAGAGGTCTTCCGTAGCATTATAATAACACATATATCACCTATATCTCCTCTATCTTTCCTTCCATTCCTATATCCTTCCTCTGTTCTTTCTTTGATATATTTTATCCCTATATCTTATTCCTATATCCTACATCTTTATTCCTATATCTCTTCTATTCTTTCTCTGATATATTTTACTACGAGTGTATCCTCTGTAACCTTCATTGTGTATTGGGAAAAATAAATAAATAAAATAGATATTACAGGTTAATAACACACTATTCATTTTTATTGCATGTTAATAACACAGGAGCAGACAGATCTAAACAGAAACACAAAGGCACGACGTGAGATGACGGCGCGTAGCTGAGGTTCCGGACTTCCTGGTTCCTCACTGAAGACCTTTCACTTCTCGTACAAGAAGCTTCTTCATCTTCTCCGAAGGGACTCCGCTCAAGAACTGAGGAAGCTTCTTGGATGAGAAGTGAAACGTCTTCAGAGAGAAGCCAGAAAGTCCTCTTGCCTCTGGGAAAAGCAAGTGACACATGGTCTTCACTCAGAATTAACTCTGCTCTTCTAAAGTCTTCATCTATGTTTATATCTTTTCTCCTATCCTTTTCTTTATATATATTACTACATGTCTATTCAATGTGTATTGTGCATTGGACAAATTAAATAAATGAATGAATGAATGAATAAATAAATAAATAAAAATAGAATAGAATAAAATAAAATAAAATGCCCCCCACCCTCCCTGCTTATCTCCCAGTGTCCCCTGTTTTAAGAGCTTCTACTGGGTCTCCTCCAGACGGTACGTAACCAAATCCTCCCTTCACCTCCAAAATGTGGTGAATAGATCAGACTGGGCTTATTTTTCCAGCCTTCAGAATTTGGTTGACTCACACGAGAGTCTGATTCCGATGAAGCGATACGGCATGAAACTTTAGCACGTTGGAAGGAATTTGACCAAAGGAGGAAATTGAATGTGGTCAGTTTACGGGAAACTATTTATCTCCCAATCATTCTTCTCTTAACAAAGATGAATCCTAATAGTGTAATGACCTTCGTCGGGAGGTTTAAATTTAGGGAAATTAGCATATGGGGCCGTCGGACTAATCAAAGGTGGAGCCTGGAGCGACGTTCAGTTTCTTAAGTTTCCCCTTAAGTTCAAAGATGCTTCTCTCCTTCCACTTTGCTCTTCAGTCCTTTAATTTCGGGATCTTTTCTTTCTTCAATCACTGCCATATGAAAAGTGCCTCACACACACAACGCAGCCCAGGGGGAAATATAGGAAGTAAATCACACAATTGATTGCAGGGCCATTGGCTTTGTTGCGCGTTGCTCGTTTGCACAATCCATTGACAATAGACCTGGGGGGCTCTTGAGGTGCAGGGGGACCAGGCTGGTTTTTGTTTTTTAATAATCGGGAAAGAGTTTCCAGTGCTCAGTCCATGCTCAAAGGCCTTGTCGTCCGTGGAGGAAAACTGCATGGGCCCCGAAGGCAGCGCATGAAAAGTTCCCTTACTCTCATCTTTGTACAGATACTGGGAGTGTGCTGAAAGTTTTGAGCATCACCAAAGACAAATGGGCCATGGAGGAGGTGATTCTGGAAGAGCTACAGGTATTCAAGGTAGGTCTCCAAAAGGCAAACTCATCTTTTTACACGAAGGGAATAATGGTTACTTGCCTTTTATTTTATTATGACTCTGGGCAGCTAAGATATATTTGGGGCCAGAGGAAAGACCTCAATAGCAGCAACATAAACACTCTTGCCTTTTTTGCATGCTAAGAGGGTGAAAAAGCCAGAAGAGTGAAATTTGAGATCAATGCCAGTGGAGGAAAAGTCTGCCCAAAATTTCAGGATTAATATAGAATTATAAAAATGGGAGCTATTATGGAATAATAGTTATAAAATGATGAAATATATAGCATATGGAGAAATATATATATATATAAGAGGGTCCATAGGTCACATCTCCCACCAACCAGAATTGCAAAAATAGAACCCAATGCATCTCCAGAATGTTGGAAATGTAATAATAATATAGGGACTTATTATCATATGTGGTGGCCTTGCCCCAAAGCAAAACAGTATTGGCAGAAGACAGGGAGATGGATTGAAGAAATCACGAAACAACACATCAATGAAAGCGGAATTATTTTTATTAGGTATATTTACAGGAAATTATGATTAAAAAAACCCCAATATCTAATTTTACACATTATAATAGCTGCGAGGATAACATTCGCCCCGATGTGGAAAAACTATAATATACCACAGAAGAATGAGTGATTAACAAAATACAGTGGTCCCTCTACTTACGAACTTCATTCATTCCGTGACCAGGTTTGTAAGAAGAAGCAATTTTTCCCATAGGAATCAATGTAAAAGCAAATTATGTGTGTGATTGGGGAAATCACAGGGAGGGTGGAGGCCCTGTTTCCTCCCAAGATATTCCTAGAAAGGCCCCACGGAGGCTTCTCCCCACCTTTTCTGGTTACAGTTTCAGAGGCTGGGGTTTGTAAGTGGAAAATGGTTCTTGAAAAGAGGCAAATAAATCTTGAACACCCAGTTCTTATCTAGAAAAGTTCGTAAGTCGAGGCGTTCTCAGGTAGAGGTATCACTGTATTAGAATGCACAAAGATGGATAGACTTATCAAAGCAATGAAAGACCAAGAGAATCCAGATTACTATAATATACGGGATGAGTGGTATAAATGGTTGGACAATGGAAAATAGATATATGGGTGATAATCTTGGAAGGTAGAACACAAGAAGAGGGCAGAAAAGGCACCACACGATAGAGGTCAATCCTGGTGGAGGCAAAGCCCGCCACCCTTTCAAGGGTAGGAAATCATCATGTATTTTGCTATATACCCACTAAAACCCTCATTGTGTATTGGACAAAATAAATAAATAAATAAAAATAAATAAATAAATCCATTCTGATCACCTTCCAAATCACCTGGTTTCCTTGAGGCTGCTGATTAACGCAGCTCTCCTGCCAATAGCAATGATGTCACGAGACGTCTGGTCCCACCCTTCAGGATTAAGTCTTCTTCCAGGCAAGATGGCTTGTTGCCTTCCTAGACACCTCCAGGGGGTTCAGATACCACGAGCTATTCTTGCAAAATAATCATTTCACAGAGGGGAAGAAACTAATCTCAGCCTCTGCTTTATTATGATGTTGAGTGGATGTGACTATTCTTGTTTTAAGCCGCCTTCCCGTGTCATCTTTTGGGCTGGCCCAGACACCAATTACAACTGCATCAGCCATTGCCAATCATCTTCCAAGTAATCTGGAATGATGAAGCATGTACCAATTTGTTGCATATTTGTAGTATCGGATTTAATACCAAAAAGATTAGCTCAGCAGATGTTCTTCTACTTCATGTGAAATCACTGCAGGCTCTGTATATTTTTATTAATCCGTCTGAGGGTTATTTAATTTGATGTAGGCATTTCCAAGAACACGCGATTGACAGAAGAGAGGGCTTTCCTCACTCAAGGAGCATTGCAGCCCACGTTGCTTGCTTCAAGCCAAAGATTTATTTGACCACCCAACGACGGTTTCAATTCAAATGGAAGCAATTAATACGTTCGTCTTCCTGAAATCTCTCTGGAAGAATCCTTGGTTAGGGGAAACTGAAACCCAGGAAGCAACTTCAAAAACTCAAGACTGCACTGGGGGGGGGGGGGGTTCTCCATCAAATAACCTTTATTGACAGGATTCTGTAAGCCCAGGATTCCATTCTGATATTTATTTATTTATTATTTATTTGATTTGATTTGATTTGTATACCACCCCTCTCCGAGGACTCAGGGTAGCTCACAACATATCAGAACAACATAACAATACCAATTAATTAAACATCCAATTTATATAGCTAAAAAGACTTAAAACTCTAATATAATTTTAAAAAAAACATATTCCAGGTTAGACCTAAAGATAATTGATTTCTCAAAAAGGCTTCAATACAACTTAGTGTTTTGGGCTGATGTGAGAAATACCGTATTTTACAGAATATAAGACACACCTTTTTCCTTCCTAAAACAGGCTTAAAATTCCGGTGGGTCTTATACTCTGAATGTAGCTTTTTTCAAAGCTTCCCCCCCCCAGCCCTAACTAGCTGCTAATGATCTTCCCAGCTCTTACCTTGCTGGTTCCTTCATTGTTACTCTCTGCAAAGAACGTTTTCCAAGCCCCAAGTTTTTGCAGGGTTTTTTTCCATTGCTCTACTTGCTCCGAATGTTTCTTTCCAGCCTTAACCAGGTGCTAACCATGTTCCTGGCTCTTTCCTGCTTGCAAGCTCTTTCATTGTTACTCTCTGTCAAGAATGTTTTCCAAACCTTGTCTTTGTAGTTTTTTTATTGTTCTACGTGCTCCAAATGTTTCTTTCCAGCCCTAACCAGGTGCTAACAATGTTCCCAGCTCTTACTGGCTTTCAAGCTCTTTCATTGTTACTCTCTCTGGATAGTTTTTTACAGCCCTAACCAGGGGATAAAATAAGGTGCTGAAGCTGACCAGACTAAGGATGCTAGCCAGGGGAATATCTGGGAGGGAGATGCTTTTCTCTATTATCCTCCCCAAAAACTAAGGTGGGTCTTACACTCTGGTGGGTCTTATACTCTGACAAATACGGTATATCCCTCCCTGACAACACCCTTCCCTCCCGGTCAAGGCAAGCGATGTTGGCCCTGTCTTCACTGTCGTTTGTTCATTTGCTTTGCAGCCTCCTTCGCCCATCCTGACCATGGAAATGTCTCCAAAGCAGGTAATTCACAGGTAGCAATTTTAGCCCTTGACACAGGAATGGCTGCTGCCCCCACAGGGAGGGGGGATGGGGCACTATGGGGGCAGTAGGTTTATGCACTATTTATTGAATACTTAATAGGGTTTTTTTATGGTCCTTCCTTCTCTAGTGCCTTAGTAGGATCCTTAATCATTTTTAAAATAGGAAAAAAATTCAATAGTATGTTTTTACCCATAAACCCTTTAATCGTTTTCATCACTATCTAGAACTGAACTTTTATAGCAATGAAAACAATTGAGCTACTTGCCTAACCTGTTATCCTACTGAATCTTGTGGGTTCAGCACAAAACCTTAAAATGTGACTATGCTCCTCAACAAAAAACGCTGTCTATCATTTGTCCTTTTTGTGGCACTTCAAATAATGGGACTTAATCCACTGAAAAAGAGTCCACGCACCTATTTGAAAAATTATCTTGGCTGGGAAGCTACTCCCACCCAGTCACATGATCTTTAAGTCACATGATTCCCAAGCCACTCCCACCTGGTCACATGGCCGCAAGCCACTCCTACCTAAATGACCATCAAGCCACACCCACAAAATAAGCCACAACCACAGTTTGGCAGTAAAAAAATTGGCAGCCCATCACTGCCTTGATAAGTGGCTTTTTAGAAACTCAGGTTTCCTTCCTAATCTCACACTTTCTGGCCCTGCCTGTCAAAATTCCTCCTTTTGATTTGAAACCCATGGCCACATTCCACACGGACACTCGACATTCAAGGCACATTGACAGAAAAACCAGTGAAAGAAAGAAGCAAGAAGGAAGATGTTGCCCAGATATTTCTTTGGTTCTTCCTTGGTGACAGCTTTTATGCAGAACCTATTTGTCACATTGATGCATCATTATCAGTCGTTGTATTATGCAAATCCAACCATGTGCATTTAGAAATTAATACGAGGGGCTTGAAGCGGGATTTGTGCTTCATAAACAAATTTAGGGTTCCGTCTTCAACTGGAGCAATTGTTCTCAATTTCTCTAGACTTGGTCCTTTGTCAAGGTTCAGGGAACGGTCTTTGCAAATATTTAAATCAGGGTTTCTTCACTTTAGTCACTTTAAGATGGGTGGACTTCAACTCCCATAATCCCCAGCCAGCATGCTAGGCGTTAAAGCCCATGCGCCTTCAAGACTTAGAGAGCCATGAAAAACGTGGATAGTCTCAACCCTTTTTGAAACCCTTTTAGAAGATATAAAGTGATCTGGAGTTAAAGCTCCAGTTAATGCTACTTAATCAGTTTGGTGTCTCTGGATAATAATAATAATAATAATAATAATAATAATAATAATAATAATAATAATAATAATAATTATTATTATTATTATTATTATTATTTATTAGATTTGTATGCCACCCCTCTCCGAAGATATAGCGCTGTTAGATTTCTGCCAGTGTTGTATTTTTGAAAAAAGTATATTATAGTAAAAAACTGGATTTTCAAAGCAGACGTGAGGCCAAATTTAAACAATTGGAACTGATGCCATGATGTTAAACAGGTGAACTGCAGGAAAAGAAAGACTTGAAATGTCTCTCGGGGAGAGAAAAATAAATACCGGGGTTTTCTGCTGATCTTTATAACAAAAATGGTTGCAGAAAATATTGTGCATTGTGAGCCAATGAAGTTAGTAGAAGCAAATTGATTTAACTGGGTGGAAAGAGGCCGTTTCGTGGATGCCTCTATAAACCATAATATGGGTGGACGTATTTCTACAATAGCAGATTTTTTTAAAAGTGCTTTAATGCCATAAATGAACGTGACGTTGTTTCTCATGTGTTTGCCTTGTCTGGTTTGTAGCAACAGTTGTACATTGGTTCCAGCGATGGTCTGGCTCAGCTCTCTCTGCACAGATGCAACACGTATGGCAAGGCCTGTGCCGACTGCTGCCTCGCCAGAGACCCCTACTGTGCCTGGGATGGGAACTCCTGCTCCAGATACACCCCCACTTCCAAAAGGTGAGGAATCTGCCCCTCCGAACCGTCAGTGGTGGCTTCTTCCTTGAGCCATGGCCAGGATGGGGCCCATAGAAACACAGAAGATGGACAGCAGAAAAGGACCCCCTGGTCCATCTCGTCTGCCCTTACAACTATTTCCTGTGTTTTATCTCAGGATGGATATATATGTTTATCCCAGGCAGGTTTCAGTTCAGCTACTATGGATTTACCGACCATGTCTGCTGGAAGTTTGTTCCAAGCATCTATTACACTTTCAGTCAAATAATATTCTCTCACGGTGCTTCTGATCTTTCCCCCAACTAACCTCAGATTGTGGCCCCTTGTTCTTGGATTCACTTTCCTATTAAAAACAGTTCCCTCCTGAACCTTATTTAACCCTTGAACATTCTTCAATGTTTCTATTGTGTTCTCCCCTTTCCCTTCTGTCCTCCAGATTAGACAGATTGAGTTCCTTGAGTCTTTCCTTATAGGTTTTATGATGAAGACCTTCCACCATTCTTGTAGCCTGTCTTCGGACCCGTCCAATTTTGTCAATCTCTTTTTGTAGGTGAGGTCTCGAAAACTGGACACAGTATTATTTCCAGTGGGAATAATACCACCAGCAGGATCACAATCTCCCTCTTTTCCTGCTTGTGATACCTCTAGCTATGCAGCCAAGCATTCTACTTGCTTTCCCTATCACCTGACCATACTGTTCACCCATTTTGAGACTGTCAGAAATTACTACCCCTAAATCCTTCTCTTCTGAAGTTTTTGCTAGCACAGAACTGCCAATACAAGACTCAGATGGAGGATTCCTTTTCCCCAAGTGCATTATTTTACATTTGGAAACATTAAACTGCAGTTTCCGTTGCTTTGACCACTTATCATTTTCTGAGAGCCATCCCCTTCCTTCTTCCTCCATTGATGCCAACCATCACTTTCCCTGCTAAGTTCTCTACAGGGTCCATATTCACTTTAGAATAAAATTTATTTATTGGAGTGTTTGTTCATAAGCAACTTATTGGCTCATTTCCTAGGCGTGCGAGGAGGCAAGATGTGAAATACGGAGACCCCATCACCCAGTGCTGGGATGTGGAAGACAGTGAGTATTGGTTCCAACATCTTCCTTCCTTCCTTCCTCCCTCCCTCCCTCCCTCCCTCCCTCCCTCCCTCCCTCCCTCTCTTTCTTTCTTTCTTTCTTTCTTTCTTTCTTCTGACCAAGTCAGAGCCGAAGGGCATTGTTAGAAATGGCTTACATTAATTCAAATGTTTGTGTGTCTTTCTGCACCGCTTGGTCTATTTAACAGCTCAGGAGCCCTTCGGCCGTCTGCCCCACCTCAGTCGTCTTACCTAGAACAGGGTTTCCCAAACTTGGCCACTTGAAGATATTTGGACTTCAACTCCCAGAATTCCCCAGCCAGCGAACGCTGTCTGGGGAATTCTGGGAGTTGAATTCCAGATATCTCCAAGTGGCCAAGCGTGGGAAACACTGCCCTAGAAGACCTCAGGTCAAGCTTAACCCCCTTTCCCGTCTTTACTTTCCAGGCCTCAGTCCTGAAACCGGGGACGAAAAGGTGATTTTCGGCATCGAATTTAACTCGACGTTTCTGGAATGTGTCCCAAAGTCCCAGCAGGCTTCCATCCGGTGGTTCATTCAGCGCTCTGGAGAAGAGCACCGGGAAGAGGTGGGGAAACTGCATATTAATAATAATAATAATAATAATAATAATAATTTATTAGATTTGTATGCCGCCCCTCTCCGGAGACTCCATTGCTCAAAAACACTGGGGCTGGTAGAAGTGGTCAGCATTGGATTCAGCATCACTGATTTAGCTCATGAAATGGGTGGGTGGGTGGATGGGCAGATAGATAATCATAGATGGATGAATGGGTAGATGATAGATAGTAGATAGATAGGTAGGTAGGTAGGTAGGTAGGTGAGAGAGAGAGAGAGAGAGAGAGTAAATAGTTGGACAGTGTGGAGGGGATTATTTCTTTAGTAGATTGAAGGCGTTCGGGGGAAAAAACTGTCCTTGTGTCTAGTTGTCTTGGTGTGCAGGGCTCTGTAGCGACGTTTTGATGGTAGGAGTTGAAACAATTTGTGTCCAGGATGCGAGGGGTCAGTCAATATTTTCCCCGCCCTCTTTTTGACTTGTGCAGTATCCAGGTCCTCAATGGAAGGCAGGTTGGCAGCCATTGTTTTGTTCGGCAGTGCTGATTCTCCTCTGAAGTTCTTTGTCGGTCTTGTTGGGTTGCAGAATTGAGCCAGACAGTGATGGAGGTGCAGATGACAGACTCAGTGATTCCTCTGTAGAACTGGGTCAGCAGCTCCTGGGGCAGTTTGCCCAATAGGGAAGTCTATTTTCTTATTGACTTACAAACTTTGAACCGGACTCAGTCAGGGAAGTTGAAAGATAAAGAGGTTCCAGATAAACGAAAATTCGCATTGTACAGTAACGGCATGGGCCACAATGAAACGTCCTTCCCTTCTTTCTCCTGGGTTTGGATAGCCCCTGCGGAATAAATCGCTGGGGATGATTGATGCCGTCCATTATGTCTCCCGATAGCTGGGTCAGAGCCACAGATTGGAACTGGGCCGTGCAAATGAACCAGCCTGATAATATTAGACGGCAGGACTCCATTGTTCCTTTCATCAGCGGTGGAAGGACTTTAGGCCAACTTAATGCAAACAGTTGTTATTTG
Source organism: Erythrolamprus reginae (assembly GCF_031021105.1). Lineage (NCBI taxonomy): Eukaryota > Metazoa > Chordata > Lepidosauria > Squamata > Dipsadidae > Erythrolamprus > Erythrolamprus reginae. Next base: position 643,359 of record NC_091955.1, on the reverse strand, counting down.
TAATAGATCCTATAATTATTAATTGCACATAAAAATGCCTGAAAACCAATCCTGGCTTCCACATCAGGAAATGTTTATTGCACTACATTGATTGCAAGATCGGTTGGAGACGGTTGCGGTTTCGCCTTTAATGCCGCGGAGGCTCAGTTGCTCACAGATTGGAGAATACAAGCCACTCGACGGCGGACACACAACCACACGCCCAGAGCGGCTCAGGAAACCCAGGTTGTTTCTTCTTCAGGGGAAAAGAGAAGAGAGAAAAAATTGCATTTTGACCCATACAATATTTGAATATAATTTGCAGTGATGGGCTCCTACGGGTACGGTCAGCCACGCGGAACCGGGAGTAAAATTTTGATATTTTTTTTCTTTTTTTCCCTCCTGGGCTCTGGGGGTGTTTTTCCTATCGCAGTAAATGAGGTTGAATGTGTATCATTTTAGAAGAGCTGTGTGTGGGTATATACATATACAGTTTATATAATAGATAGCGTGTATTTTTGTGTGCCTGTGTGTAATCTGTATGTACAAATATGGCATATATACGTAGAATTAAAGAGTCTATTTTGGATGTTCAAAATATGCATTTACATGGAACATGTAGATCTTCCAGAATAATGTATAGTCCAAGAACACACCATGAAGATTGTTTTTCCACTTTATGTACCCACCGTTTATGGGTAATTAGCAATTACATTTTCTTTTTTCTGTTTTTCAGCTGAGAATTCTGCTTCTTTCCTTGCCTATCATAGAATAGAATAGAAATAGAATAGAATAGAATAAGCAATGGAATAGAATAAGCAATGGAATAGAATAGGAATAGAATAGAATAGAATTCTTTATTGGCCAAGTGTGATTGGACACACAAGGAATTTGTCTTTGGTGCAGATGCTCTCAGTGGACATAAAAGAAAAAGAGACATTTGTCAAGAATCATGTGAATAAGTGCAGATTCTGTATCACAGGAATCATATTAGAACATCCAGATGTGTTATTTTTAGGATCATGTCATGTTTATATCTCTCTTACTTGAATTTGAAACTGGACAGATGTGGGAAAGCTTCATGGGCTGCAGAATCATAATAATCACAAACTTGGTTTGTGAAATAATCATAAATAACACATGGAAGGTACCAAACAATGTGGAGAGCTTCACAAAGAGGTCATGTGTTAGATTGTGTTGAAAAAATCTCTTTCTGGGTTCAATGTTCCCATGACATATACTTCTTTTCTATAAAATATAAAACAAAAACATGATAGTGTTTCTTCTTCTTCTCCTTCTGCCCAACAGTTGAAACCGGACGAGAGGGTCTTCAAGACAGAATTCGGGCTGCTCATCCGCAGCCTGCAAAAGAAGGACAGTGGGACGTATTACTGCAAGGCTCAGGAACACACCTTTGTCCACACCGTTGTGAAGCTCAACCTGAACGTCATCGAGACCGGACAGATGGACAGCAGCCACAGAGTGGAAGAGGACCCCAGCCGGGCGCGAGACCTCCAAGCGGAGTCCCGGCTGAGGTACAAGGACTACCTCCAGCTGCTGAGCAGCCCCAGCTTCAGCCTGGACGAGTACTGCGAACAGATGTGGCACCGGGATAAGAAACGGCAGCGCAACAAAGGCGGTCCAAAGTGGAAGCACGTCCAGGAGCTGAAGAAGAAGCGGAACCGCAGGCACCACCCGCCCTCGTCCACATAGCTCCTGGAGCTTATTTAAGAGACGGACAGTCGTGCTGGGGAAAGGACTTTCGCTGCTCTTGACGTCGTGGTCTTCTCTCCAGCAATGTTGCTTCTCAAAGAGACCTGGTGGCACTTGAGATCTTTGGACAAATAATGAAGGGAAGCCTTTGGGATTTGTATGTTCTTCAATTCTGAACTGAGATAAAACTCTTTGATCAAGGAGGTCCAGTGGCTGACCCAAGGTTGAACCAAAGGCCCTAAGGATGGTTGAACTATTGAGTTCAAGGAAACTTTAAAAAAATACATGTGGCTGTGAGATTTCTTCTAGCCATCCATGGATTCTGATCCAGACACACTTTGAGTCCACTCAACTGCCCCGACAAATGTGCTATGTGGGGAATGGACAGGTGAGAGAAATGCTTTGTATTAAGGAAGAAGAGCGGGGCCTTTGATCTTAGCTTCACAGAAAGAAGGTGGACATGAGTAGCAACCAGTTGGACCACTGTCTGTTGAAAGGACACAGATTGGAACCGCCAACAGAGAAGACCATTGAGCAGAAGGTTGGACTAGAAGGCCTCCAAGGTCCCTTCTAACCCCGTCATTCTACGTTCTCCTATCCAGGAGGCAAACAGGGGGCCAGAGCAGAATTTCGGGCAATGCCCATTTTCTTTGGAAGAGATATATTTTGTGTCCCTCTTCTCCACCTCTCTCTCTCTCGCCTTGCCATGTTCATGCTTTGGCTGCTGTTAAGATGTTTCTTTGACATCTTTAATTGAGACCGATTAAATCTACCAGAAAAAAGAGAGGAAGCATCTCTGTTGAGAAGGTGGGGGGAGAAAACCAGCCCTTTCCCCCCTGTATCAGTGATGGGCTACCAAACTTTTTACTACCGGTGTGGCTTATGCATTTTGTTTCAACATCTTTCAGTGCAAATTGGGGGCTCTGGGGTGGAGCTCCAAATTTTGCTACCAGAACTGCGTTCCTGACCATTCCCGTAGGAGCCCAGCACTGCCCTGTATGTTAGAGACCGTAGCGCGTCGGCGGAAATTGTGTTTTATATTTTTACTAAAATAAAATAAAAACAAAGTCCATGTGTAAATAATGCGCACAAAAAAAATGGGCAGCTTCAGAAATTTTGTAAAATATTCTTTTTTTAGAAAAAAACTAAACTTGTCACTGCTTAAACGGTTGATGCGTTTTTGCAAAAAGACGCCTTGTTTTCAGCGGGTTGTTACGTCTCTCAAGCAGAGAAATGAAAGTTACAATCCTGGTTTCACGGAAGCTGGTTTGCAGCCTCAGAAGCAGAGACCGAGGAGAACCTGGTTTGCTGATGTTGTTTTCCAGGCTGTTTTTGCACAAGGGGTGTCTTCCTGACCCCAATTCTCCATCCGTTGCCCTCCCCTCCCCTCCTACTGTTTCACGCCTCTTGTCAGTGTGAAATGACAAATTAGCCATTTTTCTTTATACAGGGGAAGGTTTTGACTGATGCTAAAAAGGGCAGGTTTTTCTCATTTCTCACGCATTCTCTTTCATCTTGGGAGTAGATTTTGTGGGGAAACCGTGTAATTGGCGTGGTACTCAATAAAACAGAGACTGGTTTGGATCCCCAGCTTTGAGGGGGGGGGGATAGATGTTTCTTTACGTACTTCCTGTATTTGTGTAAATTTTTTTATGAATAATCGTACGGCCATATTTTGCCTTGGAAGTTGGACTTGCGGGGGTGGAATCCATGGGCCATTTGGCCTTGCATTTATTCAAGGACCTAATATTTAAGCATTGCTAGAGCCAAAATAAAATTGACCAAAATTTCTTACTGCAATAAAATACTGCTAAACATCTCCATCAAGCAGGTCAGTGCAATTTGGAACTGCAGGGACTTTTTGTTTGTGGTTTGTAAAACAGGAGATTTTTATAAAAAGAAAACGCGTTGAAGTCAGATGAGGATTTAATTAAAATATGCTGGGGGAGAAGAGATCGGATGAAACCAGTGCATCCAAACAGCTCATTGGCCTGAAACTCTCATGCAATTCCTATTTTTTTAAAAAATAAGTGGAGGTTAAACTGTTTCCTATGTTGTGGTCCAGGTTACTGGGTAAAAACCATCAATGAAATTGCAGGCTCCCTTCATTGCTTTGTAAATAAATGAAATTCTTTGTGTAATTTTATTTCGGCAGAATGAAACTGATTTTAATGGTACTAAACACACAGTAGTGGGCTGCTTCCCCCATGGAGGGGATGTGGTGGGGGTAGTAAGTTTATGCACTATTTATTGAACACACAATAGGTTTTTGTATTGTCCTTTCTTCTCTAGTACCTTAGTATAATCCTTCATTACTTTTAAAATAAGAAATAATTAAATAGTCTGTTTTTACTCATAAACGCTTTCATCATTTTAATCATTATCTAGAACTGAAGTTTTATATCAATGAAAGGAAATTGAGCTACTTGCCTAATCTATTATCCTACTCAACTTCGTGGGTTCAGTATACAAAACCTTCAAATGTGACTGTGCTCCTCCACAAATAATGCCGTCTATCATTTGTCCTTTTTGTGGCTATTCAAATAGTGTGACTTCATCCACTGAAAAAGAGTCCAAGCCCCTATTTCAAAACTTATCTTGGTCAGTAAGCCACTCCCACCCAGTCACATGATCTTTAAGCCCCCCGCCCCATCACATGATTGTCAAGCCACTCCCACAAAATAAGCCACTCCCACAGTGTGGCAGTAAAAGTTTTGTCAGCCCATCACTATATAGACAGCATAGCTGGGGTTTATTTGACCCCAATTGTATGGGTCATTTTTACAAAGAATGGATTTTTAAAGACAATGAAAATGAGTGTGAAATGGATATATATCACAGAGATGTCTTCATTTCTCTGTTTTTTAGACTAGATCTTTCTAGCCTTCTTCCTAAAACTCCTGGACTGGGCTACAAATAAATCTTCCTAATTTTTCTGCACAGAAAATCAAACGTCTGCGAATCCCCCTTGTCTTTCGGTACATGCAACCCATAGGCATCCAAGCCCAAAATTGCAAAGCACATTCTTGACATCACAGCCTGCGCTTTCATGGCCCTTTTGTGCTTATGGCAATAGGATTTGGATTTATATACCTCTCTAAGCCCTCTCTAAGCGTTTTACAAACTTGCCCCCAAACAATCTGGGTCCCCATTTGAGCCACCTGGGAAGGACGGAAGGCTGAGTCCACCTGGAGCCGGTGGTGAGATTTGAACTGCAGATCTAGCAGTCAGCTGAAGGAGCCTGCAGCGCTGCGCTCTAACCACTGCACCATTCTGGCTATGTTACCAGGAGGACACCTGCTTAACTCTTTGGGGTGAGTCAAAGTGAGTGGGGGCCTCCCAGCTAGACGGGCATGGAGAGAAGTAAAAATACAACAAAGGACATTTTGTTGGCTGAAATGACGCAGGAGTTTTTTTTAAAATAAATAAATAAATCCTTTTAAAGTAAGTTTAAGTTATAAATAGTGGAAGTGTCGAGATGAGGTGTTGCCAGATTGAACACAGCCCAGGGTGGAAAATGTTTTGCTAGGAGACAACGGCTCAAAATGGGAGACTATGAAAAGCTCTTGACCCATTGGGAGACTCAAGAATGAATTGATACAATGACTGGTGTGTTTCTGTTCACAAGCCATTAGTTTTGCTTCAAACACACACCCTTTGGGCAAGGAACAGATCTAGAAGTGTGTTTGATATGAGCATTTTTTTTAATTCAAAAGCTTTTTTTATTTACAAAACATTTAAAAAACAACACACATATCACAATATAACACAATACAGATGGATAACAAAAAAGAAAAGATACATGACGGTCTATTCAGTATTCACCATTATGACCATTCTTGGTGTTTGGAGAGGATTCGTGAAAGGTGCTGGAGGTTCTGAATTTGGGAAACGTTTGTATGAAAAGTGGAAGTTCAGGAAATGAATGAGTGTGGAGGAAAAAAAGAAAAGAAGGAAAAGGGACAGTTGAAGGAAGAAAAGGAAGCATGAGCCCTGTGTGTAAGTTAATCCTTCATTGGAATAACTGCAAAGTGACCAAACATAAAAAAATGTGTTTTTTGAAACAAAGTGAAAAGTTATCATTCTTGGAAAAATGAAAAGGGCTGATTTCAGAAATGCTGATTTTTTTAAAAAAAAGGTAGATAAAGTGTGGGTTAACTATCCACGTCTACAAGATTGTGGAATGCCCTCTGTGGATAGGATAGGATTAAAACCTGCATGCCTGGTCCAAGGTAAACCCCTCCTTTTATTACGTTTAAGGAAATAGTTATTCATTTAGGCTTCCCTTCACCTGAGGGAATCCAGACCCTTCTGTGGCTCTAGGATCAAGGGTACTTGCTTATTCAGCCCTTCTATTGTTCTAGCTAAGAGCAAAAGCTATGCTCACTATGCTCGCCTGCATGCTTAGTGTGAAATTTATTTATTTATTTATTCATTCATTCATTCATTTATTTATTGATTCATTTGATTTGTATGCTGCCCCTCTCCGTAGACTCGGGGCGGCTCGCAACAGCAATAGAACAATTCATAACAAATCTAATAATTTAAAAACATTTTAAAAACCCCATTATCAATCAGACATACATACAAACATACCATACATAAATTGTATAGGCCCGGGGGAGATATCTCAATTCCCCCATGACTGGTGGCAAAGTTGGGTTTTACGGAGTTTACGGAAGGCGAGGAGGGTGGGGGCAGTTCTAATCTCTGGGGGGAGCTTGTTCCAGAGAGTCGGGGCCGCCACAGAGAAGGCTCTTCCCCTGGGACCCGCCAAATGACATTGTTTAGACATTGTTTAGTATGCTGTATATTAAACCTGTTACTAGTTAGTTATCTTTGGACCACGTCAATCATTGTGATTACATACACAAGAATTTTGTTATAAAAAATAAAGTGCAAATCCAAGGAAGGCAGAGATTCACACCAGAAGCTGCTCAGTCAGGGAGACCAAAAAAAGGACAAAGGATTATTCCAGAAATTATCTCTCCATGTCAGTGATTTCTACAATAAAGAAGAATGATTGTTGCAAAAATGAATACGTAAATATATGCAAAGCAGCTGCATTGTCTTTCAAAGCCCAGTTAAACCTGGGTCAGATGTTCCATGGACACAAATGTTTCTTTTCAGCCTCAGCCAATTGCTTCTGACCCTTTATCGATGGACGAGAGAGATCATAGGCCCAATAATCCAAAAGATACCATTCACCAAGTGGTAACTTTGGGAGTGGAGATCAAGAAGGAACGGACGGAGAGAAGTAGCCTAGAAGAAAAGAGACATTTCCTAACAGAGAACAATTCACCAGTGGAACAGCTTGCCACCAGACGTTGTGAGTGTTCCATCACGGGAAGATTTTACGAAGAGACTGGACACAGCCATTTATCTGGAATGGTATGGGGGGGAGAGGTTGGAGTAGAAGACCTCCATGGTTCTTTCCAACTCTGTCATTCTGGTATTCTGTTAAGGGTAATAAACGTTTTGCTGAGAAACCGAAGAATCCAGGGTTCAGCCTCGAAGCTGCAGGTGGATACAAGGATAATTTTGGAATGAATCAAGGTCTTCGTGAAGGAAAAGAAGCCATCATCCTGTCTTAGGAACAGCTGATTTTGCAAACAGTCACCCAGAAAAATGTTGCTATTGCTTCACTAGCTGATAGACTGATAGCAGCCTTCCAATATCTCAGGGGTTGCCCCAAAAGAAGAAGGAGTCAAGCTCTTCTCCAAAGCACCTGAGGGTGGAACAAGAAGCAATGGGTGGAAACTAAACAAGCAGAGAAGCAAACTAGAACTAAGGAGAAAATTCCTGATAGTGAGAACAGTTGATCATTGAAACAGACATTGCCTCCAGAAGTTGTGAATGCTCCAACACTGGAAGTTTTTAAGATGTTGGATAACCATCTGTCTGAAGTAGTGTAGGGTTTCCTACCTAAGCAGGGGGTTGGACTAGAAGACCTCCAAGATCCCTTCCAACTCTGTTGTTGTTGTTGTTGTTGTTGTTATTTTGCAAACAATCATCCAGAAAAATGTTGCTATTGCTTCACCAGTTTTCCTAAGTTTCCCCAGCTGAGTGTGGAAGACATGAAGTTTGAGAAGTGAAAACCTCTGAGAGGGAGGAAAAATTATATCTTAAGAGAAATAAACAAGAGAAATTTCAGGTTGCTTTCTGGCACCAGTTTTGCATTATGTTTCGCAAGGAAACACAGCGGAGGGAGCCAATTAAGCTGAAATTTTTCATTCTGTCACAAAAGGTTTAAAGGGGCCAAACATTAAGAGACAATTAGTGAAATATCTGATGCTCCAGGTTGTTTCTAATTATCAACCTTCCTGCAGAACGAAATGAATTCTCCTATATTAAGAAAACCCTATAAAGGGGACTGTATCCTTGGCGTGGATTTGAGAACACAAGAAATGTGAACAGCAGCACCGTGTGTGTGTGTGTGTCTCTGTGTGTGTAGAAGTGGGGGGAATAAGAAAAGAAAAAATGCAGGGGCAAAAAGAACCAGTTGTTCCCAGAAAAAGACAAAAGAATCTCATCCCCTGGACTCACAACTATGTCCTTGGTCATCTCATGATGAATTGGCCTCCAGGGTTTATGAGTCTTCACAGCTGCTGTCAATTCATAATACCACTCTATGAAGCCCTAGTTAGACCCTACCTAGAGTCCTGCATCCAGTTCTGGTCACCACACTGCAAAAGAGACATTGAAACTCTAAAGAAAGTGCAGAAGAGGGCAACTAGGATGATCAGGGGACTGGAAACTAAACCATACAAAGAGAGATTGTGGGAACTGGGCATGGCCAGGCTGGTGAAAAGAAAGACCAGGGGAGTCATGATAGCAGTGTTTCAGTACCTGAGGGGCTGCCACAGAGTGGAGGTGGCCGGGCTGTTTTCCAAAGCACCAGAAAACCAAACAAGGAATAATGGATGGAAACTGTTGTGAGTGGTCCACGTCCGCTTCAGCTGGTCACAAATTCTGAGGATCGAGGCCAGTGTTCTTGGCATCTGAGTCTGAGAGTGATGAGGAGTTATAATTAGAGAGTGGTGAGAAGAGCAACCAGGGACGGTAGCACCTCCAGTTGTGGTGTTGGGTGAGTCAGAGGAGGAAAATGAATTAGAGGAAGGAGATAAATTAGAGGAAGAGCCCATGTTAGATGCCAGAGTGAGGAGAACTATGTCCAGACAAGAGTATCTGAAAATAATGGGGTCTTGGCGTTATTAGCTCTATGGAACACTTGGCCATGCCTTGTCACTATATAAGGGACAGTTTGGGGATAAGTGGGCATGGCAAACAACAGTTGCAAAAAATATGGCCCTGTGTGAGCTCCAGAGTTCAAGGAGCACTTTATGCTTTCAGATCGCTCTAACTCATGCAATTTGCATGTTCTGAAGAACTCTGGAGTCCGGTTGAATGACAGAATCACTTCAAAGGAATTTCCCAAATGAGTTTTGGCTTCTGGCCCAGGACCTGTTCTTATCTAAGAGATAATTAAGTAGGAAACACTGGGAGGATGGAGTAATTTTGAGTTGGAACTATTAACCATTTTTCACCTGAACGTTTTGTAATCAATCTATCTTTTTTCTATTATTCTTTGGGGGGGTGACTTTTAATTTGGGTTGTTTGCTTGCTGAGACAGAACAGAAACTGACCCAGGAGAGATTCAACCTGGAAATAAGGAGGAACTTTCTGACGGTGAGACTGATCCACCAGTAGAAACAGAAGTTGCCTGTGGAGGTTGTGGGAGCTCCAACACTTGAGACTTTTAAAGGGGAGACTGGACTGCCATTTGTCCAAAATGGTATAAGGACCCTTGCCTGAGCAGGGGGTTGGGCTAGATGACCTCCAAGGTCCCTTCCAACTCTAATAAATAATAATAGTAATTATCCCCCATTATCAAAGAGCACAGCTCGAGAGCAACAATGCAGAATGTATAGGGGAGTTTAATTTGGCATGAAAAATATAGAGTTTATTTTTCTTCTTTTTAAAAAAAAAAAAATTATGGGCCAAGATAGGCAACAGGGAGAATGCTAAAAGAAACCAGCACTCTCCTTCTGGTTTAGGTGAGGGGCAGGGTGATTGCTACCAAAGCCAGATGATTTAGTTATTAAATGTATACAACGATATGACAGCATAAAAATAGCCTTGTCACAGACACAGGTAATTATTCGCTGGTTATTTTTTCTGCCTTGTTGCATTTTATAAGTGCACAATATAATGGATTGAGCCTTAGTGTTTATCTTGGAGCTGCTAAAAGCACAGATTCAGTCAAAATTTTAGCTGAAATAGATCAACACAACTGCCCAAAGAAGGGGAATGCTTCTCTCCACCTGCTGTGGGGGTTTAAAAAAAGAAAATTAGGAAAATGTTTACACAATCCTACAAACTCCACACTTTTACAGATGGATCAATCGACCGGAACTGTTGCAAATGGAGTTTTAAAAGCAACATTGAAGTAGATGTGACTGATGCTTTATTTGAAAAGGGAAAGATGTGGAAATAACTAGACTGGATTCTCACAAGGCTACGAGGTTGCAGCAATTCAATAACCCTGCACAAGGAAAGTGTAACAAAAAAAAATATTATAACTTTCAGGAGCAGTAATGAAAATCACAGAAAAAAAGTGAAAAGGGGGAAAAAAGCACTTCCTGCAAAAAGACACCACTCAGATCTTTAAAATATAGCCAAGGTTTCAATGCCCCCAGTTCAAAGTAGGAGAGAACTTGATATCTGCTTTGTCAGATTATATAAAACAAAACTCCCGTGAATTGCCTGGAGGCTCCCAGTCCAGCAGCAGACAGAATAAATGTCTTTACCAAAGATGTATGTTTTGGATCATCAGATTTGGCACTTCAAAGGTGTTCTCAAATATATAGTCTCTTGATATTAAGTTACACACAGTGGAGGGTTTTTTAAATTGTGCATATGGTCTTGCACAGAGAGAGAGGGGGTGGGAGGAAGGAAGGAAAGAGTAGATGATAGATAGATAGATAGATAGATAGATAGATAGAGGATAGATAGATAGATAGATAGATAGATAGATGGATGGATGGATGGATGGATGGATGGATGGATAGATAGAGATAACTAGATAGATAGATAAATAGGGAGGGAGGGAGAGAGAGAGAAAGATGAGAGATAGGAAAGAGAGATGGAGGGAGGGAGGAATGATAGCACAACAGAATCCAGTGGACAGTTGGATTTTTAATAGCCTTGATCTTGTCACCTGCCCAAACATTAACTTCTAAACTCTTACTTTGGGTTCCTCGCAAGTGTGACTGGTGTCTTTCCTCTGGCTTGTGGCATTGAAAGACCCAGTCCTTCCATCTGCCAATCAAAGATAAGTTGAGCCTTCAAATATTTCCCCCATGTGTTTCTACTTTAAAACCCTCATTTCAGACCAAGCCATTCTGAATTTCTTCTGGTTTTAACATTAGAAAAAGACAATTAGAAACTGATGGAAATTGGTGTTTGTTTGTTTGTTTGTTTGTTTGTTTGTTTGTTTGTTTGTTTCCAAGGACCAACGCATTGGACCCATTCCAAAGCAGACACACTATGCATTTAGCACATCTACAGATCCAGGTTAATAACAGGCGATGCTCCAAAATGTTGCTTAAATTAACAGATTTGTTAATAAAAGAAAATTCCAAGCAGGGAAAGGAAGGTTTGAGGATATTTCTTCGCTCTCCTCTCTGTCGGCTACAAGATGCCCGTGAGGCTCAAACGTCTTGTAGAAACAGATGGTTTGTGGTAACAGGAGAGTCTACGGAATATTCAATTTTTTTTATTAGATATCATGGCTGGTCTTTTCTGCCAACTGTTCTGTATTATCATAATTTGTGTGCGTATCTTCAGCAGCGGCTCCTTAGGAAAACAGTAGTGCGATCTTGAGAGGCCGCGCGGGCTTCTGTATTAAATCACATCAGACCTCCGATCGCCGGAGGGCCCCTTCTTCGCTTCTGGAACATTCCTTCTGCCACCCTCTTCCCATTCCCCCAGCGGCATCGGAGCTAAGCCTCCTCATGCGGGTTTCATTCATGCACTTGGCCTTTCCAAAGGTAAAGCTAATAAAGATTACAGCCACCTGTCACTGGGTTGGATCACATCCTTGGGGTGAACATGTGCCAGATCCTTCAAAGCTTGGGTCTGTGGGGAGGATTTTCCCCCTTGAAGTTGGGAGGAGGAAGAGGAAGGACGTCCTGGCGGTAAACGATTCTACTTGGAATTATAACTCCCCATAAATATTAGAATGTCAAAACGTTAGAATTAGTATTTTGAACGCCAAATCTTGTCCAAATCTCTAAAAAAATGAAATCTAATCTCTAATGATATTTAATAATATATAATATTCTCAATAACAGAAAATAGAATATTAGAACATTCTAATCTATATTAATAAAAATGTAAATGTATGTTTGTTTGGGACGTCAAATCTCCAAAAGTTCTTCACCGATTGTTTTGAAATTTATTTATTGTTAGAGTTGAAAGGGACCATGAGGGCCATCAAGTTCAACCCCCTGCCCAAGCAGGAACCCTATAGTACACCAGTCAAGTGGCAGTTCAATCTTCTCTTTAAAATGTCCAGAGTGTTGGAGTTCACAACATCCACTGGTAGGTTGTTCCATTGGTTGATCGCTCTGACCATCAGGAAGTTCCTCCTTATCTCCATGTTGAATCTCTTCTTGGTCAGCTTCCAGCCGTTGCTCCTCGTCCGGCCCTCTGGTGGCCCTGGAGAATAAAGTGATCCCCTCCTCTCTGTGACATCCCCTCGTACACTTGTAGACTGCTATCATGTCCACTCTGGCCCTCCTTTTCTCTAGGCTATCCATGCCCAGTTCCCTCAGTCTCTCTTCGTAAGTCTTGGTTTCCAATCCCTTAATCATCTTGGTTGCTCTTTTTTGCCCCTTCTCCAGAGCTTCAATGTCTCTTTTGAAGTGTGGTGACCAGAACTGAACACAGTACTCCAAGTGTGGTCGGACCAGGGCGTAGTAGAGTGGTATTAAGACTTCCCTGGTCTTGGAGTGTATTCCCCTGTTGATGCAGCTTAGGATGGTGTTGGCTTTTTTAGCTGCTGCTAAAATTTTGACGTCATGTTGTATTCAATTACAGCCCTTTTATATACCTATATTATATAGCTGTCACATCTGTGACAGGTAAAAGCTGGTGAAAAACATAGGAGCCGTGTTTTGATTGGCTAGTGAAAAAAAAGGGAGTTGCTTGGCATGGAGACTGATGACAAACACAGGAGGTGATTGGATGCTGATAATTATTTCAACTGCTACAGGAAACTTCTCAGAACATTGGATGCTTGGGTGGAACCAAGATCTCTGCGAAGTGGGCCACTTTTTTCGTCTTTTGGCAGATGGGTCAGGCCGGTCTCTTAAAGCAGGGTGGGGGGAGAAATGTCCAGATGTCACCCTGTTTTCTAATGTTAATCCCTCCCAACTTTATTCTTCTGAATGAATTGAGCAGGGGATTTGACTAGAAGACCTCCAAGGTTGAAGCACAGCAACACGTGGCTGGGAAGGGCTGGTTTCTAATAATGGTCTAGTGTTAGAATTCCCATAAAAGTCCCATCTGAATAAAAGTCCCATCCGAATCTCTGTCAAAAATGACCAACGTTCACTTTAGTTTCTGCACCGAGATGGGAGAGCTTTAAACAGAGCGTATTTATGTTTTCTGCAAAAGTTATTTCTAGTTAAAGGGGAGTGGAACTACATCATTAGGAAATGAACTGTTTATAAAATAAATGTGTAAAATAGAAACCAAGAGTTAAGCTCCATAAATAAACCAGAATTCATAAAATCATGGCTTTCAAAGCAGGAAACTGTAACTTCCTGTAACATGATCCATAATTCCATGTTTTTGCAAGATCTTGGTCTCAATCTTCTTTTGTCTGATAAACTTTCAAGACTTTGAAAAATGCTGCTGTCTTTTTCTTCCTTCAAAGCTAAAAAATACTCTGTTCCTTCAATCTGTCTTTATAGGGATGCAGATCTATGTTTTACTGTTTACAGTTATCTGAAACTATTTATGAAACTTTTATGAAAGATTTTATGGTTTTGAACCATTTAAGACTGAATTTGAAACAGAACTGTGTACAAACGATGCACATGTGATTGCTAAAATCTAAGCTTTTATTGAAATATAAAACAGAAGAACAAGCAGAGGAACGGATGATAAAGTGAGCTAAAATCTTGGGTTATAATATACAGATGGAAGGATGGGAAAATATGTGGTTGAAAGGCTTGAAATTTACCCTGAAAGGGAACTTTTATAAAACGATGTACAGAACCATTAAAAATAAACTCTTCCAGTTTCTCCGAGAGCTCGTTTGAAGTGCGAGGCCACAAAAGTGTTTGAGGTGAAGCCAGACCAATATAGAATTAAGTGGAACAATTACTTTTGATATGAAGAAAACATATATCTAGTTGTTGATGGAATCTGCAATTGTGGTGGCTTTTGTGCAAATGCTTCTTGGTGCTGACACACACGGAATTGGGAACAGGCTGTTCAATCCCTGGTCCTTTTCATGCATAGTTTTTTGTATTGTTTGGTGCATTTGATTGATATAGATGTTTCCATATTGTCCTGCTTGCAAAGACTCGTGCTGGTTAACACTGAAAGAAAAGAACACAGAACAATTCATAAAATAGGTTCATCACCCACCAGAAAATCATTCCTGAATAGACAGATCGATACCTCTTTGCAAACAGCAAGCAAGGTGGCATTGCTCATGTCTGAGGAGAAACCTGCTCCATAGTTGGAGCTTTTTGGGGCCTATTTCTCCTCACTTGAGCTGGAGACCTTCAATGCCTGTTTTTGGGATGACTTGAGGTCAGCTGGGTCGTCCAGGACCCAAGGATGCTGGTGGAGAGAAATAGTCTTGGATGGGCGTGGATATTAAATCTTCAGAAGTAAAGAAGATCCTTCAATGACTTCGTTGATATCCCCAGTGAGGATTCCAATTGGAAGGTACCCGGGGCCTAGGGGAAGAGCCTTCTCTGTGGTGACCCCAGCCCTATGGAATGAGCTCCCCTCTGAAATCCTTTCAACCCAGGATTGAAAGTCTAGTCTCGTAGGGTCTTCTGTTTCGAGTGGAGGAGTGAAGGGCTCTTCTGCTGAACTATCTCTGGACATTTTCAAGGATGTTGATGTCCGAGATGTGATATGGGTTCCAGACAGATGAGCAGTAGTCTAGAATGGGCCTGGCAAAAGTCTTGTAAGCTCTGGTGAGTGGAGTGAGATTGCTGGAGCAGAAACTATGTAGGATCAGATTAATCACTCCTGAAGCCTTTTTTGGTGATATTATTGCAGTGGGCTTTGGCACTTAAGTCATTAGATATTAATATTCCAAGGTCTTTTACTGAGTGGGTTTTTTTTGTGAGCTTTTGTTTATTCCGTTTATATTGGAGTGTCGGATTCTTTTTGCCGATGTGGAGGGTGGAGCATTTGCTGGTTGATATTTGAAGTTGCCAGGTGTTAGACCAATCTGAGACAAGGTCAAGGTCTTTCTGGAGATGCTTGCAAGATGCGTGTGAAAGGGAGACCAGGATGTGGGGAGTTCATGGTCCTCTTGAAATCATAAAAGAGACCCAAGTGAGCAACTGAATATCAAGAGCAGATCTGGCTAGAAGAACGTCAACCTTTCACTCATGAAATTTAAGAGGCACAAACAAGTCTAGTTTTTCTCCTTATTCATACTTGGCTTCACTTTTTAGTACATTGTGCTGTTCACCTTTCATTTCCTGGATGCATTAACTAAATAAATCAGAGAATATCAGTTGACAGGATCACCTGAATTTTTGCCAAATTATACACCAACGAGCAGTTTGCAAGACGCTATTAACAAAGAACTTAACACCTTGACATTGTTCATTGTAGTGTGAAATTAGACTGAAGCAGGAAGCTGCTCCTTTCACCTTCATTAACTGGGGGCTGTTTTTCCTTTCGGAGGAATCTCCTGAACCCATCAAAAGTTAAATGAAACTCATCGTGGTTTCAATCACACAAATTAACCCACAGTTAAAGATGAACCGATCAATGTCCACACCAGATACTGGGCCCCCGGAGAAGCAAACGGGGGGTGGGGGGGAAACAGGCTGGGAGAATCATTTGTTGCTGAAGAATAAAAGCATTTTGATCCTTTTAAAGCCATGTGCTCTAATAATCTACGTGATCAATGCTGATGGCTGCAGTGCGTCTCTGCTCATTGTTTCTGGTGTTTTGTCCCGGGAGTTTATTGCACTTGTTGCCACCTCAGTTCCGGGGCCTTTGTTCCCCCTCGGCTCTTTCAGCTCCACGTCCCAACCGCTGTCGGCTGCTCTTCACTCTCCTGGAGGGGATTTTATTGGAGATTGATTTTTAAGAGGGTGTTTATGATTTGATCAGCGCTGCAGGTCTTTTCTTTCAGCTCCCTGTAATTGGTTTAGCCTCCGCATGCTTCACAATGCGAAGGACAATTTGTGTTTCCATTCTTTCTTACTTTCGGTTACTTTGATTTGGAAAGCATATTTATTTATTTATTTATTTATTTATTTTGTCCAATGCACAATACATATTGAAGAGGATAGACATGAGTTATTATATATAAAGAAAGGATATAAAAGTCCAATACACAATGAGGGTTTTAGTGGGTATATATCAATATACACATAGTAAAATACATGATGAAGGTTATAGAGGAGATACTCATAGTAAAATATATCTAAGAAATAATAGAAAAGAAGATATAGGAATAGAATATATCAATGAAAGAATAGAAGAAGAGATATAGGAATAGAGGAAAGGTATATAGGAGATATAGGAGAGCAATAGGACAGGGGACGGAAGGCACTCTAGTGCACTTGTACTCGCCCCTTACTGACCTCTTAGGAATCTGGATAGGTCAACCGTAGATAATCTAAGGGTAAAGTGTTGGGGGTTTGGGGATGACACTATGGAGTCCGGTAATGAGTTCCACGCTTCGACAACTCGGTTACTGAAGTCATATTTTTTACTGTCAAGTTTGGAGCGGTTAATATAAAGTTTAAATCTGTTGTGTGCTCTTGTGTTGTTGTGGTTGAAGCTGAAGTAGTCACCGACAGGCAGGACGTTGCAGCATATGATCTTGTGGGCAATACTTAGATCTTGTTTAAGGCGTCTAAGTTCTAAACTTTCTAGGCCCAGGATTGAAAGTCTAGTCTCATAGGGTATTCTATTTCGAGTGGAGGAGTGAAGGGCTCTTCTGGTGAAGTATCTTTGGACATTTTCAAGGGTGTTAATGTCTGAGATGCGATATGGGTTCCAAACAGATGAGCTGTATTCGAGGATGGGTCTGGCAAAAGTTTTGTAAGCTCCAACTCCTGTGAAAGAAGGGCCTGGGGGGGTGGGATTCACAACTAGAGACACCCTGGGGTTAAAGGAAGAAGACTGGGGCTCTGAGATGCTCCCCCTAGAAGACTGGTGGAGAACTTTGGAGAGAGGGAGGGGGGAGACAGAGAGACACAGAGAGAGAGAGAGACAGAGAGAAAGAGAGAGAGGGAGAGACAGAGAGAGACAAAAAGAGAGAATAGAGAGGGGGGAAATAGAGACAGGGACAGAGAGACAGAGACAGAAAGAGAGAGAGACCAAAAGAGAGAGAGAGGCAGAAAGAGAGAGAAAGAGAGAGAGAGAATAGAGATAGAGACACACAGAGAGAGACAGAAACAAAGAGAGACAGAAACAAAGAGAGAGAGCTAGAGAGAGAGAATAGAGGCAGAGAGAGAGAAAAAGAGATGGAGAGAGAGAGGGAAAAAGGCAGAAAGACACACACACACACACACACACACACACAGAGAGAGAGAGAGAGAGAGATTCACATCACTCCAGTTCTTCCCACCTACACAAGATAGCGGACATGTCAGAATCAGCCTATCAACCACTGGCCAAGGCCCAAGGGTATGTGGTAAGTAGCCAAAAACAATGGCACAAGGACTGCCCAATACTTTGGAAAATGTGCCTCAAGGTGGACACTTAGCCCAGCCTGGGCAGCCCAAAGTTGAGAAATGTCATTTTAGAAACAAAATAAGGGGAGACATTGATCTGGTCTAAGTTGACAATGATGGACCCTGATGTTCTCAGCCAGTGACTGGTGGGTCACCTTCATGCTGGGCCAAGCAGATGGTGATGTTCCAGATGATACTTTCAGTCTTACTCATTTCTTCTGAGGATAACCAATCAAGATTCCTGGAAGTCTCTTTTTCCCAGGCAGCCTTTGAAGTTGCTGAAGTTCTGGAATGAGAGGCAACACCTCCTGCTCCACAGTCGCACCTTTGTTGATTAAGCCTATTAAAAACATTTGCACAGTGTCCTTTTAGAAAAATACGCACATTGCATAACATACCTTTGTGTCCCTCCAGGTCTGTGAAAAGAGGCAGACAATATAGGAACCCGATTCCAGGATAGCTGAACATCTGGATAATGGCATTGGAGATGAGTTTATTTTGAGCCGTGTGCATGAGATGTATGGAGACTACAATAAACCCATATTAGAGGGTTAAGTTAAAATAATAACTAGAAATTGAGTTTGGGCTGAATTTTTCAAGCGTGCGCTTCGGTATGAATGTAACATAAATATATATTGAACATCACCGAAAACCCCCTTGGCAAACCACTTTAAGGGTCTTAGGCCAGGCTGTTAATAAATTGGGGAAAGTATCTCTTTTCCCCCTTGGAATTATCTTTCCATCAGGGTGGAAAGTTAATATATCAGTCAGCCCAACCGAATGCCAAGGAATCTTTGCTGCTGCTTCTCAAAATAGAGGAAAGTCGGAGGCCTGTGTTTGATTTACGCCCATTGAGGTTTGATCTGAGTCCTCTGCAGTTTTTCCAAAGCTTTTGGGGTTGAGAGCTCATCCATCACGTTCCCTGGAGGAGACACAGTGGGTGACGTGGAGGGGAGATTGAAAGCAACCCAAGGACCTGGCTTTGGACTTGGTCTCATGGCTTCTAGTTTGGAGAGTTTATTTATTTTTATTATTTGTTTTTGTCAAGTACATATCGGAAGTATACAAGGATATAGCAATGTTTATATACACGATATTGAATAGAATAGAATAGAATTTTATTGGCCACGTGTGATTGGACACACAAGGAATTTGTCTTTCTTGGTACTAATAATACAGAAACCTTAGAACAGGGGACGGTAGGTATACTGGTGCACTTATGCAGGCCCCTTACTGACCTCTTAGGAATCGGGAGAGGTCAACAGTGGACAGTTTAAGGGGAAAGTTTTGGGGGTAGTGAGCTCCATGCATTAACTACTCGGTTGCTAAAGTCGTATTTCCTATAGTCCAGTTTGGAGCAGTTTACTTTGAGTTTGTATCTGTTGTGTGCTCTTGTGTTGTTGTGGTTGAAGCTGAAGTAGTCATTGACAGGAAGGACGTTGTAGGAGATGATTTTATGGGCTGTGCTTAGGTCATGTTTAAGGCAACATAGCCTCTTGGACAGAGGAAAGGACTTGCGCATGGCTGTAGCTACAAATTTGAAATTAAGGTTAATTCATCAAAAATTGTATTTCACCAAAGAATGTATCCAAAAGGATGGACAACATTTTTTTTTAAATGCTGTAGATATAAGAAAAGTAAGAACTTACTGGCCAGGCAATATTTATGTGTGAGGGTGTGATTGTATTGATTAGTTTAAAGGGTTTTTATTGTTATTAATATTTGACTTGACTTTCTATGGTATTGTTTTATTGTTGTAAGCCGCCCTGAGTCCTGAGGGATTGGGCAGCATATAAGTCAGATAGATAGATAGATAGATAGATAGATAGATAGATAGATAGATAGACAGACAGACAGACAGACAGACAGACAGACAGACAGACAGACAGACAGACAGACAGACAGACAGACAGACACAGAGATCGAACCCAACAACCCTCTTGATTCTGAATTGAACCTCCCAAAATTCTCCAGGTATGATGGGGACTGTATATAAAATAAACCAAGAATGTTTGGTTACATGTATTAGAACACTATTGCTTTAAGGGCTAGTGTTACGGATGGCCACAAGAGGGAGCCAGAAGCGTGATTCTCTCTCTCGGCTATTTCTGTTTTGTCTATGTGACTATGCCGTAGTAAGAACTGTGGGTTTAAATGATGGTTTATGTATTTGTAAGCTGGAAAAGTAAGCTTGTGGTATTGTACATTTTTAGACATGTATTGACTGATTTAACTGTGTATGGCTAGGAATGTTTTTGACAAAGACATTTGTTTATTTATTAATTGGACTTGTATGCCGTCCCTCTCCATGCATATTTGCTAAAGTAAATAATATTTTATACACTTAATGTATCTGGATTGTATTACTGAATTATTACTTGTATCTCTGGACTATCAGCTGGATATATGCAAGAGTCTTCGGAGAGGGGCGGCATAAAAATCTAATTAATAATAATAATAATAATAGTAATAATAATAGTAATAATAGTAATAATAATACATTATTATTACTATTATTATTATTATTATTATTAAAGACCTCCACGTTTCCTCTGTGTACGTGTATCTTTGACCACTCAGAAGAGATAACTCTGCCCACTCCTTAACAGCCATCGCTGAACATTTGGGAATCTGAGCTTCAGAGAAAGCGGAAATAGTCTCTCCCATCACTGTGGACAGGTTGTCTTTTATCCCGTCATCGTTATATTTGTTTTTGCTAATTAGCGACTGTCAGATCTGCTACATGGATAACGCGAAGGTGGCCAGGAAGGTGGGAATTTCCAGAGGTTTGTTTTAGGTATTTGATTTCCATCGAGCTTTGACACTGAGTTATGTCATTGTTTTCACTTCCTTCCCCTTGCAGATGACAGGCAATCCCTTCCTCGGCTGGGCTTAACGTAGGAAAACAGGCAAAAGTTCAACCAAACAGAAAGCAAACCCAAAGACGGTGTCGTCAGTAGGGAAGGAGACTCAACCCTCTCCCCCCTCCAGAGGAGATGCAGACCAAAGGTTCTCCAGTTGTCAGGTGCAAAAGCCCTGGTCCTCCTGTGACATCACAGGTAAACCTCTGAAAACGCTAGACTTCCATCAGGAGAACAAAGTCTCCAAAACCTTTGGGGGCGCAAAGCTTAGGAGGTGATTGTGGACCTGACCTACTGCTAGGGAGAAAATTGACTGGAATCCCTAAGAATAAGCTTATTATAGAAAAGCAACAAACAAACAAGCATTTGATGATGTGTGTCAAAGTCCCATCGTAGTCAATTTGCAGGAATAATTTAGGCCACTGCCGAGCATTGGGAGCCAAAACCTGATCAGCAGGAAAGAAGCCTCGATGGATTTCAACCGAAGGACGAGACCTCCCACTCTGCAGAGTTCGCCCTGCTTTGAGACGGTGCCAGTTTCAAGTGGGAGAGAAATGTACTTGGATTAAATGTTTAACTTGATGGAGCTTTGATGCCTCTGAAATCCTTGTTTCTCACAAATGAACGTATAATTTACAAGCCCACTTCTGCTTTCATCACTGCTGCAGATTCAACTGAAATGCTGTTGTATTTTTTATAAATCATCTTGTCAAATAAAAGTTGGAATTTAAGAATTAGGGAGAAGGAAGGAAGGAGAGAGGGAAGGAAGGAAGAAAAGAAAGGAAGGAAGGAAGAAAAGGAAGAAAAGGAAGAAAGAGAGAAAGAGGAATGGAGGGAGGGAGGGAGGAGGGAAGAAGGAAGGAAGGAAGGAAAGAAGAAAAGAAAGGAAGAAAGAAAGGAAGAAAGAAAGAAGGAGGAAGGGAGGGAGGGAGGAAGGAGGGAAGAAGGAAAGAAGGAAAGAAAGAGGGAGGGAGGGACGGACGTCTTTTGTGATATGGGTTTCTTCCCGTGTAAGTTTCAGAGGTTCCTGGCTTACATGGGAAGCAACCTAAATATGAGCAAAATAAAGGAGGGTCTTTAAAAGAAAACCCACCCACATCGTCTGTCTAGTGTGCCAAGACCTTTATGGGGACAATCGAAAGTCTGTGGGAATCAAAGTCCATAAAATTAGGTTCCAGCTGCTTTGACATTGGGAGTCCAAGGGATACCTTTCCCTCAGAAAAGAAGGGCTGTTCCTTTGGCACAAAGTGTGCGTTTTGTGAGTCTTCCGTGGAAAGGAGGAGCTCACACTGGCAGATGGGTTCCGTGGTCCTTGTTTCCTCTTTCTCAACACCTCCTGCTGGCATCTAGCAACCAAGGAAGAGGACATTCCAGAGAGGAAGCCAAAGGAGCCGAGTGCTTGGCCTATAAGAAGCTTCTCTGTGGCATCTTTTATGATTTGCAACAAGGCCTTCATTACTTTCCCCACTAATGCAAAGCAGAGGCCCGTTGCTTGCAATTCCGAGAGCCAGAAAGGGACCTGCACATAGGTGAATTGGTGCAGAAAGAAGGATGGAAGAGATCCATTTACGCAGTTTTAATAGCAATTTCATAATTTTATGGATGCCTGTTGGCCTGCCAGCTGGCATGCTCAGAGGTACAGGAAACAGAACCACCCATTCAGCAGTACCGGTGCTGATGAAAACCACAAAAGTCACCTAGAAGGTTCACAACTTGATGAATGTGAAAGTGTTTGAATGTAAATCTGAGCACGTGCAATTCTATCTTTGTAGATAGTACAGAACGATGACATGTGCTTCAAGAAAGGACCAGGGAAGATGGATATTTTAAAAGTAAAAGAATAATAGCGTTGCTGTCCACTCTCGTCCTGCGCAATTAGTGATGGACCCAGAGGATTCAGAGACAGTGGAGGTGTCCTGTGTTCTTGGCACCCGAGACTGACAGCAAAGAGCAACCAGGGCCTTCTGCACCTCCCGAGATGAGTGACTCGGGAGAAGAGGAGGAGCTGCTTCTGGATGCTAGGGTGCGCAGGGCCTCTAGGAGGCAAGAGTGGTTACTCAGGAGGAGGTTTACTCAAGAGTAGCATTGCTGGCTACTAGGCCACACCCTCAGGCTATTTAAGGAGAAGTCATGCAACGCTTCGATGCAGAGAACAACGCAGGTTCATTCTAGCATCTAATTTCGAATTTCTGTTTCTTCAGCTTGTGATTTAAAGAGACACATTCTTGGTTTTTTGAGGAGCTCCGGGCTTCCAGCTAACTTCTGAATGTCTCCGCTTCTGAATATTATTCCAGCTGGGTAATTATTGTTGTGCTTATCTCTTTCTGGGACTCTTGCCAGCTGGTAAGACTTTGTACGCAGTATGGCTGTTAAAGACTTTAGTTTCATTTTGAAAAGACTTTAACTGCAAATACTTCTTGTAGATACTAAAATCATTTATTATTTAAAACTAGTGGTGTGCATCTGATTTCTGGGGGGGTTCGGTGCTGGAACAAAACAAATAGATGTGTGTGTTTGTTTTAGGTCCTTCAAGGTAGACCAGAAACAGGCATCCCGTGAAGGGCTGGAATTCTACTTTATGGTTACAAGGCATAATAACCATGCTTTGAAAGCCTTGAAAGCAATAACAAATGTTCCTGAACTGTAATAGCCTTTTTTAAAACTTTCTAATATTTATCCCGATAACAGAGATATAGTACCTTGAGGGTGGATATGCACTATTTTGATTAATAGGAGAAAATACAAATTCAGACATTTTCTGTGATTCTATATGGGATTGAATCAAAATCTCGGTTTGGAAATTAGAGTCTCTAAATCTCCCATCGACTATAAAAATCCCACCAAGGACTAAAGCTTATTTTTTCCATTTGGCACAGAGAAGAAATGCCGGAATAACAAAGAATCCCCCTTTGTTATGAGGGAAGCAGAGAAAGAGAAAGAACTGAAGGGAAATTAAATTAGTCATCCTGCCGTCCTATGGAGAATCAAACATGACAGCTTAATGACGGGGACCTTTTTTTCCAAGGAAACTCAAGGAAATACAAGTGTGTCCAACTTAGTCTGGATCCGAGCCCAGTCACAAGTAGATCGCTTTGTCTCTCTCTCTCTCTCTTTCTTTCTCTCTCTCTCTCAAGAGTGGTTGTGCCTTAAAAAGAAAGAAAACTGGCAAAAGGTGGAACTTTATTATCTATACCGACTGGTTTACTTTGGAAGAGGACCGGCTGGTCATACACAATTCATCAGTTGTCCTGGTAATTCACTCCTCATTCTCCACCCTGCAAGGACCCAACAAAATAGCTTAGATGTATCTTTAAAGTGAAAGCCAACTAGGGGCTCCGTTTCAGGACAGATCAGATTAAGCAGAGTTGGAAGGGACCTTGCAGGTCATCTAGTCTAACACCCTGCCCAAGCAGGAGACCCTTACATCAGCCTCTACCTAGGATCAAACTCACAACCTCCTGATTATAAGGCAAGAGCTCCACCTCTAGGCCACAGCAGCTGGACATGTACATGTACATATACGTATACGTATACGTATACGTATACGTATACATATACATATACATATACATATACACATACACATACACATAATAATAATAATAATAATAATAATAATAATAATTATTATTATTATTATTATTATTATTATTATTATTATTATTATTAATTGGATTTGTATGCCGCCCCTCTCCGCAGACTGTGTACGTGTATGTGTATGTGTATACATACACATATACATACACATATACATATATATGTAGATTGTTCTGAGTTTGGGTTTTACCCTGCATAAGGGGGGGGGGGTTTCAGGTTTTAACCCAAACTCAGAACCACCAATTAATCAACCTTTGCTTTGGAAAATGACCACAGTAAGGAATGAGGCTTAACAAAAAAAAATTAAGACTATGAAAAATACAAAAATAAAAATTACATAAAAAGCTAAACCATATCTAAATGTATTTTAAAAGTCTTTTAAAAAGCAATGAATGCTAATTTTAAAAGCACCAACCAAGTCATGGTATGACACGTTTTACAATTACTCATTAAAAGTAATAGTGCCAGAGGTCAATCTCCTGCTGTATTTTGAATGCTGTTGCATGGAAGTTGGCAAAGGTTGTTATATTGTACCAGGGTCAGCATCTGGGAACAACAGGGTGGTATAAAATTATCTTGTGCACCCTGAGCATTTGTTTAGCCTTTCCTTACATACTGCACCCACAAATTAATATGCATTTCGATAAAGTATTACAAATAAGCATTCTTTTTCAAGTATGAGCATTTTGCAAGCATTTATTTTCCCCAAAGAGAAATGTTCTCTGGATTTAAATAAAACAGATTGACATGGATTGAAATAAAGCTAAAATGTCTTATTTCTGCATGCAACTTTCCAAAGGACACAATATTTCAAGACTCTGTTGAACCGCATGCCTTTTGGGCCTGAATTAGCTTGAAAGGTATAATTGAATCACCTTGATGGTCACCTGCAGAAGAAGACCGGAAGGAGATCTTGCCAGGAGACTGGCCCGAAGGATAAAAGGACTACGAAGAGCTTCCTGCCACTGTTCAACATTTCACCTTCGATATCCACAGTCCAATCCACAATCACCACCACCTTCCATTCCCAACCCTCAAACATTTTTCTATTAGCTATAAAAGTTATTTAAAGCCTTTGTAGCTTGGTGAAACGATAGAATAACAAGGAATTTTATGTCCTTCTCAAACAGTGTGAAGGCCTTTTGGAAAACCTCCCCTTCTCATGCCAAAGAAATTGAGGTTTCCCCATAATGTGGGTTTTTTTAATTGCTCTCAAGGGGGCTTAGATGTAGGAAATCCCGCAGGGCCTGTGAACAGAATCACTACAGTATGTAATAACAAGGTTGGTGCTCACAAATGGAGTCACCTGGCCGGGTGATTTTAATTCATTTCCCTCCCACTCAAAGCTTTGAAAAAATAGCCACTTACACGAGAGAGAATCCTTTAGCCTTTAGCCATTGTTGATTCTGCCTGTGACTAACATCCGATCCTTCTTTCGGAAAACGAGCCCTGCCTTGGACTCAAGAGTGAAGTTTTGGTGAAGGTTGCACCTTCTCCCAAATTCCTGGCGTTGATGTATAGATCGCTCGCAGTCTTGCTTTGAAATGAACTTATGAAGGAATTATCCCCAGTGTAGACTGGACTTTCCCGCTGATGGATGGCGTCCTAAAACAGAGGCTGAAAAGAAAAGCAGGGAAGCCGAGAATCTTGGAGACCTGAAATGAATCCTTCCTTAGAAAGTCCTGCCGCCTGCCAAGTCCTGGGTCTCCCAGCGTTACCCTCCCGGCAGCCCCCGGGAAAGGCAGCCCAAGGCCAAGGCCGAATAAAGAACAGGCCGCCTGGGCTCCAGACCAAGGGAAGCAAAGCGAGCAACACTTGAACACAAAGGGACATTTAGGATTACAAAACGGATTAGCTGCCTTAGCACAAACGAGCGAGAGATTTACACCACAGAGGTCCCGGGGGTCTTTCCCAATCCTTTCACTTCCAGAGCCAAAGCCACTCCGGAGGCGTTTGGGTGCCAGGCGATGCAGGGAGCCGGCCAAGAGTCTCCGGGCTCCAATAGCCTCCTGCTTATTTTAGTTGGGTTTACAAGGAACCTGCTGGCTACTTAGATCTCCCAAACTCTTCTGGAAGAGCAGAGCAGACACGCCTGGGTTTGGGAAAGGGGGCCCACTTTTGGAAGGGCTTTGATAGTCAAAATTTACTTTATTTATTCATTTGTCAAACACCTCTAGGAGAGTTTATAGTGACTACCTCACTCTGTTGTTTCTTCCCCAAACCCCAAAATCTCCAACCTTAAATTAGGGGCTAATGGACCTCTCCCCTTTTCTAAGAGGTCTGTAAGGGGCGGGCATAAGCGCACCATTGTGCCTACCCTCCCTGTCCCTCTGTCCTGTTATCCTTCCTATCACTTCTTTATACTTCGTTATGCTAATACAAACTATAATTCTATACTTGTTTCACAACAACAACAACAACAACAACAATAATAATAATAACAATAAGAAGAAGAAGAAGAAGAAGAAAAGAATTTTTTAAAAAGAAAGTATGGATCATTGATATTGCAATCCCAGGAGACAGCAGAATTGAGGAGAAGCAGCTAGAGAAATTAGTGAAATTATATTCTAATTATTTCTTGGGTTGGTGGCTTCCCAGCCTGATGTACCTCAAAGGATTGACAGAGAGGCAAGTCCCAAAGACTCTGTGCTTGCCATGGGATGTGGGTCCAGGATGGTAGAGATTTAGGCTGTGGGGACAGTTGATTTGGAGGGGGAGTGCTGGCTTTTCTGATGTGCGGGGAGAAAGCAGGTTCTCAAAGAGAAGGACTAGGCCCAAGGAGACTCGGTCAGGGATCTTTGCCTTGGGTTCTTCACTGGCCACATGGTGGGGGCTGGATTAGAACATGGAACAGAAGGGCTCAATGTTCCAACTGATGAACCCAATCAAAGCAAATATGGTCAAGACGATTCAATCTTTTAAGGCAAAACTTTATTCAGTACTTTATTAAGTATTATTGGCAAAGATGAAGGCAAAACCAGATCCAGCTAAAACCAGACCCAGAGCCACACAGTTAAAGCTCAGGGTCTCTCCCCCCCCCCCATTGGACCAGGTCACAAAGTGTTGTTCTGAGAAAGTTTGGTAAACAGCTGCTGAAGTGTCCTTGATTCTCACCAAGGCTGGCATACAAATCTAATAAATAAATAAATCTTGATGTCTGAAACCTAAATTCTATCCCTCTCCCACCCACCCACCCATAATTCCTTGGAAGCTGAGAAGTGATAAGAGTTGCAAGAGAAAAATCGCCTTTTGAAGCTTGAGTGTGGCCTTTGTCAGAGCCAAGGGATTATGGGTGGGTGGGTGGGTGGGAGAGGGATAGAATTTAGGTTTCAGACATCAAGATGCCAGCCGTGAGAACCAAGGACACTTCAGCAGCTGTTTACCAAACTTTCTCAGAAGTTGTGTTTTTAGCTGATGCTCATCATGTCTTCTGTGTAACAAGGAGCATCTCTGTTCCTTTCCACAAGAGCATCAATCATGGTCATCAGTTTGGCCACCTGAGCCTCCCGTTCTTTGGCCCTGTTGTTGAAAAGCAGGTACCGGTTCCCGCATTTAGCGATATATTCCTTCAGGTTTTTATGTCTGAAAGATATAAATTTTTCTAGAAATCTAACTTTCAGGTCATTTTTATGGGTGAACAAGATGATTGTGTAATGCTTGGCTTTCTGGCCAAAAATCTCTTTGATCTGCTCAGCTGTATGCACATCCTGGAAGTCACAGAAAGGATCCACCACATGCAGAATGACATGGGGGCCTGGGGGGCAAAACGCCACGCCCTGGCGCACTTCCGCAACAGTAGCCTTGTCTGGACGATCAGTATGGGCAAAGCCAGGGGTATCAACCACCACAACCTTCCTGCCCTTCAGCAAGACTTCCTCCTTCTGGCATGTTTCTGTTGTTGACTTCCATGAGGTCCCACTCTCAAAGAATTTGCCTCCCAGGATTGTGTTTCCTGTCGCACTTTTCCCATTTCTCTGTATGCCAACCAGGAGGATCCTCCGTTCAGGTCCTGCATCCCAAAGGGGAGAGGAGAGAAAAACAGGACTGGTCAACATCATAGCCTGTCCCTCCAACCCTCTACCCACCCCAGGGGCTGTGTCTTTACCTTGGATGCTTCCAACCATTCCTAGACCAGTCACATTGCACAAAACCTGGGACTTCTGTGTGAAAAGCAAAACAGAGTCAGCCAAAGAAGGTTGCCAAGAATTCCCTTCCTTCATAAGACCCGGGGAAGATTTGGGGGGGGTGTATAAATAAGGGCTATCCACTACTCACTGCCCTAGAGGCAGACCCTCCTGATCCTTCCCCCCATGCCACCCCCCTTTTTATGCAGCCCTTCAATTCTTGGGATCCTGCACTTTGGGGGTTTCAGGAAGGGTAGGGGGATGATGTTCAAAACATCAGGCAACTCCCTGGCTCCATGCTCAAAGGGACCCTATTCTATGGGGCTGCTCCTTCTGCACCTCCAGATTGTTCCAAAGGGTCATCCCAACCTCCCAGCTCTCCTCCCTGAATGGGGAGTGGTCTGCAAGCCCCCCTCCACACCTATTTACCATTCTTGGTAAACCTGTGGAAGGAGCCTTGAACTTTGGGCTTCTGCACCAGCTGATTGAAGGGTGGAGTAAATTGTTATCTCTTCCGCCTGAGTTCCACACACAAAACCGGAAGAGACTCCCGAGCAGAGAGCCTTCAAAGACGCCCGTGACAGCTCATGCGGCTGCATTTTGCACAATTTGTAATTTCTGAAGACTCTTCAAAGGGAGCCCTATGCAGAGAGCACTGTCATGGTCAGCTGGACATCTCAGGGCAGGAGTGTGTGGGCTGTCCCAAACTGTCCCTTCCACAATGGAGGCTTTGTGAAGCTGACACTAAGGGAGGCCCTGAAAGATGCTGCCCTCCAGCAACCTTGCCAAACCCAAGCAGCTCGGACTCTTCTCCACCCTCAACATAGCTTCTTTGGATCAGACCTGGCCCCTCCACCAGGTCCCCCCATGAGTGGTGCTCCTGTTCAGACCTGTTCCCACCTCCCACAGGATGGAGCTCATACATCTAGTAGCTTCCTCCATTCCCTTCATCCTCCAAATGGGCCCGTACACCTGCCTTTCCTGCTGGTCACCCACAGCCTTATGTGTTATGGTTGACTCACTTTGCACACCCTCTTTGCTTGCGATACCTGTCGTTCCTTGAGGACCTCTGTGGTCAAGGTTAAACTTTTGGTTTCCAGCATCTTTAACAAGCCAAATAAATCCTTCATGCTCTCAGTGTTCATTTTCCAGAACATTTCAGCAGCAACATTATGCCTTCCCACGTTTTTTTGGTTAACAAAGAGTGCAGAATGGTTGAACTTGAAATGCAGAGGGACTCCCGAGACAACCTGAGCACATGGCGGGTCAACCTCCTTGAGGAACTCCAGGACAGGTGGGGTCTCCCAATCTACAAAGGTAATCAAGTACTGGAGGTTATCTTTCACGTCTTTTCCCAACATGGAGAGCATGGAGTCAAAGATGTATTTCTGGGTGTGAGCTGAATGGCCCATCAAGCAGATGGCATCAACGTGGTCAATGCTCCCTGGGGTAGAGAGGAACTCCAGGAGCTGCTTCTCCACCAATTTGTCTTGCTCTGCATTTCTTGTTCCTCCAAATCCTGGCATGTCAATGATTGTGAGGGAATAGGGAATTCGGAAGCCCTTCTGATGGTTCACCACATAGGATGTCACTTCAGACGTCCTGCTTCCAACTTTGCTTGTCTGAGGGCTTTCATGAATGAGTTTGAATCGGAAATTATCTTCCCATTGGACACCCAGGATATAATTGATCATCCCATTGATCAGAGTGGTTTTCCCACATCCTATTGCTCCCATTATCAGGATCACTTTGTTGGGCACTTCTGGGTTCTTCTTTCCAAGCTGGCACATGAGACAGGAAGTGGAGGCATCTGAGGGGACTTTCTCCAGAGGAAGGGTGAACACTAAAGGCTGTCTGTCCTCCACCAGGGAGCTTTCCTGAAGGAATTGGTGGGCTATGCTTCCTCCATCTTCCTCCTGCAGTGATGTGGAGACCTCCACCTCCTCACAGGGGACACTCAGAGCTTCATTATCACACAGGGCTGACACCCGTATTTTATACGCTGTCTGGGGCTTCAGACCTTCAATGGAATAAAATTCTGTTTTTCTCCCAGTCCTTTTTTCAGTCCATTGGTCTTTCCCAGCTCCAGCCTCCACCATTCTGTACTCCACCTTGTACTCCTTGACCACAACTCCCGAGGCAATGATGCTGGGACTCTTCCATACCAAAGAGATGACAGAAGATGACACAGTGACCATTCTTAATTTTTCAGGAGGGCTGGTGGAATGGGTCTTTATGGGTGGGCTCAGGTCACTTCTTTTACTAAGGCCCAGCTTGCAACAAGCAGTATACTGGAACTGGTACTCTGTGTTTGGAGGCAGATCTTTCAGCAGCAATAATTCTTCAACATCCTCTGTCTTCATGGTCCTCCAGTTTTCTTCCCCTGCCATCTTGTACTCTACCAGATAGCTGGAGATTGTAGTATTTCCATACTCTGCGGGCTGAAACTTCAACTGAATGCTGTTGTGTCTCAGTTCACTGATCAGGAACGGGAGAGGTGTTGCGGGCAACTGAAAGTTCTTGCTGACTAGCTCCCCATCTTCATAAAGGTAAGTGATAGGCCCTGGTGTGTCCAGATCTGGGAGAGAGGCCACAACAAAACAAACCTTCTCATTGGATTGATTGACACTGAAAAAGTCTTTGATGGATTTGGCAGCTTGGCGAGCATTGCGGGTCCTCTCCTTGTCCTCAAACCAGGCCTTGTCTTCCTCCTGCCCAGAACTGGACCTTGTCAACGTCTCTGATTCTTTCACCAAATGATATTGAAGCGAATCCTTTAAGTTCAACAGAAATGGCTCTGTTTTATGTAGAGAAGTGAATATAAAGCAGACGACATATACATTTTGTGCATCAAGAACTATTTTTTCCAGCTTGGTCTTGGATGAGATAACTTTCTTTCCACTTAGAATAGTCAAATAAGAGTTAACATGATTAATTTCTCTTTCCCTGGCATCCAGAAATTCAAAGAATTTTTGGCTGCTGAAGGGCGACTGGTTGATGGACATCAACAAGTCCACCAGAGTCCCTTCCTCCTGCCCTCCCCCCCGGATGGAAGGCAACACTCTGGCCATCTCTTTCTGGAAAGTCTGCCTGTGTTGCTTGCAGAGGTGCTTGAACTGCTGGATCTTCCTCTTGATTTCAGGGAAGGTCTCACAAATGGGATCGTTGGCTAGATCATTGCTTTGCATCAGGATTTCATTGAGTTCCTCCAAGATCTTTTCAGCATCAAAGATCAATGGTAGGCTGACCTCACGGACCATCTTAGCTGCTCTGCCATCCAGCTTGGTCAGTGGGTAGAGCCAGACCTTCATAGGCACAGCCTTCTCCCCATGTTCCCCTAACAATTTTGGGAGAGTTTCATAAACTTTCATAGCATTTTGGAAAGTCACCGGATTTTTCTCTAAAGAAAAGTCTCCATGGAACTTGCATCTGAACTTCAGAACATTCTCTTTCTCCTCCTCAGTAAGTTTGACCTCTGCTTCTCCTCCAATAGATAGTTCCTTCATGAGGGTAATCCGGAGGTTTTCTTCCATATTTTTTACCATCTCCATTGAAGAAACTTCTCGGTCAAAGACAAAGAAGGCCTGGGCTCCATAGAGGATAGCAGTGACCATGTGGGTGGCTGTGCCCTGCTCAAAGACGGCTGGGTTAGAGACATTCTGGATTCCGAGGTGGCTCATGGTCAGCTGTTCATATTTGGTGGTGGTTTTATATTGAACGGTGACTCTGGCCTGTTTCTTGGACTTCTTGGTGTCACAAAGATACTTGGCTGACCCTCCCACTTCAACCAGCCCTCCCAGGAAACTGGCCTTGAGGGAGGCTGAGATGTCCAGGGCAGAGCTCTTGTCATCTATGCTGTCGGAAGCAATGATTTCAGATTCTGTCTTGGGCTGAGGCTTGATGGTCAGGTCCTTCTGAAGAGAGCTGTAGTCCCAAAGGTTGACACCTGCATGGAGCAGAAAAAGATAGAAAGATGAATTGAACCTCCAAAAAACATATTCCTCTGCATAGAGGAGCTCCAGAGAAATGGGACAAGGGAGAGATCTCCCCCCTGGAGGGTTTCCTCATTTGTTCTTTCCTGCCATCACCGGAGAAACCTCCTGTCTGTTTTGTAAAACACTGCAAAACTAAAGGCATTTGACTGAATAGAGAGGAAATGCTATGGTCATTTGTACAAATAAACATTAGATAGGTCTTGATAAAAGTAATGATAGAAGACAGTAGAAGAGCAGGACAGGGACGGTAGGAACGATGGTGCACTTATGCATTCCCCTTACAGTCCTCTTAGAAAGGGGGAGAGGTCAATTGTAGATAATCTAAGGTTAAAGGTTTTGGGGGGGGGTGAGTAGAAATCACAGTCAGGTAGAGTGTTCCAGGAGTTGATCACTGTTGCTGAAGTCGTATTTTTTGCAGTCTAGTTTGGAGCTGTTGACCTTTAGTTTAAATCTATTACGTGCTCATGTGTTGTTGCAGTGGAATGTGAATAACTCACTAACAGGTAGGACATTATGGTATATGATTTTATGAGCAATAGTTAAGTCGGAAAGGAAACGTCGGAGTTGTAAGTTGTCTAACAGGAGAATTTCAAGTCTGGTGGAGTAAGGTATTTTGTTGTGAGAAGAGGAGTGAAGGACAATTCACTCCCACAATTCCTAATCAGCATAAACATTGGTAAGAATTCTGGGTGCTGAATCCACACAAGTGGGAAACAAGAATGTGTCTATTAGTCTCAGTCGTCCAGGTCATGGTTGTCCCTGGGAGCTCAACTCTGTCCCTGGGCTGTGCCTCCCTCTCTCCCTCCCTCCCTCCAGAGACCCCTCCACCTCTCCTCCAACTCCTACCTGGGATGAGCGCATCCTTGCGGCTGTCGTACAACGTCCCCAGCTGGAAGGGGCGGCCCAGGGCCGCTATCTCTATGGTGTCCTCTTCAAGGGCCATGCTTGGCCTCTGCAATTGCGGACACTTCAGCTGTCCTAAAAGAGAGGAGAAACATCTGGAGGAGGCAGAAACCAACAATTGACTCTGTGAGGGGATGCAGGCCACATTCCCCTCTCCGATGGCGGTCCACATTCTTTGAGGGGCCAAAATTGGCAACTCCTTGGACAAATATTATCTTATTTTTAAAAAAATAATGTTTATTAGATATATACATTCTAAAAATACAACAAAGAACAGAACAGAAAAAGAAAAGGAAGAACAAAAGAAAAAATAGACATACATACACATACATACAGACAAATCACATGAGAGACATGAGGTTCATAAGAAAAGAACATCGGTTAAGATAACAAATAAATAACTTTTCCTAGTGTACATTATCACCATTTGCAATTTAAAACTCAGGATTTAAGATATTTGTGTTTATTCCAAATGATTTTAGTGGTTGTACGAATATGCGTATCTATTCAACTTCAAGAACAAATACGTCAACTATCCAGTTGACCTTTGTTGGTATGAGACCTAGTGTTAAGGTGTCTAAAACGGATGTATTCTACCCCTCATTCTAATTTTTTCTTGTTAGTATCATTATTATTGTTGTTTGTTATCTGTCTGTCATCTTTATGATTGTTTGTGCTGATACACAGTCGATTGTATCCAGAAGGCAGAACGTCCTTTTCCCCAAGGCCAAAGGTCAGCTGGCCAGTACGCGCATATGCGCTGGAGCTGTCACTAGGGCAGCGTCTCGCATGCCCTCTGATATGGCTCTGCATGTCACCTGTGGCACACGTGACATAGGTTCACCATCCCAGGTGTGGGGCCTCCTCCTTGATCAGGGGGTGGAACTACCATGTTTCTCTGAAAATAGACCCAGTCTTATTTTCTGTTAGGTCCCCAATAAGCACTTGGGCTTCTTTTCAGGGAAATAGGATTCCAGGGTGATTGGCCCCTCGGCAGGCACATAAGAGCCAGAAAGTGCAAGGGCACTGGTGTGCGAATGGCAAGAGAAGGCAAGACAGGTGTTGGGGTTGTGCAAGGCCCCGTCCCTTCCCCACCTAGCTTATTTCTTTACCTGCCTGCCTTAACCCACCTCCTGCATCCTGGGGTCTTAATTGGGGCTAATTTTGTAGGTGGGGCTTAGTTTGATCGCATGTGGTCAAAAACGTGGTAGAGCTTATTTTTAAGGTCTTCTTTTTGGAGAAGCACCATAGGTAGTGTTCTGCCCAGTTAAAAACGTAACAAACACAGAGTTTGAACAAACATAATTTAATCAATAAACCACTACTAATAACTTAGCACTGGACACACTCACATACACACAAATCTAAAAGCAATCTTTTCTAGCAAAACTCAGCTGATATTTAATCATCATTAACAGCTGGCATAAGTTCAATTCAATTCAATTTATTAGATTTGTATGCCGCCCCTCTCCTTAGACTCAGGGCGGCTCACAACAATAATAACACAATATATAACAAATCTAATAATTAAAAGTCATTAAAAACCCCTTATTAAAAAGAAAACATACACACAAGCATACCATGCATAAACTGTATAGGCGTTACAGTAGTTGAACCTCGAAGTGATGAGGGCATGAGTGACTGTGAGCAATGAGTCCCAGTCCAAATAGGGCCGCAACTGGTGCACCAGGCGAACCTGGGCAAACGCCCCCCTCGCCACAGCTAAAAGGTGTTTCTCTAATGTGAGCTGTGGATCGAGGAGGACGCCCAAGTTGTGAACCCTCTCTGAGGGGATCAATAATTCCCCCCCCCCGGGTGATGGACGGACAGATGGGATTGTCCTTGGGAGGCAAAACCCACAGCCACTCCGTCTTATCAGGGTTGAGTTTGAGTCTGTTGACACCCATCCAGACCCTAACAGCCTCCAGGCACCGGCACATCACTTCCACTGCTTCGTTGACTGGACATGGGGTGGAGATGTACAGCTGGGTATCATCAGCTTACTGATGATACCTCACCCCATCTCATCCAGCAGTTTCATGTAGATATTGAATAGCAGGGGGGAGAGGACTGACCCCTGAGGCACCCCACAAGGTACTAACCTAGAGGTCGACCTCTGACCCCCCACTAACAGCGACTGTGACTGACCGGAGAGGTAGGAGGAGAACCACTGGAGAACAGTGCCTCCCACTCCCAACCCCTCCAGCCAGCGCAGAAGGATACCATGGTCGATGGTATCGAAAGCCACTGAGAGATCGAGAAGCATCAGGACAGAGGATAAACCCCTGTCCTGGGCCCGCCAGAGATCGTCCATCAACGTGACGAAAGCAGTTTCTGTGCTGTAGCCGGGCCTGAATCCTGACTGCTGAGGACCTAGATAATCGGCTTCTTCCAAGGACCGCTGGAGTTGAAGTGCCACCACCTTCTCAACAACCTTCCCCATAAAGGTCTTCAGAAGGTCTTAAATCTGAGCAATGCAATTATTTTTTGTTATCGCACGAAGTTTGGCTTGACAAAGGCTTGGGGAAATGCCTAGAAGTCTCTCTCAATAAGCAGAGAAACAGAGTAGAGATTTTCAAGACACGATTCACTTGATGACAGGTACACGATTCTAAAACATTGTTCCCTGCAGCCTTCCATCTGCCTCTGCTGTCCTTAGGTAGACTAGGGGAGTAGCCAATTATACCCAAGTCTTACTCCTGAGGAGACCTCCTCTGGAGTAACCACACCTGCCCCTTGGCAGCTCTGCGTGCTCTTGCATTAAGAAGAGGAGAAGCCTCTTCTTCCTCCTCACTGCTATGAGGTGGCTGGAGGTTCCGAAGGCCCTGGCTGAACCTCTGCCTCTGGCACTGAGTCCTCGCCATCCTCCCCACTGTCTGACTCGGGTGCTGGTTGCACAGGCTGCTGGCGCATCACCAAGCCGGTCCCCTCTCAAACGGGATCTGCTGGCGGGCCTCAACAGGTAGAAAGATGGATGGGTATGGATAGATTGAATTAAACAGTGGAACAGCTTGCCACCAGAAGTTGTGGGCACTCCATCATTGGAGGTTTTTAAGAAGAGACTGGAAAGCCAGTTGTCTGGTCTGGTCTGGCCCAGAGTGTGGGTGGACTAGAAGGCCTCCAAAGTCTCTTCCAGCTCTTTTCGGACAGATGGATGGATGGACAGATTGA
Organism: Erythrolamprus reginae; assembly: GCF_031021105.1. Classification (NCBI taxonomy): domain Eukaryota; kingdom Metazoa; phylum Chordata; class Lepidosauria; order Squamata; family Dipsadidae; genus Erythrolamprus; species Erythrolamprus reginae. The sequence goes on along the minus strand of NC_091955.1, from coordinate 607,057 downwards.
GGACAACCAACTAAACACGAGCCAGCAATGTGCAGAAGCAGCCAAAAAGGCCAATACAATCCTGAGTTGCATTGACAGAGGAGTATAATCTAGGACTAGGGAGGTACTAATATCACTCTATAAAGCCCTAGTTAGACCACACCTACAGTCCTGCATCCAGTTATGGTCGTCACACTACATAAAATACATAGAAACTCTAGACAAAGTGCAGAGGACAGCAACCAGGATTTTATTATGGGACTGGAAACTAAAACACATGACAAACGGTTGAAGGAACTGGGCATGGCTGGGCTAGCAACCAGAAGGACCAGAGGACACAGGAGAGCAGTCTTCCAATACTTGAGGGGCTGCCCCAGAGAGGAAAGAGGGGTCAGGCTGTTTACCAAAGCACCAGAGGGCCAGACAAGGAATAATGGAGGGAAGCTGACCAAGGAGAAATTCAACCTGGAAATAAGGAAGAACTTTCTGACAGTGGGAGCGGTCAACCAATGGCCCAGCAAATACCAACTCGGAGGTCACGGTGCTTCGGGGGTGGGGGGTCCTCAACTTGCTCAGAGGAATCGGGATCTCCTGCTCTCGAAGGCTGCTCCTCTGCTCAATCTCTGAGACCTTTAAACTATGGGCAGAGGTTTATGGTGAGAACAAAGGGCAGAGGCTGTAAAACTCATGCAAGCCGGAGAGTTTACATCTCAAAGCAGCCGAAAAAGCAACAATCCTCCGTTGCATAGAGGCAGAAAATCAAAATCATGGGAAGGATTATGTCACATTGTAAGGCCTTAGTGAAGGCCGCACCTTCAATCCTGCATCCAGTTTTGGTCTCCATGTTACAAAAAAGATGCAGAGACTTTGGAAAAAGTGCAGAGAAGAGCAACTAAGGTGATGTAGAGCATCAAGACTAAACAACATCTGACAAACAGTTGCCGAATTTCGTTATGGCCAGTCTAGAAAAATGAGAACTAGGGGAGGCAGGAGAGGTGCTGCCCCAAAGACGAGGGGATCCACTTCTTTCCCAAAGCACCAGAACACAGGACAAGAAACAATGGATGGAAACTAATCCAGGAGAGAAAGAGGAAGGACAGGGGGGACAATTATGCAGTGGAACTGCTTGCCACCAGAAGTTGTGGGTGCTCCATCATGGGAGTTTTGTAAAAGAAGAAAATGGACAGGCATGAAATAGGGTCTCCTGCTTGAACAGGGGGTTGGACTAAATGGTTTTCGAGGTCCCTTCCAGCTCTATTCTGAGAGGGATGGATGGAAGAAGTCCCCTTAGTTCGAATGAAGAAGCCAAAGCTACGGAAGAGCTTAGAAACTGAAGAAGTGGATCAAAGAGGAAATTAGGGGCCACAAAGGAAATGGTACAAGCAGTAGGGGGACCTGGAAGTATCTGGACCCTGATGGACATTAATAAGGGGTGTGCTGTCATCACAGATAGAGTTAGACTGCATTAAGACATGTTTCTTTAAGACATTGTATTAGGGGAAATGTAGTGAAATTGCACTCTGGGGGATGTAGTTTTACATGTGACCACATCTGTGTATTCCTATTGGCTCTGACACAGGATGAGGGGTGATTGAATGCGTAGAACTCAAACCTCATGCGTGCATGTATCAGGGACACGGAGATACATGCACATCTCAATTTCCACCACCAGAACCCCCGATTCCATACTAGCTGCACCCCATTACTCCTTCCTGGCCTGATTTACTGTATCTTTCTGAGCATAAGACAAACCTTTCCCATTCCCTAAGAGCAGCTGAAAATATGGGTGTGTCTTATACGCTGAATGTAGCTTTTACTAAGCTTTTTTTTTGTTTAGCCCTAACAAGGTGCCAGTGCAATCTTCCATGCTTTGCTGGCTAAGCAATCTCCCCTTTGCCTGCTTCTTTCATTGATGCTCCCTAAGACAATCAGCTGAGCCTTTTTTTAAGCCCTGACTAACAGTGCTTTGCTAGTGAAGTGACCTTCCCTTTACCTGATTTTCTCATCATTTCTCTCTGAAGAGAGAGAGAAATGAAGTGTTTTAGAAACTGTTTTTTATCCCCATCCAGGGAACAAAAAGCAAGCACCTGCACTCAAAACCAGCAAACTAATGTGCTAAAACTGACCAGACTACATGCTAGCCACATTAATACCTGGTAGGCAGATTGTTTTTTCCCTATTTTCTTCCCCCCAAACTAAGGTGCGTCTTATACCCCAAAAATATGGTATCTTGATGGACTGACAGATGGGGAAGCCCTAAAGGATATCTGTTTCCAAAGGGACACTTGTCCAGCTGTTAGAGAATTGGGCTGTGGGGCCTGTTAAGAAGAAACCAGCAAAGTAATAACTAGCAGCCAGCACAGGTTTGTTAAAAACAACTCATGCCAAACCAATCTCATTTCATGTGACATCACGTGACTAAATTAGTAGGCCAGCAAAATACTGGTGGACATAATATACTTAGACTTCAGTAAGGCATTTGACAAAGTAGTTCACAACCTACTTCTTTATAAGCAAGAAAAAATGGGATAGGCAGCTTCGCCACCAGATGGATTCACAACTGGCTGGCAAACCATACTCAATGAGTAGCCCTTAATGGGTCTAAATCTACATGGGGAGAAGTAAGCCATTGGGTACCACAAGGTTCCATCTTAGGCCCAGTACTCTTCAATATCTTCATAAATGACTAAGATGAGGGAATAGAAGGGGGTTATGTAAGGCAAATGGGACACAGGGTTTTATTATTTTTCTTACAACTCCCCCTTCCCCTTTCACCTAAGGAATCGTACATCCGTTGCCTGGAGTCCAGTCTTTCTTTCCTAACTGACCCAAGAAGACTGGATAGAGATCAATAAATTTTTTTATCTGAAAATGCCTCAATGGATATCTCCACTGGAAGTGACAAGTTATCCAAATGTATTAGATTTGGATATATATACATACATACATACATACATACATACATACATACATACATACATACATACAGTTATTAGATGAGTGAAATAATTTGAAATCAAGAGAAGATGTGGCACAGGTAGTGATAAAAATAGATTGGTGGCCATATCTCCAAATCCAAGTGAAATATAAAAAAGACATAACTCAATTTGGATTTCAAAAAATATATATCAAGAATTAGACAAGATACTCTTGGGAATGAAGGAAAAAATGATAACAAAAACCTACCATTGCTTACTAAATATCAAAATGGAAGAAGAAACAGTCAAAGGAGTGATGGGAACCTGGGCACAACATTTTGGCTACCAAATTGAATTGGAACATTGGGAAAGATGATGGGACCAAAATTACAATATAACTATGGCAGCATCCTAAGAAGAAAATACATATAAGCTGTTTCATAGATAGCATCTACCTCTAGCTGTCTCCCCATGCCACCTCTGGCATATGTGCCATAAATTTGCCATCACAGCCTCTACCATTTCAGACCAATGACTGTCCAGTCTCTTTTTTAGAATTTTCAGTGTTGGAGCATTTACAACTTCGGGAGGCAAGTTGTTCTACTAATGAATTGTTCTTTCAGGAAATTTGTAGTTCTCTCTTTCCTCCATTTCAATCCATTTCTCTTTGTCCTGAGTAGGACAACAGTGATCCTCCCGGCACTCAATGGCAACAGGCATTTTTGTGCCACACCCGTTGCCATGTTGCCTGCTTTTCCCTCCCCTCCCCTCCTCCTTTTGCCTTTCCTAAGAAGAAAGAAGGGATCCTGAGGGTCTCGGCTGCTACTTCCCCCTCTGGTTGCCTTTCCTAATATTGGGGGTCCTGGCTATCCCACCCACTCATTAGCATCTGCCACAGGGGAAGCATTGCTTGTTCTCATGTAACAGGAGCAGTTCCTTGACCTGCTCTCCACCAATGCCCACAAGGAGCCTTCCTCTCTCCCCACTTCCCTCCACTGTCCCATGAAATGCCAGCTTGAGGGTTTCCGAGTTTCCGTGGGGCTCACCTGGTTGGAGGGGATCCGGAATCCCCGGTGGCAGGTGGATCTGCTTCTACCCTTCGCTGATTCTCCGCATGATCTCCTTGTCCTTTGAGCGGCTGTTGGGGTTTATGATGGAACAAAGTCCACAAGTTGTAATACCTGTTCCAGAAATCAACATTTCCTGGCACAAGGCTGCATCGCCTTGGGCCTTTCAGTTTTCCTGCCCTCGAAAGAATCCCTGGAATGGGGGCGACTTTTTCTCTCCGTCATTTAAAGTCTTCTTTGGTGTCTGGGAGGCTGAGGAAGAGGAGGGGGAAGCGGAGGGTCTTCCTCAAAGCAGGACGCCCTCACCTCTGAACATGGCAAGAGGGAGGGTGGTCCAAAGGCTGGACCACCACTCTGCCCATCCAGTCCCAACTCCAAAGGTCAGCCTGGGAATTGTAAAGAAAACTTTTATTTTATTTTATATTATTATTTTTATTATTATTATTTTATTATTTAAATTTTTATTAATTAATTAATTTTATTATTATTAGAGTTGAAAGGGACCTTGCAGATAATCTAGTCCAGCCCCTGCTCAAGCAGGAGACCCAACACCAGCCCAGTTAGTTAGTAGTTCAATCTCTTTTTGAATGTGTCAAGTGTTGGGATGTTCATGACCTCCACTGGCAGGCAGTTCCACCGGTTGATCGCTCTGACCGTCAAGAAGTTCTTCCTTATTTCCAGGTTGAATCTCTCCATGGTCAGCTTCCATCCGTTGCTCCTGGTCTGGCCCTTTGCTGAGTGACCCCCTCAAACACCTGAATGTTGCTATTGTGTCCCCCCTGGCCCTCCTCCCTCCCACCACCTTCGAGGGGCGCCCCTGCATGCGCGCACTCCCTCCCTCGTTCCCTGTGGTTGGGCACCTGGGAGTGGGGGGGCGGGGCGGTGGCTCCCAGGTCTGTAGAGATTTTTCAGTCGTCTGCCTCCCATCAATGGTGTCCCACTTTACCCAAGTTAAAATCTGGTCCCCTTATCCAGAGTCAGGGTGGTGCAGTGGTTAGAGTTCAGCCCTGCAGGCTCCTTCAGCTAACTGCTAGCTGTAGTTCAGCAGTTCAAACCTCACCAAAGGCTCCAGGTTGACTCAGCCCTCCATCCTTCCCAGGTGGGGAACCCAGATTGTTGGGGGCTAATGTGCTGTTTCTGTCAACCGCTTAGAGAGGGATGTAAAGGCACCAGGTATATAAGTCCAAATGCTATGGCTCTTGCTACTTCCTCCCAACCTTTGGAAGCAGGAAATGGCAGGAGACTTCTGGAATCTTGAGAAGACAACGACAGTGGTTGGTCCAGGCCCTGACCACACGGCAGAGGACTCCTGTGGTTTCTGAAAGGAGGATTAAACTAGGCGCTCAGGTCTTATTCTGGATACGTAACTGATGACTTCACTTGAGAAGGGTGCAGCTTCCAAGATCTGGCAAGCAGAAATATTTTTGCGATCTTACACCTGATTAAAAAATGGAATTTCAACCCTTAACCCTTCGCCCTCAGGAGTAGGAAAACCCTTCTTCACATCTGTCATTCACATTTGCAAAAGAACACATCTTGCTGCCTGGGAAGCATATTTTGATAGCAAGAAGAACCCTGGCAGCGCCTCTTTTTCTTGGGAAAGTCACCATGCAAAATGCACGGTGGCACATTTATTGAACAGGTGCAGAGGGTGTGGAATGGGGGGGTGGGGGGGTGGGGAATTCTTCAGATTTGTTTTTCTGTTGGAGATTCAGGGCGGCCTTCAAGTTCCCCCTGGGACTCAGACAATATTCCTGGGCAGATAAAACTTCACTCCACCATCTGCTAATTTAGGCACTCACCAGATACTAATTTTTGGTAATTAGTCCAAATAATTTTTTTAACATCTTTGCTCCTAGTGTATAATTGAAGAATGGGAGAGCTATGTAGTAGTAGGTGGTCAACTGTGGTGGGAACATTTAGATAAATTTATATAAACAAATGAAAATTTATATAAAGTGTAAATGAAAATTTATATAAAGTGATTCTTGACAAATGTATATTTTATTTTATGTACGCAGAGAGCATATGCACCAAGACAAATTCCTTGTGTGTCCAATCACACTTGGCCAATAAAGAATTCTATTCTATTCTATTCTGTTCTGTTCTGTTCTACTCTACTCTACTCTACTCTACTCTACTCTACTCTATTCTATTCTATTCTATAGATGGAACCTACCACCAGCGAGATTGGCCAAGATGTATGAAAACATGAATCCTAAATGTTGGAACTGCCAACACACAAGTGGAACACAATATCATATGTGGTGGACCTGCCCAAAAGTTAAAAAATCCTGGGAAAAGATAAACATCTGACTCGGGGATATAACAAAACAGGAAATAAATATGAAACCAGAAGTTTTTCTATTAGGCATATCAGTTCAAAAAATTGAAAGAAATTATTGGTATATTACATTACACATACTAACAGCAGTAAGAATATGTCTGGTGCAACACTGGACACACGTTGTGTACTAATTGACAATGTAATTATTAGAAAAATCCTAGAAGGTGCAGAATTAGATAAACTGACAAGAGAATTAAACCAGAAAGAGGATTCAGAATACTTCAGAAATTTGGAATTTGTTTTAGAATTGATTGGAAAGGAAGAAAGAAAAGAAAAAACGAAAGATGGTGTATAAATGTATATATTGATGTCTAGTTAAAGAATGAAGATAGGATTGTATAAGTTTGATTGTAAAAGATATACATATTTATTAATATGAAGGTATATAAAAATGGTAAAGGAAATACAGTTTATATGAATGATAAATAAATGAAAACTTAACCTTAGGACCATTTACTGTAGAAAGAGGTTTAATAGAGGTTGATATGTATTTTTGTAAATGTGTTGTTCTGTCTTGTCTATATATATGTTCGTATTTTAATGTTTTTTAATGTTTATACTTAATAAAAAATATTTTTTTAAAAACCAAGGTGGGTTGATGGTTGACCCTTCAACTGCCTTTTATTTCCCTTCTTGATGTCCTGCTCTTTGGTGGAAATACACGGAGAGGCGAGGCAGGAGAGGAAGCCGTGGAATAGGAATTTGTGTTGCTGACATCATGGACATATCTGGGCTTTTTCCTTCCAGCTGCTGATAAAAAGCCTCTGTTTTGTGAGGGTGGAATGGAGGAAGCCCACTTTGGAATAGTTTCATATCTGACCCTCACCTTTGCCAGGAAGGTGACCTGGCTGATAAGATCCACCATTGTACCTTTACGTAGCGATATCTCTTTTTCTTTTTCAGGTTATCCCTTAAACAAAACAAAACCTCCGAATATACATGATGGATCACCTGGAAACATTCAACCCTGACATTAAAATTAACGAGCTGATCTCAACGAGCTCGTTTGCTCTCAGGCAAATGCAGAGCCCTTGAGGAACCTTGGCCAAATCAATCACAAATCAGAGCAAATCCCTCCAGGGTCCCCTGACATTGCCGATATTTTTGGTTTGGGGTTTTAAAAATGCAAACGTGGGTTTTAAAGAAGATGTAAAAGGCAGAAGGTAAATTCCAGAGAAGTGAAAAAGGAAGTGAAAAATGAAGCCATTTGTACGTCGGTGGAGCTTCTCCGTCATCCAAGCCGTGGTTTTCCCGAAGGCTACTGGAGTTTATTTCTCCTTGAAGATGTTTTCCTTCTTACCCAAGAAGGTTCTTCAGTTCAGCTCAACATCTCCAAGGAAAAACAAAGTCCAGGAGACTTCCACAGGAAGCACCTTTAGGAGAAGCAACTCTACAGGACTGAAACCAAATTCTCCTACCTGTTTATCTGTAACCTTCAATTGAGGGAAAAGAAGGCAACACCTTTGGAATCAAAATACGAGGGTTATCTGGAGAGGAAGGTTTCAAGGCCTGTAGCTCTCGCGGGGAACGTAAGCTGGGGATGTTGGTATGACCATCGGGTAGCGGGAAGCAGTGCCAGGGGTCAGTAGGTCATTGACTGGCCTTGTGGGGAAGGTTAGAGATGAGCATCCTCATTCCGTTTCCCTCCAAGGGTGAAGTGTGCGCTGTCATGCGCTATCTGGATGCTAAGGGCCATGAACACTGCTGCGATGTGTTCTGTCTGGGTGCCCCCAGACTTCAACACCAACTGGAAAAAACAGCCAGACACGCTGGTACAAACAAAGGCACATTATAGTTTGAAAAATAAACACAGAGAAAAACCTGTTCTTCCCAACAGGCAGGCTATGAGACTTCACAGCAGAGTCCTGACGGCCAGACAATACAGCAGACTTCTTGCTGGCACACCCACCACTGTAGAGAATAAGACCCACACATTTCCCCCCCCAAGGTTTCAGTATTCAAAGTCACAAACCAGAATTCCAAGACGCCAAAGATCACAGCCAGGTCCCAGGACTCCCAAAGATAATACTCCACAAGCCAGGAAGGGTGGGTCTGCCTTTTCAGCCTTTCCGGAGAGCACCACATCCAAACCCAGCTGTTGCCTCTTTAGTGCTGAAAGTACCTGGCTAATTGTCCCCTTCGTTGTGTTGCTCTTCTCTGCCGGAGATCAATGATTGCTTGTGCATTTTCATCTAAGGAATCCAGGCTGCTTGCTGGGGAGAGCTCCCCCTCAGGGGACTCTGGCTGTCCTCCCTCTCCCTCAGCCTGAGATTCCTCCTCCCCATCTGCCTGAACCTCCTGTTCCTCATCCTCCCCCTCTGAGCAGGAAGCCGGCAGAGGATCAGCCGTTCCCTGAGGGGCCTCAGACGGAATCACAACACAATGGGGGCCCAAGATTTTTCTCGCTGATTGCCGAATTTTGAATTTCGGGGCTGAAGGAGAATGGGAGTGGCCCCAATGCATTGATTGACCTTTGCTCTCTGTGGTCTGGGAATAAGCCCATGCTTCATCTCCTGTCACTCTACAGTGGAGAAACGCCTCGCCTTCAGTCTCGAGATGGTCAAGAGATTCTCAGGCGGCACCGATTCTGTGGGGGTTTTGCACTTCCGTGCGCATCTTGGTCCCCCATCGCAGCAGCATTCCTGCCCTCAGCATTCAGGGGGCGCATGAAAAAGCACACTTTGCACTTGGGAGGGAAACGGAATGAGGAGGCTCCTCTCTAACCTCCACCCACAACACCAGTCCACGATGTTCTGACCCACTGCTTGTTCTCTTCCACTGGATTCCCGCTACACGATAGTCACACCTGTGTCCCCCGCGAACACTCCCTCACGAGAGCTATGCGCCTTGTAGCCTTACTTTCTGGATAACCCTCAAAGTAGCTGAAACAAATGGGTCCCAAATCCATGACCGATGACCCTGGGGCTTAGCACAATCCTTCAGTCCCAGCACAATTCAGGGCATTAGGATAAATAAGGACTTTTTAAAAAAATAATGGAACATTATATAAACACTGATTTTAAAGAAACACCCTCATTCCAAGGACAACTTATTATTATTATTATTATTATTATTATTATTATTATTATTATTATTATTTGGATTTGTATGCCGCCCCTCTCCGCAGACTCGGGGTGGCTAACAACAATGATAAAAAACAACATGTAACAATCCAATTTAATAAAACAACTAAAAACCCTTATTATAAAAACCAAACATACACACAAACATACCATGCATAACTTGTAATGGCCATGGGGAAGGAATGTCCCTTGATGGCAGAGGGCAATGCTTCCTAAACTGAGCAAGTTCCAGATGTGCAGTCTCCAATTCCCAGAATTCCTTTGCCAGCTATGGGAACCCTGGGAGAATTCTGGGAAGTTTCAGTTCGGACATCTGGAATCTGCCTCAGTTAAGAATCCCGGGCGTCCAGGGAAATGATGGAACGATTTATTATAATAACGTTAATTGTAATTAATTATAGCTCGGCCGAGTATTGTGATGGTGGTTTCTGTTGCAATGCTGTTCCCTTTGCGTTAAAACAATGTCGTCTTTAAGGACAAATGCCTCAAATACCTTCATAGGTGGGTTGATTTTGCAGGAAGGGTCAAGGATTGCAACACAGTAGTTTGTTTTGCTCGGTAGTAGCAAAATAATAACCACTTTTCTTGGAAGATTAAAAAGCAAGCAAGATAATAGCAAGGAAATACCAATAACTTTTCAGAATGTAAATTAAATTATGGCTACTTAAACTCAGTTTACACATTTTTGTGAGGGGCTGTGACGCAACTTCTGCATTGCCAGGAGCAGAAAGGCTCAGGAGGAAGAAAGGAAGAAAATCTATGAATAGAAACAAACGGAAAAAAAGACTCCAACTATCAAGAGCAACATTAACGTGGGACGAAGCCATTACAGATTTATAACGATTTGACTTCTGATTTATTTGGTTTGGCTTCTGAATTGAGTGAGTGGTACGTGCTGGGTTGGGACTGGGGGTTGTTGAACCTCCCTTGGGGAGTATTCCTTTCTTTTCTGTGCTCCAAATATGGGGTTTTTTTTTAAATAAATAGCCAGCATTGGTCATGCTTCATTCCACCGCTACTTCTGTGGAGCATAATAATCAGGTTCAGGAGAATCGTTATTTTTTAATTTTCCAATTGTTCTACTTCCTGGTGGGGTCCGCCCATAAATTATCCAGCCTTTCTGAGCTTTGGTTTTTCTTAAATTCTCAGAAGCCTCTGAGCAATTGAAGAATTAATGGCAAATCCACCCTTCAAATACGGACCACATGGCGATTCAGCCGGCACCCCTGCTATTCAATTTCCAACCTGATCCTTACCCTGAGCCCCATTTAAGTTCCAAGGCACCCCACTTCGTGTCTCATTGAAGCCATTACATGGGGTCTGGGCTGCCCTGCTACCGAGTGGGGAGCAGGAGCCCCAGTTCAAACCAGAGCCCCCACTTACATACCACCACGTGCATAAACAATGAATGCCATATGGGATTGTCCAACTTCAGCCCAGCACTTAAACGGGGGGAGAGGCAGGACCCACAGAAGCCGGTGTTTTCTTACTAAATAGAACCAGCAAGGCAGCCGACTGGGTTTTAATAATAATAATAATAATAATAATAATAATAACAACAACAACAACAACAACAACAACAACTGGGGTGGCACAGCAAGCAGAGTACTGTACTGCAGGCCACTGAAGCTGAATATAGGTCTGTAGGTCAGCGGTTCAAATCTCATCACCTGCTCAAGGTTGACTCAGCCTTCCATCCTTCCGAGGTGGGTCAAATGAGGACACAAGAACCTAAGAAGAGCCCTGCTGAATCAGGCCAAAGCCCATTGAGTCCAGCATTCTGTGTCACACAGTGCCCCCCTCCCAATTGTCCATGGGGATCTTGAGCAGAAAGAGAAGGCAAGACCCTCCCTTTCCCCAACAAATAGTACTCAAGGGAATCCTGCCTGCCTCAATAACCACCTATGATACACTTGGCATCCATGAATCTGTCTCATTATGCCTTGAAGCTCTCCAGACTGACAGCTGTCACGACCTCTTCTGGAAGGTAATTCCATCAACCAAGGACCCTCTGGGTGAAGAAATATCTCCCTTGATTTGTCCTCACTTTCTTACCTGTGAGCTTTAGGGAGGGACCCCTCGTCCTAGTATTGCGTGAGAGAGAAAAGGATTTTTCTCTATCCACCTTTTCTACCCCATGCAGGATTTTATACCCTTCGATCAAGTCCCCTCTTCAACGCCGTCTTTCAAGGCTGAAGAGACCAAGGCGTTTCAACCTGGTTTCATAAGGGAGGGGCTCCATTTCCTTCATGATTCTTGCTGCCCTTTTTTGCATCTTTTCCATTCTATCCTTGAGGTGAGGTGACCATAACTGTACACAGGACTCCAAGTGGGGTCTCACCATCGATTTGTACAGAGGCAACACAACACTTACTGACTTACTTTTGATTCCCTTCCTAATCAGGCCAAGCATGGAATTTGCTTTTTTTACTGCTGCTGCGCACTGGGTTGACCTCTTCATTGAGCTGTCCACCAGAACCCCAAGGTCCCTTTCTTGGGTTGTCTCGGACCCGGATTGTGGGGGAAATTGGCTGGCTCTGTTAAAAAGTGCTATTGCTATTGTAAGCCGCCCTGAGTCTAAGGAGAAGGGCAGCATAAAAATCGAATAAATAAAATAAACAAACAAACAAATAAACAAACAACAAAAGTTGGAAGGGACCTTGGAGGTCTTCTAGTCAAACCCCCTGCTTAGGCAGGAAACCCTACACTACTTCAGACAGATGGTTATCCAACATCTGCTTAACAACTCCCAGTGTTGGGGAATTCACAACTTCTGGGGGCAACTTCTGTTCCACAGATCAATTGTTCTGACTGTCAGGAAATTTCTCCTTAGTTCTAATTTGTGGATATTTGTGGAAGTGAGTGGACTTATTCGGGGGAGCAACTTCTCAATGGTTTCCATAAACCAGAAACAGCTCCCAGTTAATACCTGTTGCTGGGAATGACAATCACTCCTGTTTGAAAAATAAAGGTGCATACACCGCTCTCCAAGTCATGGGAACGCCACACGTCACCAGCATTTCAGGAGTGCCACAGTGGAAGAGAGCGACTTACACCCAACCCAGGATATAAGTCAGATCACAGCTTTATTTCTATGTCTAAAATCGGTTTAAGAATGCCCAGCCCGTAATACCTCATGGCCCCTTTATCAGTTCTTCAGCTTCTGTCATTGGGGCCTTCCCCGTCTGAGATGAACGGAGAGAAACGCCTTGAAATCCCAACCTTGCAATTTGAAGGATCAAGAAAAGTGGGTGCAATGAATTGAAAACTTCCCTCCCTCCCACTAGGTGTGAACCCCTCCCTCTGCTTTGGATGCAACATGAGTGTCTTTATTCCCCCATCATCTTGTCTTAAGCGCAACCTCCTGAAGGGTGTTTACTCCCCCGCCCTTTGTGTAGTTTATTGTGTAATTGGAGGGAAAGTACACATCTTTTTGAGAGCTGCTGTCTGCCCTCCACTTTGTCTCCTTTCAGCAATGCAGGTGTGGGAGCCTTTATTTGCCCCCCTTTTTCCTCCATTTCCCTAGTGGGGAGAATTCCAGTGGAGACCGTTTGCAGGCAAAAGGGTGAGGAAGCCTTTGGGAGGGAGGAGAAGCAACTCTTTGTGAGCCACATGGCATTGTTGCTTTTTCAGACATTGCTTTGGACAGTTGTGGTTACCACGATCAAACATCTTCCAGCATTAAGAGTCCTCGGAGAAGGGATGGCATATAAATCCAATGAATGAATGAATAAATAAATCAACACAGAATTTTCAGGATCTGGTGAACTGAGGTGTGGCAACCAATAGGTGATAGATCCCTCTCGGTTTCCAAATACAGTATACATTTGGGTTTCAGACCCTGAAAATAAATGTAATAACCCAGTTGTATATTGTCTCCCCTACCAAAGGAGAGAGAGGTCAATGTCTTGGATTACAATTAAACCAACAGCCTCTTGGCATCCATGCATTAAAACCTCTGGCCAAATTGTGCATTGTGAGTGTCATGCATGTGTCATGCATTGGACTCCTTGCTGTGTGCTCTCTTCTGCACTTTCTCTAGGGCAGGGGTCGCCAACCTGGGCCACTTTAAGACTTGTGGACTTCAGCCCCCAGAATTCCTCAGCCAGGTGATGAAATAAGGGGTTGAGCTTTGCTGGCTGAGGAATTCTGGGGGTTGAAGTCCACAAGTCTTAAAGTGGCCCAGGTTGGAGACCCCTGCTCTAGAGTTCCAATCTCCTTTTTATAGTGAGGTGACCAGAATTGAATGCCCTACTCTGAGTGTGCTCTGACCAGGGCGTTATAGAGTGGTCTTAGTTCCTCCCTAGTCTTGGAGTGTATCCCCCTGTTGATGCAGGTTAAGAGTGTGTTGGCTTTTTTAGCCGCCTGCACATTGCTGGCTCATGTTGAGTTGGTCAAGACTCCGAGATCTCTCTCACAGTCACTGCTGTTGCGTGTGGTTTCTCCCAGTTTGTATGTGTGTCTTGGGTTTCTCTTACCTAGGATTTTGCTTTTCTATACATTGAACTTCATTTTGTTCATTTGAGCCCACAGTGCTAGTCTATCGAGAGCCTTCTGTATTTTGAGCCTGTCCTCTGGGGCCTTGGCTACCCCCACCAGCGTGGTGTCATCTGCAAATTTGCGGATCCTGTACTGGACCTATCATGTCTGCCCCCCACTAAGCTCTCTGAGACCCCTCTCATTTTCTCAAGATTGCCCAGAATTAGCGTAATGATCCATTCAACTAATGATGAGGGTGATGAGTGGAAGGAACCTGCAGCTTTTCACTGATGAGGGGATGAAATCGACTCTTCTCAAATGCAACGGTTCATCCGATGGCGGCGTTTCTGCTTCAGAGGACAGAGAGATGCAGGGGTCGAATTAAATTAAGCTGAAGAAGCAGCTTCAAATGAAGGAGGGAACTAAGCTCAGGTGGAGCCCAGGTGGAGGAAAGATCCCTGGAAAAGGCATTTGAGCAAAGAGACTTCACTCCTCAATGGTGTGCAGAAATATTTATTTTCTATCTATCTATCTATCTATCTATCTATCTATCTATCTATTTATTGGATTTGTATGCTGCCCCTCTCCGTAGACTCGGAGCGGCTAACAACAGTAGTACAAAACATCATGTAAATCCAATACTAAAACAGTTAAAAAACCCTTATTTGTAAAACCAAACATACATACAAACAAACATACCATGCATAAATTGTAAAGGCCTAGGGGGAAAGAATATCTCAGAAATAGGTCTTCTCCAACCCTGAAGATACTACAAAACCCATCTATTTTGTGCTTAATTCCTTCCTCAAGTCTTATGCGTGGATGATCAAGACTATCATATCTTATTAAGACTGGAGACTTGTTTATTAGGAATCATCAGAGGACATTAGATCAAACCAAAATACTCATTCACATACTAGCTTACGCACAAAATTGGAATCTCCCATCAGGCAACATGGTCATAAATAAATTAATGGATTGTGCCGAAATCTCTAGGCTTACATATGAATTACAAAACAAAGAAGAGAAAGATTTCTTTAGCACATGGAGTAACCTTTATAAGTGGTTAGATATCAGAAGGGACAATACAAACAAATAAACTTATAGTGAAATAACAGGCATATTGTGATTAACAAATTCCTTCGACAGAGAGGCACAGATGATAGATAGATAGATATTCTCTTCTTTTCAGATTGTCTGAAATGTAAAATATGAAAATAATGGTTAGTTATGTAACCGCCTTTTGTAAGTTTGTAATGTGTAGTTTTTAATGTATTGTTTTTTAAGGTATTTGTCTTTATACGTTTTTTTGTTTGTATGTTTTTGTATTTGTTTCAATTTTTTTTAAAAGAAGACCATCGTATCTTGAGGATGCAATTTTGCACTGTGCAGTTTTTTATTTATTCCTTGCTTACTTTCTCAGACTTTCACGCTCACTATAAACTCATGGCCCTATACACTTTAAAAAAAAACCCCAAAGTAATTGTAACAGAAAAATAGAATAATATAAAAATAATAAAACTGTCAAAAGTTTTATTTCATAAAGTATTGTAAAAGTAACAGATGTGCAGTGAGGAATTTTAAACAAATGCCCTTTGGAGTAGTTCATTTTTTATTCCTTTTTCTTTTTTTCAGTCCCTGACTTCATCTACATCTCATCATCTAATATTCTGTATCAATTTATCATCTCTTACAATATTACATTCCATAAAATTAAATGAGCAAAGAAGACGACAGTGAGGCCCAGGCTTTTGGGTAAAATAGCAGAAAATAATTTAAAGTGCTGATTTAATAAACAAGGCATAAATAAAGACCGTGGACCCAGAAATAGCATCCCTATGTATTGCATTTCAACAGTTTAGTAATATCAGGAACATAAAAAAAGTGTGGACAGCATAAATTAGCATTGTTGAAACATCAAAAATTATGGGAAAATCTATTTGTACTGTGCATTACTCTAAAAGTTTCCAGTTGGATTTAATTCATATGGGTTTTTTTTAACTTTTATTTTTTTAACGGAGGAAATTTTGTTTCAACAATTCATGGGCTGTATTTTTCCTCTTTTAAACTTTCCACTTCCAATTCATTTCATTTAATTTCTTTGAATGCTTCCTTCCTTCAGTCAAGGGCAAGCAGGTCTCCAGAGACGCCTACTCGGTTCTCCAAACTCCTCCTGAGGTTCTTGGGCTTTCCTCGTCCTTCATCTCCACTCGAATGGCTGGCAATGTTGAGTCCTGCTTCCAGGTTTTAGTGACAACCTCCAGTGGAGAGTTTGGACAGAAACTGTAAAAACTTTGGGTGAAAGGCAGCCCCATTTCAATGCAACCCCTCCTGAAGATAAAGGACCAGGGACCATCAGAGCCTCCTCGTTGAAGAAGGCCTAGTGCTTAGAGCAGCATGGGTTTTGAGTGATAGAAACCTAGAAACCTAGAAGATTGATGGCAGAAAAAATACCTCCTGGTCCATCTAGTTTGCCCTTACACTATTTCTTGTATTTCATCTTAGGATGGATCTATGTTTATCCCAGGCATGTTTACATTTAGTTCCTGTGGATTGACCAACCACGTCTGCTATAAGTTTGTTCCAAGCATCTACTCCTCTTTCAGTCAATTAATATTTTCTCATGTTGCTTTTGATCTTTCCCCCAACAAACCTCAGATTGTGTCCCCTTGTCCTTGTCTTCACTTTCCTATTAAAAACACTTCGCTCCTGAACCTTATTTAACCCTTTCACATAGTCTTCGGAGAGGGGCGGCATGCAAATCTAATAAATAATAATAAAATAATAATAATAATATTTAAATGTTTTGATCCTGTCCCCCCTTTGCCTTCTGTCCTCCAGACTCTACAGATGGAGTTCATGGAGTCTTTCCTGGTAAGTTTGATGCTTAAGACCTTCCACCATTTTTGTAGCCTGTCTTTGGACTACAATTCTATCCATATCTTTTTGCAGTTTTGTAGATGAGTTTAGATTTTCTGTGGCTTGGGATGCAGACAGGAAATCAGCCGACATGAGTTTGACTCATCCTGACAATAATGATGACGGCTACAATAATAATAATGGCCTGCGATTCTGCTGCCGATGGTAATAACAGTGAAAATTACAGTATTGCAAGGAAGAGTCCCTGCAGCACAGATAAGAGAAGTAAAGATGAAGACAATAATGAGGGTTAATAGCCGTAATTGTAAAAAATGATTGTGGTGGTAAACTGACCCTTGTGTCTTTATGGAAAATGTATGTGGTTGAGAAAATTCCTCCTGACCAGCCGTTCTCTGAGAGGTTCTTCTGCACATCCTAAGCAAGACCAGAAATAGGATGAAAATGATAGGATTCAATTATAGAGAATAGAAAATTACAATTATTAGAGATACTGTAATTATTAGAGAATTAGAACAATAGAATTTTAGGGATTACAGAATCATAGAAAATAGACTTGGAACCAAACAAAGCTCCGATCTTCATCAGAGAAATAAAACCCCAAATTATCGTGTTTTCTGATTTTAACTAGACCTATTTTCCAGCCTGGGAAATAGGAAAAAAGATTGCAAAATTCCTAATGTGAAAAGCAGACCCTGATTCGTGGTTAGTCCAGACCTTAAATCCTGATCCGGACATCTGAGGCTACAAGAGCCTTGTAAATGAAAATGTGCAAATATGCTGTTGAGGAACTGAATAAAAAGTGTTTATTTGCAACCATGGGTTTTAGCAAAATAGATTGAATGTACATTTTGAAAATAAAATATTTTTAAAATGAAACAAAAATATGCCAAGCATGGATGGCTGTGTCCCTGCAAGTGGTTCCTGCCATGGGACTAGAGCTTGTTCTATGCTCGGTGTAGTAGAAATGTTACACGGTCTTTCTAGTCTTTGGACTTGGCCGAGTGTTTCCCGGAGACCAGAAGAACAGCGGTCAGAGAATAACTTTGCTGAGAGTCTGGTAATAGCAGATAAAAACCACTACAGTGTGTTCTCCTTAGCAGATTTCACCCTCGAGTTTTAAGTGTGCCCAAATGAACTGAAACGTGTTTCTATCCCATTTCCATTAACAGTTGTCTTTGTGGGTCATTCAAGTGGCATTTTATCTCACTTAAGCAGCTCTTGTGCCCACCTGAAGCCTCGTAAAAGCCCTGAGAGTTTTCCTGCCTGAATTTCTTCCTTTGCGTTGTTGGGTTTTCTCTCTTTTTGCTTTTTTTCCTTCTGACAAACAAGACGCTTACAAATGAATTTCGCTCTGGCCCATTGGATGTGTTTGGTGTTGGAGTGAGATGCCTGGGTCAAGCATTTGCATGTGAAGGAAAGGAAAGGAGGAAGGGAGGGAGGGAGGAAGGAAGGGGAAGGGAAGGGAAAGGAAAGGAGGGAAGGAGGGAGGGACAGAGGGAAGAAAGAAAGAAGGAAGGAAGGAAGGAAGAGAAGGGAAGTGAAGAGGAAAAGAGAGGGAGGGAGGGATGAAAGAAAGAAAGGGGAGAGGAGGGAAGGAGGAAAGGAAGGAAGGAAGGAAGGAAAGAAAGAAAGAAAGAAAGAAAGATTCTTTCCAAGCACAGTTATTTGGAATATGCCCTCATTTCATTCACTGTCCACAAGAGACAGGAGAGAGGGAGTCAAATAAGTTACTTTAGTTTTTCATGTAAACTCAATGCAGTTGGCGCCACTCCCATCATGCTGTTTCTTATATTCTACTATTTTATTCCTGTGTTTTTAGCCTTATTGTACAATTTTATGGGTGGAGATGGCGGAAGTAACCATACCCACTTTGAGCAAGAAAGATTTGTGCAGGAGTTTCTCTTTGGAACTCGTCAAATCTGTGTCACTGTTTGTAACTCTATGAACAATATTACACATGGATTCAGCGCTAAATCTCTGTAGGACCTAACTTGAGATAGACGTGGGATAATTGTGGATCTGCTGTCGTCATTGTTTCATTTTTGTTGACACTTCCCTGGTCGCTGTATTTTTGGACTCAACCCCTTCTAAGCAATCACACATGAATCACGCAGTAGAAGAAGAATGTGCTTTTCACACATAGCCAAAGAAAAGTGACCAATACGAGCGGGATTCATGATCAGATGTGATTTAAATCACCTTTATTAAAAAAAAGATGTGTTCAAACGATCGAAGTATTTCATTTGTAGGAGAGGAAATTCCACAATTGGTTGGACCTGCTTCAAATAATGTTTGATGATGGTTTTTCCCCTTTGGTCTCCCAAATATCCCTTGCCATCGCATGTCTGGGGGATTGAAGGCCTCGGTTCCATCCACCCTTACGGTAGAGTCCAAGCTGACAGGTAAAGGAAAAGACTAATAGCCAAGTTTTCAGCCTGGGGAGACGGGGAACAAATTTCCAATTATCTGCTTTGCTAGCAATCTTCTTGAATGACCTTTCGCAAAACCACTTATGACTTCAGCTGGTTGGAAAAATGGAGATAATGACGCTTCTATCCCTCACAAGGGAGAGCTGTCAAGTAAGGGCTGTTAAGTGATGCCGGATTCGGACATTAGGATAATAGCCACCAGGGCGAGTTCTCCGAAGCTATTTGATCTCATACTACTTTCCCAAAGTTTGTGACACTTGAAATTTGAGGTGTCTAGATTGCTCCATAGGGGGAGAATAGTAGAGGGATAAAGAAGGCCCTTGATAGATTTCTATAATCAAAGGCTTATGGTGAAATAAAACTGGAATTTTAACAATTTTTTTTAAAAAATGAGAAGCGTTTAATTCAGACGTTTGCAAGCTCCCCCAAAGCACAAAGGAGGACCAACTTTAACAAAGCACGGCTCCATTTGAAAGAGGAGTAGCTAGTTTGAAAGTTATAGAAAACTATGATCTAAAAGTAAAATACTTCACAATTCAACTACAGATTGTTACATGGTCCTTAATCTTAATGGAAGAGTTTAATTCACCATATTTAATGCACTGTTGCAAGAGCTTAAGTTTTGTGGAACATACACATTAAACAGTATGAACATTTTCCCAGTGAAATGACCCCTAAGGGTAGCTTGCTAAGTCACGATTAAAATAATTATTGCACATTATTGTAATTATTTCAGTGAAATAATGTGGAATAATTTCTACATCGGTCACAAAAAACCCACGGGTCATTTCTGTTACGATGTATTGGGCTGCAACCAGTGGCGTTTCATGCATATTACTGTGCTTCTTTTAAGTAAAATCAACCCTGTTATCCCTGAAGGCCAAGATTGTAAGAGCTGGCAAAAGAGGTGGGATTCTTAGCACCGTCTTTATTTTAAGACGCCTGTCAGCTAGAACAGATTAAACCAGAGTTCCTCAAACTCAGCAATTTTAAGATGAGTGGACTTCAACTGCCAGGATTCCCCAGTCCTCACACTCTCTATTGACCAGTTCCAGTCATAGGCTCTAAAACCAGTTGTAGAATTGGCGAACACAAAGCCAGGCAAAAGCTGGAAACTCAGCAAAAAGCTGGAAACAGGCAAGAAGAAGTCTGTGAAAGCAGAAAGTTCGCTATGCTCAGAAGCCCCTAACGGCCATGATGATAAACGTTGTTCAGCACGCCCACTTTCCCTTTGTCTGTCCCTTATATACTGGCAAGACACGGCCAAGTGTCCCGTAGAACCCCTCCTTTTCAGATACTCATGTCTAGACCACGTTCTCCTGACGCTTGCATCTAACAGGGGTACTCCTCCTCTAATCCCAGTCAACGAAGTGGTGGAAGTGATGTGCCGGTGCCTGGAGGCTGTTGGGGCCTGGATGGGTGTCAACAGACTCAAGCTCAACCCGGATAAGACGGAGTGGCTGTGGGTTTTGCCTCCCAAGGACAATCCCATCTGTCCGTCCATTACCCTGGGGGGGGAATCATTGACCCCCTCAGAGAGGGTCCGCAACTTGGGCGTCCTCCTCGATCCACAGCTCACATTAGAGAACCACCTTTCAGCTGTGGCGAGGGGGGCGTTTGCCCAGGTTCGCCTGGTGCACCAGTTGCGGCCCTATCTGGACCGGGACTCATTACTCACAGTCACTCATGCCCTCATCACCTCGAGGTTCGACTACTGTAATGCTCTCTACATGGGGCTACCTTTGAAAAGTGTTCGGAAACTTCAGATCGTGCAGAATGCAGCTGCGAGAGCAGTCATGGGCTTACCCAGGTATGCCCATGTTTCTCCATCACTCCGCAGTCTGCATTGGCTGCCGATCAGTTTCCGGTCACAATTCAAAGTGTTGGTTATGACCTTTAAAGCCCTTCATGGCACTGGACCAGAATATCTCCGAGACCGCCTTCTGCCGCACGAATCCCAGCGACCGATTCGGTCCCACAGAGTGGGCCTCCTCCGGGTCCCGTCAACTAAACAATGCCGGTTGGCGGGCCCCAGGGGGAGAGCCTTCTCTGTGGCGGCACCGGCCCTCTGGAACCAACTCCCCCCGGAGATCAGAACTGCCCCTACTCTTCCTGCCTTCCGTAAACTCCTCAAAACCCACCTTTGCCGTCAGGCATGGGGAAACTAAACATCTCCCCTGGGCACGTTGAAGTTATATATGGTATGCCTGTATGTGTGTATGTTAGTATAGGGGATTTTCTTAAACTCATAATATTTTAATTAATTGGATTGTATTGGATTGTTTTTCACTTGTTGTGAGCCGCCCCGAGTCTTCGGAGAGGGGCGGCATACAAATCCAAATAATAAATAAATAAAAATAAATAATTCCACATTGTCCTCTGACTCACTCAATCCCACAACTGGGGGTTCTACAGTCTCTGGTGGTTCCCCAGTCTCTACCTCCTCTTCACTCTCATTCTCAGACTTGGGTGACAAGAACACTGGCCTGCGATACCACTACTCATCCGTCTCTTGGTCTTCAAAATCTGTGACTAGCTGAGCCGGACGTGGATCATTCACAACAAATTGTTTGTTTTTTATCTCTGTCTCTGTAACCTAGATTTCTGACGGCTTCTTCCTATTTGTCATTCAATGTTTAAAACACTTTTAAGAGGGTTTAGGTCCCTGGAGAAATAATGAGGGTTGTCCAGTGTCTTCTTTGGATGGTCCAGCAGTTGATGGGCAGCTGAAGGCTTCTTCTCAAAGTCTGGCGTGATCCTTTGGCCGGCTTTTCACCTACTAATTGCAAGCAGAGAGCAACTTTTCTTTTTTTCTAACCATTTTGCTTAAGAAAAATCTCCTGTGCTTAATTCTGCTTAGAGAATCTTTGAGAACATACATTGTGAAGCTTTCGTCTTAGCTTGGAAGAGCATCTGTCTTCTACAATATCTTTTAACAACTTGACTGGTAAAGGATCTGAGCCTGCTTTTAATTACTGGGTAATGCACTTGGTAAAAGTTAACATTGTGCATCGGGAAAGACATCAGAATGTAATTTCCCTGGCTAAGCAAGAGGAGGGTGTGGAAGACAGTTTTTCGCTTGACTGCACCTTTCAACATTAGAGAGAAGGGAGACTTGAAAAGGAGAAAAACGGCTTCCTTGCTTGAGAAATACAGAAAGATCTATTGCCTTTTGTTCCCAACCATGATTGATCAATAAATAAGTTTCTGGGATCAGAGGTATTCAGTGTGTCTGCAGATGAAAATGAATAAGTAAAGCTAAACTTAACTTTGCTTGTTTTGTAAACATTTGTGTGGTTGCCAACATATTGTTCTTATTTCTTTCAAATTAACCGTATGTGTAACAGAGCATTGTCTGGAATAGCAGTATAGTTAGAAAAACTTAGTTCTGGAGTTAATGATCTTCTCTCTCCTCAGATCTTGAGGTCATAATACGTATTTATTTTGAAATGTGGTCATCCCCACTCATGGAGAGTTTGGAGCCCTCATTATCATTCTCCTGAGTTTCTCAAAGAACTGAGAAATCTTTGTTGTGGTTCGCTCACATCTTAGTCATAGACTCAGATGACGCAGTGGCTGTGGAGGCGTGGTACAGGCTTCCTGTGTTCCTGAGATTGACGCTGATGAAGATGTGGGGTCCGAACAACAACAACCAGGGCCTTCTGCACTTCCCGGGATGAGTGACTCATGAGAAGTCACTCTTCTGGATGCCAGAGCCTTTTCTGGATGCCAGAGTGCACAGGGCATCTAGGAGACCTGAGTGGTTTGCTAGGAGGAGATTTACATGACAGTAGTACTGCTGGCTATTGGGTCATGCCCTCACACTATTTAAGTGTGAGGTGTGTCCCGCCTCCTTGCAGAGAATAACGTTGTTCATCTCTTGGATATTGGATTCAGTTTGTGTTTTAAAAGAACAGATTCTTGCTTTGCTAATGAGCTTCAATTTTCCAGTTAGCTTTTGACTTCGATGCTTCAGAAATCTTTCTTCACCTGGTAATTATAGCTGTGTTTATCATCTGTCCAGGAATCTTGCCAACTGATAAGACTTTTCTTGAATGGAATTCTCCTTCTGAAAAGACTTTTAAAAGACTCTTAAAGGACTGAAACTGTTGTACATATTAAATCCTTTTATTTGTTATTTCTGGTGTGCATCTCATTACTGGGGCTCGGTGCTGGAAAGAACAATCTTATTTAGAACGACTGAAATGGATAAAACAAAGAGGTTTCTAAGAAGAGATTGGACGACACTTGGCTTGAAATTGTATAGGGCTTCCTGCCTGAGCAGGGGGTTGGACTAGAAGACCTCTGGGATCCCTTCCAATTCTTGTTATGCTGTTAAACTTAAGAGGAAACTCAAGAAATCTGAATCTCAAAATGCCTGAAGCTCAAAATGCTCCAAGTGATAACAGTGGAAGTTCAGCTAGAGACGAAATAAAAGTTTAATCTAGACTGTGTCAAATTTCAGATTATGGAAGCCAGTTTATTTGAGCAGAGTTTCAGGAAGCCAGTATAATTTTATTTTAAATATGTGTAGATTGTTCTCCTATTTGCAAACACCCAGTTTCTATGCTGTGACTCTGATAATCATCAGCCGTACTGGAAATACAGTCCAGGAAATCATTTAATTTGAGTGATTGGACAAACTGTTCCCCCATGGAGAGTGAATTCAGCAACAAATCAGGTGTCGTTTTCCCTCCTTCGGTATCAATTCTCATGAAGATTGCTAAGATTATTTGCTGCAAAGGAAACAAGGTTATTTCAGAAACAAGCTTAGCGCTTGATGGAAATCAGTGGTTTTGCTGCATAAAGATGTAAAAAAAAATACCTCCCATAAAGATTCAAATAGTCAATTAAATCTCACATTAGATTTGATCCCAGGTTAGCTGGTGCCGTTCATGACTAAATTCTGTGGATAAATAACTAGCATGGAAAATTGTTCAGAACTCAATTTATCTCCGCTCAAAATCCAATGAACAACATAAATTGTTCTTATATAATTTATATAAATATTTAAATTGTCTTTGTAAAATTGTCTCTCTTTGTTGTGATCCATATTCTGAGTCCTTCAGGAGTTTGGGAGCATATAAATTAAGCCTCCTATAAAAATCGACCCACTCAGGCTAAGAATTCTGGGTTTTTTCTCCCCAAATTTTTCACCAGCAGCATAAAGTAACTCCAACAATATTATTTGAAACATGGTGCTGACGACAAGGATTTTATATATACATGACCACGTGGGAGATTATTTTATACTTAAAATTCCTGCTGTAAACTTAATTTTTTTTTTAAAAATGCACTGAGAAAGACGGTCATTTGTTTCTGGAGCTTGGGGGGGGGGGATTTATCTATACTTTTCCCATGCTGACTTTGTGAACATTTTAACCAAAATACATCAGTGAATTTTGTCTTAGATGTTTGCTTTCTCCAAATACAGGAATCCATCTGATCTGCATATGGTCTTTTTTAAAACCCTCATAATACAGCCAGTATTTATTAAATTGTTTATATTGCAGTATATGGTACCACTCTCTAATCGTACTTTGTATAAACAGCGGCATTGTTTCAGCCCAGAAGCAAGGCCCGGTGTTTATGGACTTTGGCATGGGTTTCACATTCTACAACTTGAAAAGGGTTTTCACAGTGTTGAATGCTCTTGTGTTTCTCCAGCACTACCGGCTAAATCACTAAAACATATGTAGTAGCCGCAATACGATTCTGCCGTCCCCTTTTATGGGCATTCCATTAGAATAAGGACTCCTGGATTGCAGCAGGATGAGGAAGGGTCTTCATCAACGTTCTCCTTCCATCCCACGAAAGGTCTTGAGATCATCCTTTGGTGGTGACATTAGCTGTTATCTGTAGACCAAAGGAGAACATAAGGGACTCTTGGGAAACTCTAGAAATTGTATCACAAAGACTCAATCTCAGAAGTAGGCAAACATATTGAATATAACTCATCTGTCTGGAACCCCCACCGCATTTCGGACATAAACACCCTAGAAAATGTCCAAAGATACTTTACGAGAAGAGCCCTCCACTCCTCCACTCGCAACAGAATCCCCTACGCAACTAGACTCACAATCCTAGGTTTAGAAAGCTTAGAACTATGTTGCCTTAAACACCACCTAAGCACAGCCCATAAAATCATATGCTACAATGTCCTTCCTGTCAATGACTACTTCAGCTTCAACCACAACAACACACGAGCACACAACAGATACAAACTTAAGGTAAACCACTCTAAATTCAACTGCAAGAAAAATGACTTTAGTAACCAAGTAGTTGATGCATGGAACTCACTCC
Organism: Erythrolamprus reginae; assembly: GCF_031021105.1. Taxonomy (NCBI): domain Eukaryota; kingdom Metazoa; phylum Chordata; class Lepidosauria; order Squamata; family Dipsadidae; genus Erythrolamprus; species Erythrolamprus reginae. Next base: position 581,572 of record NC_091955.1, on the reverse strand, counting down.
CTGACTCTGTAGTATCATCACCTAAAACCCCCAAAACTTCACCCTTAGACTCTCCACTGTTGACCTCTCCTGATTCCTAAGAGGTCAGTAAGGGGTGTGCATAAGTGCACCAGTGTGCCTTCCGTCCCCTGTCCTAATGCTTCTCTCTTACTAATATGTATATAAACACCAATACGTATTTGACAAAACAAGCAAATAGAGAGACTAAAAGCAACAAGGAAAGTGACCTTCTGTCACTCTGGAGAGGAGAAAGGAAATTGTGGATGGGTGCGGGTGAGAAAGCACCCTTATTTTATATTCTTTTGTTTCATTTCATTATTTATTTGTCAAAACATGTACAAGATAATAGATATGGTATAAACATAGACAAAATCAAGTAGGTACAGGTATATCAGGACAGTAGGACAGGGATGGTAGACACTTTCCATCTGGTCTTCTTTGAGAAGGGGAATTAAATCTTAGATCATCATCATTATGTAGAAAAGAGAATTTAAAAAATTTTAAAAATAAAAAAGGAAAAGTCACCAATATGAATAAGTTAATCATATGATTGAATCAACCCAACAAGACCGACACAGACTTCAGAGGAGACTCAGAACTGCAGAACAAAACCATGGCTGCCCACCTGCCTCCCACTGAGGACCTGTAGACTGCATGAGTCAAAAAGAGGGCAGGGAAAATATTGACTGACCCCTCACATCCTGGACACAAACTGTTTCAACTCCCACCCTCAAAATGTCACTACAGAGCCCTGCACACCAAGACAACTAGACGCAAGAACAGTTTTTTCCCCCAAATGCCATCACTCTGCTAAACAAATAACTCCCTCAATGCTGTCAAAGTATTTACTAAGTCTGCACCACTATTACTACTAGTTTTTTCTCATCATTCCTATCACCCATTTCCTTCCACTTGTGACTGTACGACTGTAACTTGTTGCTTGTTTTTATTAATATTGATTGCTTCCTGATTGGTTATTTGACCCCCCCTATAACAATCATTAAGTGTTGCACCTCATGAATCTTGACAAATGTCTCTTTTCCTTTATGTACACTGAGAGCTTATGCACTGAAGACAAATTCCCTGTGTGTCCAATCACACTTGGTCCATAAAGTATTCTATTCTATTCTATTCTATTCTATTCTATTCTATTCCATTCCATTCCATTCCATTCCATTCCATTCCATTCCATTCCATTCCATTCCATTAATTTTCTACTCTACTCCACTCCACTCTACTCCACCAGTGTTCCCTCTAATTTTTTGGGGGGTGGGTGGGCGGAAAAGTATAGTGTCTGAGCGGCAGTCCCTTCGGGACTGGGTGGCACAGAAATAATAAATAAATAAACAAAAACAAACAAACAAACAAAAAACCCACCCTGTTTTGCCTCAGAGAATTTCAAAATAAAATCCTGTACTGTGTGTCTATAACAGTGAGCTCATAATAGGGCAACTCTATCAATATCAAAATGCCACTTAAATAGTTGAGCTAGTTTCAAACTAGATTTTGATTTTCTTTCTCTCTTCCTTACTCCCATTCTTTTTCTTTCTCTTTTCCTTCCTCTCTTTTTTCTATCTGTTTCTCTCTCTTCCTCTCTTCCTCTCTCTCTCCTTCCCTCTCACTCTTTCCCTCTTGGCTTCTGGGCAGGTTTGGAAAACTCTGAGTTGATGATGATTTTTAAGTGAGCGATTGCTCACTGCTCAGCTTAGAGGGAACTATGCACTCCACCCCATCCCATCCCACCCCATCCTATCCTCTCATTATTGTCATAAAAATTAGCATTGACATTAGCATTAAAACTTAGCCCAAAGGAACTGCGTTGTTTTTGGTTCAGGGAAGATCTGGCAGCCGGAGTCTTGGAGTTGTCTGTGAACATTCCTCATCATGTCTTTCGAGATAAAAATGCAGAGTATAAATTGTGCTATACAGCTTGCAGAAAGGTTAAAAAAAAATAATGTAAAGAAAGAGAAAACATGTCAGAACAGATTTCTGTACAAGCAGTTTCTTTTTTTAATCTGTAGCCAGAAGACTATTAAGAAAGACGGAAGACTGACAGGACTATAGATAGACTCTTGGAAAATTCAAGCATCCTAATCTGTATTTTATCTTACGCACACACCTACGTGCCTCTCCAGAGTTGTTCCTAACGCTTAAGAAAACAGTGTTTACATGCATTCCCCACAATAGCACACCTTCTTTGCAGGCCTAAGAGAAGTGGGTCTCTCGGGCGCTTGCGACTTCTTCAGCTGGAGTGAAACGTGAGACATGGATGGTTTCATGAAGGTGGAAGGGAAGACACAGAGAAGGAAACAGAACTCAGAGATTCACAACAAGAGAAGCCGGGCCAGGGAATCAGGTTGTGGCTGAATCAATGGCATCGTTGTGTTGGGGTTTGTCCTGGCAACTGCGGAGAGGGGTGGCATACAAATCTAAATAATAAATAAATAAAATAAATAAACTCCATCCTGGAAGGCAGCTCAAGTATTCCTGGCTTTCCATTCTTGCAACACACGTAGGGAATTGCTTTTATGGGAGGAGAGATATTTTCTAAGGTACAGAAATTAATAGCACTCCTTGTCTAAAGTGCAAACCACTATACATACTGTACCAACTAATTAATTATGTAATTAATTAAGTAATTAAGCAAGGCTTAATTCTTGGGATTTCAGTGTACTGGTCCTGATACCCTAACATTTTGGAAATGGCAAATATTAGTGTTGTGGTTTGCTCGCATCTTGTGCAATTAGTCATGGACTCAGAGGTGGCAGAGGCAGTGGAAGCAGGCTACAGTCTTCCTATGTTCCTGGCACCCAAGACGGACAGCGAAGAAGATGTGGTGTCAGAGCCTGAAGAGCAACCGGGTCCCGAGATTCATGAGAAGAGGAGGAGCCGCTTCTGGATGCTAGGGTTTGTAGGGCCTCTAGGAGGCAGGAGTGGTTACTCAGGAGGCGGCCCTCAGGCTATTTAAGAGGGAGCCAAACCATGCCTCGATGCAGAGAGCAACTCAGTTCATTTCAGAAACTCTAGTATCAGCTCTCGAATTTGGGTTGTAACCTAAATCTGCCCATGGTTTCTATGCTCTTTGTGTCTCTTGTGCTGAGAGCCAGCTGTGCTACTTTTGTCGTTCCTGCAACAGTTCACTCAGGTTTAGCTGCTGTTTTAGAGCCACAAAGGGGGGGGGGCTACAGTGGGAGGGGGCACAAAATGGTAGTGGCAACCATGCAATTAAAGATGTGAAAAGGGACACTTGATTGCAATGCTTGTATTAGTACTCTGTACATAACCGTTGGGTTTGCAATATATAAACAAGCTAACAATGAATGCTTGTATGCAGGGGCGGCATACAAATCTAATAAATTGTTATTATTATTATTGTTATTGTTATTGTTGTTGTTGTTATTGTTGTTGTTATTGTTATCCCACAACCCCACGTTTTCCTTTGCGCATGTGCGTCCTTGATAGCTCAGGGGTCACTCTGCCCACTCCTTTTAACATCTTGCATCTGGATCCCGGCCTCTATCTCTGATTTTTCACCCCAGTTCTTGCTAATATCCAGGGAATTTTCTGGGAAGGACTCTCTCTCCAGGAGAACACCATTGAAACAGAAAATAATTGCACCCCTATAGAAAGCTAACGCAAGCACACTCGGACTTCTGAGTGTGTTGAAGAAGTTACGACAGCGACAAAAAAAACCCCATTCAGGTTTCTGCAGCCAGGCACCAGGAATAAATCTGGCTCTGGATGGGGGGCTGGAGAGTCCTGTTTTTCTAGACTTCGGGAGTAAGAGCTTCTGTAATATTTTAGTAAACTGAGAGTTGACAGTGACATGCAATATATAGCTGAGGATCAACTCATCATTATTCCTGAAGGATTTATTATTATTATTTTTACTCTCTCTCTCTCTCGTCTCAGATTTGGACGGAGGACAAATGGCCCGGTGGTCTGTCTTCGTAGAAATATTTATCATTGGGCTAATGCTGTCTGGGCTGCAGACCGAATGTATTCTTCTGGGGCTTTGCCAGCGAGTATCAACTTTAATACACACACACACACCAAAAGGGAAGCCTCCTGAGTATTTGACAAGGGTGTGTATGGGACAAATAGAATGTGGTGTTTGTCCTCTTATCAGTACAACCCACCACGGGTCCTTCGGGATTGGGTGGCATACAGACCAAATTATTGTTGTTGTTGTTGTTGACCCCCGTCCTAAGAAAAAATCCCTAAAGCCAAGAGTTTCCAACTTTGTAGTTCCATAATCTCTTAAAATCCCTCATAAATAGAACTCATTATTTAACTGTTTGATTCAACCAGGTCAGAAATCCAACTTCAATTATCACAGCAAACATGTGCAGTGACACACACACACACACACACACACACACAGAGCAAAGTTGCTTCTGACCTTGCAGGGGAAGAAAGTATTTTAGAGGAGGTAGAAGCTGATGAGAGAGTTGGGGTGAAGGGAATGGTCTCCCTTCTAACAACAACAACAACAACAACAACAACAACAACAACAACAACGGGGCTGGAAGGGACCTTGGAGGTCTTCTAGTCCAACCCCCTGCTTAGGCAGGAAACCCTACACTACTTCAGATGT